>NC_138161.1:37881481-38265413 GCF_964165515.1 Mesoplodon bidens | reverse complement strand
GCTACTAAATAACCAATGGGTCAAGGAGGAAACCAAAAAGGAAATCAGAAAATACCTCGAGACAAATGAAAGTGGAAACACAACTTTCCAAAATCTATGGGATGCAACAAAAGCAATTCTAAGAGATAAGTTTATACTGCTACAGGCCTTCCTCAGGAAATAAGAAAAGTCTCAAACAACCTAAAAACTATCTAAAGGAACTAGAAAAGGAAGAACAAACAGAGACCACAGTTAGCAAACAGAAGCAAATGATAAACATTAGAGAAGAAATAAATAAAATAGAGACCAAAAAATAATAGAAAAATCAATGAAACCAATAGGTGGATTTTTGAAAAGAAAAAAAAAATTGATAAACCTTTAACAATGCTCAGCAAGAAGAAAAGAGAAAGGACCCAAATAAAATCAGAAATGAGAGAAAAAAATCACAATTGATACCACAGAGATACAAAAAACCATAAGAGAACACTATGAACAATTATATGCCATAAATTTGGATACTCTAGAGGAAATGGACAAATTTCTAGAAACATAAAACCTGCCAAGACTAAATCAAGAAGAAACAATTTGGGGTCTTCCCTCGTGGTCCAGTGGTAAAGAATCCACCTTCCAATGCAGGGGACACAGGTTTGATCCCCTGTTGGGGAACTAATATCCCACATGCTGCAAGGCAAATGAGCCCATGTACTGCCACAATTGAGCTCACCCACCTCAATGAGAGAGCCCACGTGCTGCAGACTACAGAGCCCATGCACCCTGGAGCCCCAGGAGTCACAACTAGAGAGAGAAAACCTGCACACCACAATTGGAGAGAAGGCTGAGTGCCACAACTAGAGAGAAATCCAAGCAGACCATGAGCTCTAACAAAAAAGATCCCACATGCCTCAACAAAGATCCCGTGTGCTGCAACTAAGACCCAATGCAACCAAAAAAAATAATAATAATAATAAGGAAAATCAATAAATAAAATAATAAAACAAGAAACAATTTGAACAGATAGATCACTAGTAGTGTAACTTAATTTGTAATTTAAAAAAAGTCCCAGCAAATAAAGTCCAGGACTGAAAAGCTTTACAGGGGAATTCTATGAAGCATATAAAGAAGCATTAATACATCTTTGAGAAGCTAATCCTTCTCAAACTTTTCCAAAAATTGAAGAGGAAGGAACACTATCAAATTCATTCTACAAGGCCATCACTACCCTGATAGAAAAACCAGATAAGAGATACAACAGAAAGGGAAATTACAGGCTAATGTCTTTGAAGTATATATTTGCAAAAATCCTCAAAAAATATTAGCAAACAAATCCAACAATATGTAAAAAGATCATATACCATGAGCAAGTGGGATTTATTCCAGGAATGCAAAGATGGTTCAATATTTGCAAATCAGTCAATTGGATACACCACATTAACAAAGGAAGGACAAAAATCACATGATCACCTCAATAGATGTGGCATTTGACAAAGTTCAACATCCATTCATGATAAAAAACTCTCATCAGAGTAGGTATAGAGGGAACATATCTCAAAATAAAAATGGGTTATTTATGCTAAGCCCACAACTAACATAATTTCAATGGTGAAATGTTGAAGCCTTTCCTCTAATTTCAGGAAAAAAACTAGGATGCCCACAATCACCACTGTTATTTAAAATAGTATTGGAAGGGCTTCCCTGGTGGCAGAGTGGTTAAGAGTCCGCCTACCAATGCAGGGGACGTGGGTTTGTGCCCCGGTCTGGGAATATCGCACATGCTGCGGAGCAGCTGGGTCCGAGAGCCATGGCTGCTGAGCCTGTGCATCATGAACCTGTGCTCCACAATGGGAGAGGCAACAACAGTGAGAGGACCATGTAACACACAAAAAAAGTACTGGAAGTCCTAGTTACAGCAATTGGACAAAAAAAGAAATAAAAGACAACCACATTTGAAGGAAATAAGTAAACTCACTATTTGCAGATTACACAACACTATATATAGAAAACTTTAATTCACCACCAAAAAACTATTAGAATAAATGAATTCAGTTAAGTTGCAGGATACAAAATTAATATACACACATATGTGGCTTTTCTAAAGTAATAATGAACTAACAAAAAGAGAGAAAGGAAATAAACAATTCTGTTTAAAATCACATCAAAAATAATACAATACCTAGGAATAAGCTTAACTGAGGAGATTTAAGACATACACTCTGAAAACTAAAACACTGATAAAGGAACTTTAATAGAATATGAAGAAATGAAAAGATGTCCTGTGCTCTTGTATTGGAAGAATTAATGTTGTTAAAATGGCCATACTACGCAAAGCAATATACAAATTTAATGCAACCTTTATCAAAATACTCATGACATTTTTCATGGAACTAGAACGAACACTCCAAAAATTTATATGGAATCTGGAAAGACACCAAATAGTCAAAGTAACTTAAGAAAAAAGAATAAAGCTAGAGAGATCACACTCCCTGACTTCGGACTATACTACAAAGCTACAGTCATCAAAACATCATGGTACTGGAACAAAAACAGACACATACAACAACACAATAGAAAAGAGAGCTCAGAAATAAACCCACACACCTGTGGTCAACTAACCTATGACAAAGGTGGCAAGAATATATAATGGAGGATAGAAAGTCTCTTCAATAAGTAGTACTGGGAAAAGTGTAAAGCTACATGTAAAAGAATGTGATTAGAACATTTCCTCATAAAATATAAAAAATAAACTGAAAATGGATTAAAGGCCTAAATATAAGATCTGAAACCATAAAATTCCTAGAAGAGAATATAAGCAAAACACTCTTTGACATAAACCATAGCAATATTTTTGGGTCTGTATTCTAAGGCAAGAAAAAAAATAAAAGCAAACATAAACAATTGAGACCTAATTAAACTTAAAAGCTTTTGCACAGCAAAGGAAACCATCATCAAAACAGAAAAACAGGGCTTCCCTGGTGGCGCAGTGGTTGAGAGTCCACTTGCCAATGCAGGGGACGTGGGTTCATGCCCCAGTCTGGGAGGATCCCACATGGCACAGAGCGGCTGGGCCCATGAGCCATGGCCGCTGAGCCTGCGCGTCCGGAGCCTGTGCTCTGCAATGGGAAAGGCCACAGCAGTAAGAGGCCCGCATGCCACAAAAAAACAAAAAAACAAAAACAAAAACAAACAAAAAAACCCAGAAAGACAACCTACTAAGTGAGAGAAAATAATTGCAAATGATAGGCCCTACAAGGGGTTAAGATCTAAAATATATAAACAGCTCATATAATTCAATATCAAAAAGCAAATGACCCAATTAAAAAATGGGCAGAAGACTTGAATAGACATTTTTCCAAAGAAGAATACAGATGGCTAACAGGCACCTGAAAAGATGCTCAACATCTCTAATTAGAGAAATGTAAATCAAAGCAACAATGAAATATCTCCTCACACATTTCAGAATGGTTGTCATCAAAAATACTATGAATGACAAATGTTGGTGAAGATGGGAAGAAAAGGGAACCATTGTATAATGGTAGTGAGAATTTAAATTGGTGCAGCCACTATGGAAGACATTATGGAGTTTCTTTAAAAAACTAAAAATAGAACTACCATGTGATCCAGAAATTCCACTCCCTGGTATATAACTAAATAAAACAAAAACAGTAATTTTAAAAGACAAATGCACACCAATGTTCATAGCAGCACTATTTATAATAGCCAAGATATGGAAGCAACTCAAGCACTGTAGGTAGGGGTGTGTGTGTGTGTGTGTGTGTGTGTGTGTGTAAAGGAGAATTATTAATACTTAGCCATAAAGAAAATAATAAAATTCTGCCATTTGCAGCAATGTGGATGGACTTAGAAAATATTATTCTTAGTGAAATTAGTCAGACAAAGACAAACACTCTGTGATATCACTTACATGTGGAATCTAAGAAATAACACAGAGGAATGTATGTAGCAAAACAAAAACAGACTCACAGATACAGATAACAAATTAGTGGTTACCACTTGGAAGAGAGAGCTGCAAGATAAGGGAATGAGATTAAGAGATACAAAATACATCTATGAAATAGATAAGCAAGAATGAAATACTGTACAGCACAGGGAAATATAGCCATTATTTTATAACTTTTAATGAAGTATAATCTATAAAAATACTGAATTACTAAGCTGTACACCTGAAACTAATATAATATTTTAAATACACTATACTTCAATAAAAATAAAATAAAATAAAATAAAATACTGTAGGAATTCTTTAACTTTTAGCATAAAGAATTCATCCTGAGAAGCATGGATTTTTATTTGGTGGTATCCAGGTCTTCTAGCCAACATAAATTTTTCCAAGTCCCTATATTATTAAATTTAATGGATTTATAAAAAAATTATTTTAACATAAAATCAATTTGCTTTACTACAGGTAATTTAAATAATTAATTTGAATATATATTCTTGGCTGTGTACCTTTTCTTTCTTTTTTTAAACAGAATTATTTTCTGGGCTAATAAACTTTTAGACCAAATAACAATAAACTTTTTAATGATAAGGTTTAGATATTGGCTTATCTTCTCCAAGTTCTTAGATAACCCAAGCAAAAAGTCAATGAGGATATCTGAGCTTATGATCATTAATAGAAGAATGAAGAGTTCTTCAAACCTGAGAAAATTCCATAGTTTAGAGGGAAATTGGCATATCCAATAGAATACAGGCACAAACCAGAATTGAACTACTAAAAATGTCGTGAATTAAACTTAAGCTACTAAATTGGGTTTCAAATTCCTTGTTAGTGTAAACTGTAATATATCTTAATATATCTTATCATTAAGTATATCATAATAATCCTTTTGAATTCAAATCAGCTGGCTGAAACCTCTCTTCAATTTTACACTAGAAGTTAATGGCAAACAGAATCTGAAATAAAATCAACTTGTTTAGAATGTATGCATTCAATATATGTTTGCCTCTATGATTTTCCTACATATATTCAAGAAAATGGAGTTTAAAGAAATGTTTTTACAATGAGTATCTACCCTACTGCTCCCCAACAAAACTGGCCTCAGCCTTCAGAAGATTCTAAGAATTACAGAACTAAATGCCCTACATTCAGGAAGGGACCCTTAATACAAAAGATACATTTACAAAACTGCTTTCATTACCTATGAATACCACAAAGAAAAGTGACAGTGTTGCATAAGCACAGAACTGCATCATCAGAAGTCAGAGGAAGAATACATTTTTTATCCAACCTTAAGTGATGAGAATAAATAACTGGAGAAAATTTACAGAGAATAAAATACCAACAGAAGTCTCCAAAAGTGACATGAGGAAAATAAGGGGATCATTTTCTAAATTCTGTGAGAGAGCACTAGAATAAATTAGGGGAATCATGCATTATGTGGTAACTTTTACAATTTTATGCTTCTTTACACTTTTTATTAGTTGAATGACAATTTCTATTTACGGTGGAGCACAGGGAAATTCTGACAGTGAAGAATTCTGCTTCTCAGAGTAAAAAGTATTTCCCTTAAAAATAAGTAGAAATAAAAATAAAAACTTTATTGCTAGGCTGTTAAATCCAGAAACAAAATTTTTTAAATTATTATTTTGAATAATTCTTTTAATTTAGAATCATTAAAAATTGGTAAGTAGATTACAACTTCTGATCCAAGGAAGTGGCTGCTAGACATACACTTCTTGACAATCTGACCTAAATAGCAGCACGACAACATGAGCCAGTGCATAGAGTCAGAAAGGGTTTAAATAACTAACATATAATCTGGTGAACAAATATACCTGTGCTGACATTTGTAAGTATAATATCTTCAACCTAAGCCATGTCCAGCTAGGATAATAATATGTCTGGCTACAACTGAACAATAATATATAACTTATACTTTATGTTTAATTCCTAAACACTTTAATATTTATGTACTTCTTCACTTCCTATAATCATGGTTTTATAAAATATTATAAATTTTGAGTTTTGGGCTATAATCTGTGTTTTAAATAAGAAAAAGTGAAACAAATCATTAGACATAATGAATTTAAAATGTTTCAGAGTGATACTTATGTCTACAATGTTACTATCAGAGGAAAGACAACATATGATGTAGAGGATAAACTTGCCTTTTGTAAATTTGATTCCAAATTTATAGTTAAAGTATTATTTTACTTTCAGGTTTTCTTAAACCATTTGTGGGCAAACTAAGCCAATGGGCCAAACCTGGTGACCACTTGTTTTTATAAATAAAAAAACAGTAATTGAAAAACAGTCATATAATCTATCACTACTTTTGCACACAATGACATTGCATATCAGTATCTTAGTTTGTTTGGGCTGCTATAACAGACTGGGTTGCAACCCACAGACTCGGTAGCATATAAACAAGAGAAAGTTTTTCTCACGATTCAAGAGGCTTAGAACCTGGATCTGAGCACCAACATGGTCAGATGAGGGCCCTCTTCCTGGTCACTAACTTTTCCTTTATCCTCACCTGGTGCAAAGGGCTAGGGCACTCTCTGTGATCTCTCTCTCTCTTTTCTTTTTATAACATCTTTATTGGAGTATAATTGCTTTACAATGTTCTGTTAGTTACTGCTGTATAACAAAGTGAATCACCGATATGTATACTTACATCCCTATAACCCCTCCCTCTTGAATCTCCCTCCCACCCTCCCTATCCCACCCCTCCAGGTGGTCACAAAACACCGAGGTGATCTCCCTGAGCTATGCGGCTGCTTCCCACTAGCTATCTATTTTACATTTGGTAGTGTATATATGTCAATGCCACTCTCCCAGTTCGTCCCAGCTTGCCCTTACTCCCCTGTGTCCTTAAGTCCACTCTACACATGTGTGTCTTTATTCATTTCATGACCCTAGGTTCTTCAGAACCTTTTTTTTTTTTAGATTCCATATATATATGTGTTAGCATATGGTATTTGTTTTTCTCTTTCTGACTTACTTCACCCTGTAGGACAGATTCTAGGTCCATTCACCTCACTACAAATAACTCAATTTCATTTCCTTTTATGGCTGAGTAATATTTCACTGTATATAGGTGCCACATCTTCTTTATCCATTCATTTGTCGATGGGCACTTAGGTTGCTTCCATGTCCTGGCTATTGTAAATAGAGCTGCAATGAACATTGTGGTACATGACTATTTTTTTTTTTTTTTTTTTTTTTGCGATACACAGGCCTCTCACTGTTGTGGCCTCTCCCATTGTGGAGCACAGGCTCCGGACACGCAGGCTCAGTGGCCACGGCTCACAGGCCCAGCCACTCCATGGCATATGGGATCTTCTTGGACAGGGGCATGAACCCGTGTCCCCTGCATCGGCAGGCAGACTCTCAACCACTGCACCACCAGGGAAGCCCAACATGACTGTTTTTGAATTATATTTTTCTCAGGGTATATGCCCAGAAATGGAATTGCTGGGTCGTATGGTAGTTCTATTTTTAGTTTTTTAAGGAACCTCCATACTGTTCTCCATAGTGGCTGTATCAATTAACATTCCCACCAACAGTGTAGGAGGGTTCGCTTTTCTCCACACCTTCTCCAGCATTTATTGTTTGTAGATTTTATGATGATGGGCATTCTGACCAGCGGGAGGTGATACATTATCGTAGTTTTGATTTGCATTTCTCTAATGATTAGTGATATAGAGCATCCTTTCATGTGTTTGTTGGCAATCTGTATATCTTCTTTGGAGAAATGTCTATTTAGGTCTTCGGCCCATTTTTGGATTGGGGTGTTTGCTTTTTGATATTGAGCTGCATGAGCTGCTTGCATATTTTGGAGATTAATAGTTTGTCAGTTGCTTCGTTCACAAATACTTTCTCCCATTCCAAGGGTTGTCTTTTCGTCTTGTTTATGGTTTCCTTTGCTGGGCAGAAGCTTTTAAGTTTCATTAGGTCACATTTGTTTATTTGTTTATTTATTTATTTTTATTTCCATTTCTCTAGCAGATGGGTCAAGAAGGATCTTGCTGTGATTTATATCATAGAGTGTTCTGCCTATGTTTTCCTGAAAGAGTTTGATAATGTATGGCCTTTCATTTAGGTCTTTAATCCATTTTGAGTTTAGTTTTGGGTATGGTGTTAGGGAGTGTTCTAATTTCATTCTTTACATGTAACTGTCCAGTTTTACCAGCACCACTTATTGAAGAGGCTGTCTTTTCTCTATTGTCTATTCTTGCCACCTTTATCAAAGTGAAGGTGACCATATGTGCATGGGTTTATCTCTGGGATATCTATCCTGTTCCATTAATCTATCTTTCTGTTTTTGTGACAGTACCATACTGTCTTGATTACTGTAGCTTGTAGTATAATCTGAAGTCAGGGAGTCTGATTCCTCCAGCTCCGTTTTTCGTTCTCAAGATTGCTTTGCCTATTCGGGGTCTTTTGTATTCCATACAAATTGTGAAATTTTTTATTCTAGTCCTGTGAAAAATACCATTGGTAGTTTGGTAGGGATTGCATTAAACCTGTAGATTGCTTTAGATAGTGTAATCATTTTCACAATGTTGATTCTTCCAATCCAAGAACATGGTATATCTCTCCATCTGTTTGTATCATCTTTAATTTCTTTCATCAGTGTTTTATAGTTTTCTGCATACAGGTTTTTTGTCTCCTTAGGTAGGTTTACTCCTCAGTATTTTATTCTTTTTGTTGCAGTCGTAAATGGGAGTGTTTCCTTAATTTCTCTTTGAGATTTTTCACCATTAGTATATAGGAATGCAAGAGATTTTTGTGCATTGATTTTGTATCCTTCTACTTTATCAAATTCATTGATTAGCTCTAGTAGTTTCTGGTAGTATCATTAGGATTCTCTATGTATAGTATCATGTCATCTGCAAACTGTGACAGTTTTACTTCTTCTTTTCCAATTTGGGTTCCTTGTATTTCTTTTTCTTCTCTGATTGCTGTCGCTAAAACTTCAAAAACTATGTTGAAGAACAGTGGTGAGAGTGGGCAACGTTGCCTTATTCCTGATCTGGGTGGAAATGGTTTCAGTTTTTCACCATTGAGAACAATGTTGGCTGTGGGTTTGTCATCTACGGCCTTTATTATGTTGAGGTACGTTCCCTCTATGCCTACTTTCTGGAGAGTTTTTATCATAAGTGGGTGTTGAATTTTGTCAAAAGATTTTTCTGCATCTATTGAGATGATCATATGGTTTTTTCCTTCAGTTTGTTAATATGGTGTATCACATTGATTGATTTTTGTATATTGAAGAATCCTTGCATTCCTGGGGTAAACACCAGTTGATCGTGGTGTATCATCCTTTTAATGTGCTGTTGGATTCTGTTTGCTAGTATTCTGTTGAGGATTTTTGCATCTATGCTCATCAGTGATATTGGACTGTAGGTTTTTTGTGACATCTTTGTCTGGTTTTGGTATCAGGATGATGGTAGCCTCATACAATGAGTTTGGGAGTGTGCATCCCTCTGCTATATTTTGGAAGAGTTTGAGAAGGATAGGTCTTAGCTATTCTGTAAATGTTTGAAAGAATTCGTCTGTGCAGCCACGATCTGGTCCTGGGCTTTTCTTTGTTTCAAAATTTTTAATCACAGTTTCAATTTCAGTGCTTGTGATTGGTCTGTTTATAGTTTCTATTTCTTCCTGGTTCAGTCTCAGAAGGCTGTGCTTTTCTAAGAATGTGTCCATTTCTTCCAGGATGTCCATTTTTTTGGCATAGAGTTGCTGGTAGTAATCTCTCATGATTCTTTGTATTTCTGCAGTGTCAGTTGTCAATTCTCCTTTTTCATTTCTAATTCTGTTGATGTGAGTTTTCTCCCTTTTTTTCTTGATGAGTCGGTTAATGTTTTATCAATTTTGTTTATCTTCTCAAAGAACCAGCTTGTAGTTTTATTGATCTTTGCTGTAGTTTCCTTCATTATTTTTTCATTTATTTCTGATCTGATCTTTATGACGACTTTTCTTCTGCTAACTTTGGGTTTTTTTGTTGTTGTTGTTGTTCTTCTTTCTCTAATTGCTTTAGTTGTAAGGACAGATTGTTTATTTGAGATTTTTCTTGTTTTTTGAGGTAGAAATGTATTGTTATAAACTTCCCTCTTAGAACTGCTTTTGCTGCATCCCATAGGTTTTGGGTCATTTTCATTGTCACGTTTTTCTAGGTATTTTTTGACTTTCTCTTTGATTTCTTCAGTGATCTCTCGGTTATTTAATAGAGTATTGTTTAGCCTCCAAGTGTTTGTATTTTTTACAGTTTTTTTCCTGTAATTGATATCTAGTCTCATAGCATTTTAGTCGGAAAAGATACTTGATATGATTTAATTTTTCTTAAATTTACCAAGGTTTGATTTGTGACACAAGATATGATCTATCCTGGAGCATGTTCCATGAGCACTTGAGAAGAAAGTGTATTCTGTTGATTTTGGATGACATGTCCTATAAATACCAATTATATCAATTAAGTCCATCTTATTTAGTGTGTCATTTAAAGCTTGTGTGTCCTTATTAATTTCCTTTTAGTTGACCTGTGCATTGGTGAAAATGGGGTGTTAAAGTTTCCTCTTGTGATTGTGTTACTGTCGATTTCCCCTTTTATGGCTGTTAGTATTTGCCTTATGTATTGAGGTGCTCCTATTTTGGGTGCATAAATATTTTACAATTGTTGTATCCTCTTCTTGGATTGATCCCTTGATCATTACGTAGTGTCCTTCTTTGTCTCCTGTAATAGCCTTTATTTTAAAGTCTATTTTGTCTGATATGAGAATTGCTATTCCAGCTTCTTTTGATTTCCCTTTGCATGGAATATCTTTTTCCATCCCCTCAATTTCAGTCTTTATGTGTCCCTAGGTCTGAAGTGGGTCTCTTATAGACAGCATATATACGGATCCTGTTTTAGTATACATTCAGCCAGTCTATGTCTTTTGGTTGAAGCATTTATCCATTTACATTTAAGGTAATTATCAATATATATGTCCTATTACCATTTTCTTAATTGTTTTGTGTTTGTTTTTGTAGGTCTTTTCCTTTTCTTTTGTTTCCTGCCTAGAGAAGCTTCTTTAGCATTTGTTGTAAAGTTGGTTTCGTCATGCTGAATTTTCTTAGCTTTTGCTTGTCTGTAAAATTTGTAATAACTCCATCAACTCTGAATGAGATCCTTGCTGGGTAGAGTAATCTTGGTTGTAGGTTTTTCCCTTTCATCACTTTAAATATGTTATGCCACTCCCTTCTGGCTTGCAGAGTTTCTGCTGAAATATTTGCTGTTAACCTTATGGGGATTCACTTGTATGATATTTGTTGCTTTTCACTTACTGCTTACAATATTTTTTCTTTGTATTTAATTTTTGATAGTTTGATTAATATGTATCTTGGTGTGTTTCTCCTTGGATTTAACCTGTATGGGACTCTCTGCGCTTCCTGGACTTGATTGACTATTTTCTTTCCCATATTAGGGAAATTTTCAACTATAATCTCTTCAAATATTTTCTCAGTCACTTTCGTTTTCTCTTCTTCTTCTGAGACCCCTATAATTTGAATGTTGGTGTGTTTAATATTGTCCCAGAAGTCTCTGAGACTGTTCTCAAATGTTTTCATTCTTTTTTCTTTATTCTGCTCTGTGGTAGTTATTACCACTATTTTATCTTCCAGGTCCCTTATCTGTTCTTCTATCTCAGTTATTCTGCTATTGACTCCTTCTAGAGAATTTTAAATTTCATTTATTGTGTTTTTCATCATTGTTTGTTTGGTCTTTAGTTCTTCTAGGTCCTTATTAAACGTTTCTTGTATTTTCTCCTTCCCATTTCTAAGATATTGGATCATCTTTACTAGCATGACTCTGAATTCTTTTTCAGGTAGGCTGCCTATTTCCTCTTCATTTGTTTGGTCTGGTGAGTTTTTACATTACTCCTTCATCTGTTGCATATTTCTCTGTCTTCTCATCTTGCTTAACTTACTGCATTTGGGGTCTCCTTTTCACAGGCTGCATGTTCATAGTTCCCATTGCTTTTGTTGTCTTCCTCCAGTGGGTAAGATTGGCTCAGTGCATTGTGTAGGCTTCCTGGTGGAGGGGACTGGTGCCTGTCTTCTGGTGGATGAGGCTGGATCTTGTCTTTCTGGTGGGCAGGACCACATCCAGTGGTGTGTTTTGGGGTTTCTGTGAACTTATGATTTTAGGCAGCCTCTCTGCTAATGGGTGGGGTTGTGTTCCTGTCTTGCTACTTGTTTGGCATTGGGTGTCCCACACTGGAGCTTGTTTGTCATTGAGTGGAGCTGGGTCTTAGCATTGAGACAGGGCTCTCTGGGAGAGCTCTCAACGATTGATATTATGTGGGGCTGGGAGGTCTCTGGTGGTCCAAAGTCCTGAACTCGGCTCTCCCACCTCAGAGGCTCAGGCCTGAGAGCCGCCCAGAGTACCAAGACCCTGTCAGCCACACGGATTTTGAGAAGTCTGAAGTCTTCTGCCTGTGTTCAATAGGTGTTCTGTAGGAGTTGTTCCACATGTAGATGTATTTTTGATGTATTTGTGGGGAGGAAGGTGATAGCCACGTCTTACTCCTCTGCCATCTTGAAGGTCTTCTCTTTTCACACCTCCTGTTGATAGAGGATCCACATTTCTTCTGGAATGATATAAATCTGGCGATCTTACTTCAGGCCCAGCCCACCAACCTTTTTCCCCTCTGTGCTTAGTCTGTTTCACTTGCTCATAGCAGGCCCTGTGCATAGGCCTGCCCCCAGCCCTTCAGACCAGAGTTCCTCATGAAACAGCTGAGCCGACACCTCAGCTCAGGATGTGCGCTGAAGCCTGTGATCTCTTTTGTAAGAGTACTAATCAACTCCCAAAGTTCTCACTCCTAATTCCAATTTATTGGGCATTGGGTTTTAAAGATATGAATCTCAGGGGAAAACAATCAGACCATTGCAGACATAGACAATATGGCCCAGAAAGCTGAAAATATTTACTATCTGGCCATTTAGAGAAAAAGTTTGCTGACCCCTGCTCTAAACTGTCAAGATGTAAGCATTTAGTTCTTTGTTACATATTTTTGACTGTAGGAATTTATAATTATTTTCAAATATTACATCTTAGTAAATTAATTGTGGTTTTAGAATGTTAGAAGGTTATTAGAGATGCAGATTTTTCTACCTAGTCTACAAGGTCAACTTTTGCAACCAACATGAACATTTAGAAAATAAACAAGTTCATTGAGATACAGTCAGTAAAATAATGTCTAGAACAGAACTGAAGTGATACATAAGGGTATGGGTACAACCTGTGGTCATGCAACAACATAATTACTTCACAGCTGCTAACAGCTAAGATTTTGATATCATCAGAACCACTTAATACCAGAGCCCACTGGCAAGTCCAATTTTGCTGGTAAAGCAAAAAAGGAAGTGTGAAATCACCTAAATGTATTCAATCTAGGTGGAAATGAACTCTTATTCCTTCTTTGAGTTATTAGGTAAGTAGATAGTCTAATGAGAACTTTTATCCAAACAATAGTCTTATTACTGACTAATATTTAGCTTTTTTCCCTCTGATGTCCTCTGGATGTATTATACTGTGTTAGGAGCCATGCCACTCTGCATGTTCTACTGATAGCTGATCCACTCTGCATGCTCTACTGATAGCTGATCCTGAGACTACTGCTAGTTGTGTGTTCAAAGTTTCTTTTTGTATTTCCTTTAATCTTCTAGGTCAGAGTGATTTATGCATAGTGTTGTTTCTCCTCTTGCTTCTGCTGTCATCTTCTGTCTTAATGGCATGCTTATGAGGATGGATGCCGTTATTAGTCTCACTTGCTTACATTGTATGGATCCATTATAATCTCAGTAGAAGAAGGAGAACAGAATGATTCAGTTATAATGACTTTAGTGGAAGAAGCTCATGCATCATGCTGTTTCTTTACCTCTTTTTATTTTTATTTTAACATTTGACTTTTAAAACTTTTTTACACCAAACTATGAAAAATTAATAAAATTTACTTTATTGCAATTCTCAGTGATTTTTGAAGTGTGTAATTCTTACATAGATTTATTTGCCATAAAAAGACTGTTAGCATTTCTACCTTTAGGTCAGGATCCTAACCAGATTACCCAACATAATATGCATAATTATTTAAGTGAATAAACCCAATCTTACAATCTCAATATTTTTATATAAAGAAGACACTGAAAGTATATGTAGCCCTTCATTATGATAAAAAATTTTACAATGAGGGGTCCTTAGAATCCTCTTTTGAAAAAAAATATTTTTTTCAATGTAAAATTTATCCATTTCTTAAAAAGTTAGTTGTTCATGACTTTGTGTCTTCATTACCTTGGGGCTATATTGAAATAGTCTGATTAAGCAGATATTTCAGAAGGTATTTATAAATTTGAGTTCCTTTCCAATTTTAAAATGGGGCCAGAATTGACTGTAAGTAAAAGGGTTTCTACCCTACATTTTCAGCTTGTCAAGAAATTAACATGTTTTACTGCTATCACACATGACTCTGGGCCAGAGAGTTTTCTCAATTTTAATCACACTATTATTTTTCCACTTGCAAAGATGTGAGAGCAGTGAAAATATTCTTGCAACAATCAAACTGTCAGTGTGTTTTTTAACTGATGAGTTTAGATTACCACTGACACTTTCATACTTCTGGATCTGAGTCTGCTTAGTAGCATAAAACTATTACAGTTGTTCTATTGCCATGGGAAGGTGTACATTTATTCCATTTGCCACAATGGCCCCATCTCAATAGAAGCTAACTCAGTGTATCTAATTCCAAGGGACTGAGAAAAGGCTCTATGCACTCTTCATGTAATGTGTGGTCTTCCTTGTGCTATGGAGTGGTTCTGAATAGCAAAGGCTAAATTGTTTTGCATGAATTGAATTTCTGCTTATAGTAAATCATTACTCCCAGTACCCTGTAGTAACTCAATACAAATTAGTTAGAAATTAGGACACATTTAACTTTGTAGTGATAGGATTTTTTTAATGGATTTTCATGGTGACTTTCTAAACAAATACATACATCTAATGAAGTGAGTATCATAAATAGAAATATACTCTCAGGGCACACTATAATTAATAATTCCTTTGATAAATAACTCAGGAATCCAAATTTTCTGAATAATAATTCACAGGTTGAAATCAGGACATTGGGTATTACCTGTTTCACAGGCAATCGTTAACCTACATGTCTTAGAAGTCAATCAAGCTCCTTGTTGACTATACACAAAGTTAAACCAATCAATAGTCCTTAATGGTCCTGGTTCTTCTGCAGATTGCCCTGGAGATATTTTCCAAGGAAATGGCTGAACTAAAGGAAGTTTCTTAAAAAGACTTATTCTTATTTGCAAACTTATATAGTCCTGGCCATTTGATATAGGTGATGTAGTATTATATGCCCTTGACAAAAGTAAACAATCAATAAATGTTATCAATAATAATTGTTACTAATAGTATATTATTACTAGAAAAAGTCCATCTGAAAGAAGATTTGTATTAAAAATATCAATGTCATATGATTTGTGTAAATTTTAAATTAGGATGAGAGGACTTCACTTTACATCTTAGCTGACAGATTTCCTTTTAGATGTTTGTGGGCGGGAAAGGAGGTTCATCTAACAAAGATCTATGCTTTTAAATGCATATATCATGCAAGGCATAATAATGTTAAAATATTCTCATTATTTTAATTTAAATTGTAAGGTAAAATGGAAACCATTAATGTCCATCAAAATAAGATTTAAAATGTGATCATAATGCAAAGTGAGAAGAAATTTCTGGTGTTCTCCTGCTCATCTCTATAACTGTTTCTTGACTCTTAGCATATTCACGCTCAGCAACAGTCTTGGCTCCCATTTCTGTGGGGAAATATCAAGCTCTCAGTGCTGTGTTGGCTTAGGGGTATAAATCTGTGTTATACTTAAGAAAAAGTTCCTAATGAAGCAACTCAAAAAACTCAGAAGACACAGAAGAATGAATATAGAAGAGCACCCCTTATGATAGAGAGAGGTGAGGACATTCTGATCAGGGTATTTTCTCTGTGTCCTTAAATCCTATTATGTATCAATAGGTTATTGTCACTGTGTACACTCAGAGGTCCACTCAGGTTAAACTATTTCTGATTTTACTTATGTGCTCATGAATTTTCAAGCCTCCTTCATATGTAATTTTCACAGTATAAGGAGTACAATTAAATGTTTAACTGTTTACTCTTCCTGTATATAAACTAGATCTTGAAATTCAATCTTCTAATTTTATACATTTTAAAATCCTACTCTATTGTGAAAATCTGTAGCAAAACAAGATTTATGAGACTTTCATGGACGGTTTTAGCACTATAAAATTTTTATTTTCAAAGGAGATTTTATTCCCCATAGGATTGCGTGTATCTTGATAGCTTAAAGGGATATTCACACTGTAAGTACCATGTTCAATAACTAAAGCCTTGGTATAGCCTCACAGTCAGCCCCTGGAGTGGATTTGGGTGAGGCCATAGAAGAAAGTTGAAGAAATATAGCACTATCTGGAAGGGATATAGAGATTCTGTAGTTCATCCTTCAATTGGGATGTTAAATAGTTCAGATCACTATTAAGAGAGCAAAAAGTGTAAGTTTACCACAGTCAGATGTTGGTTGTGGTAAACTCAATTTGTTGACAGGAAGAGGGTACAATATTCCACTCTGATGCTAAGGAAAATCAGGTCTAGAATTCTTTTTTCATTTCTTGTTAAATCAATGAAATGATCTATGTGACTCAGTAAATGATATATTTCAGGTAAGACTATGATTGTTTCTTCTACCTACATGTTTCTCCTCTGTACTCAAATCTAAATAATAGAAGCAGCAGGAGTGTAAGGAAACTGTAGCCAAGGATGTGCTTTGAGAAGTCAATGGGCTTTGACTGGTCAGTTCAATCAAAACAGCTTGTGCATAGTGAAACATCCTAAAATAATTGTAGAGAGGCTGGTGGTCTGGGGAGTATGACTGCCAAAATATGTTCTAACTGTTGTTAATTTTATATTTCTTGAAAGGAAAGATAAGAGAGAATTTGACTACAGCTTTAACCCTCAATCAGGAATTAAGATATGGTGTTTTAGCCAGTAATTGAACTCATGAGTCATTTGACCTTTTACAATCCACTACATTGCTCTTCAATTTTCACTCAGACTATGAAGCTCTTTATGTTTAATTCTGTTATTCATTTTAATAGTTGTATTTCTTTATATCCCATTTAATTCAATGGAAGTCTTGTCAGTGGGAGATAGCAATTAAATCATTGCTAGTTGATCTTCATTCAATTCAGACTTGATAGTTCAATAGATCTGATAAACTTCCATTGTGCTAATTAAATATTCAAACAATATGTGAATTGTATCAAATTTTAAACTTATTATAGTTAGATGCTTAGCTCCTTATGGTCCCCTTGATTTCTCTTTCCACAACTGACAACTGTTTGGTTTCTGAGTTAGTAGCCATGTTATGAAAATTAATTTAATTTCTATTTTAAGGGAAGAAGACAGCTTAATTTTTGAGCTCCAAAGTTATCTTAGGGCAAGAGTAACATCAAATTAAATTTGATTATACATTATGCATTTCATTAAAAAATATTTACTCCTAAATATTTCTCTGTAAAACTTAGATGTTCCAGTCATTACTACTAATAATGAGATGATAAAATGGTATGTGGTGTTCATCCCAAACCATGGTAACATGACATAGCTCTTTCAAAGACCCCTTTGCTTATTGCAATGCTAGCAGTCAATTTAGTAAATGGGGTGGATGCCAACCACTGATTTTTCTCATCTCATCATCTTTGAAACCCAGAGCTTTCTTGAGCACAGAGCAAGGTATTTTCTATTCTTAAATCAAGAATAGGCAAGTTTGTTGCTTGTTGAACAAGTAGAAAAAATATACACCAAAAGAGAATGGATGATTGTTAATAGATTCTCTCTGTTGATTTCTTCCATTCACATTCCTTGAAATAATGTGTATGTTACATCCAGAATGAGCAAAAAAACATGTGGATCAGGAGCTAATTGCCAGTAAACTGTTTAATCAAAGACTTGAACTAAACAGTTTTTATCATTTGAATTTTAGCTGAGAAAGAGACCCAAATTATTGATTAATATAGGGATCTCACAGTATGGTAGAGATCATGCTATGCCTTTACCACATCATTACATTTTACTTCTGGAGAAACAGAGAGATCACATTTCCCATGCTTGCATTTGGGTAGAGCCATAGAACAAATTCTAATCAATGGAATATGGGCAGAAGTGATATCCATTTCATCTTTCATCACTCTTTAAATATCTGAAGGTAAGCAATGCAGTTAAGGACTCTGAGGTCCATGGATGGTGAACCCCTTGAAGCCTAATCACTGAATCACTTTATGAACACCCAGATTGTTCAATGCATGGTTCTTCAAGACTACTACCAGAACCATAGAATGTGCTCCTTCCAATATGTCATTCCTTATAAGTAGTCTACATTTAATTAAGAGATTTAATTAAACAAAGACAACCCCCATATGCACTTAAAACATAAAACTAATGTCATATGCTTATGTACACTTTGAAAATTCTTGAGAAACCAAAATCTTTAGATATCCACTTATTGTACTATAACCATCAATGAAGGGGTATATACTATTCTTCCTTTTATTATTTACTTATGCTTACTGTTAGAAGTTGTTTCAGTGATAGAACACTCAGACCTCACAACCTCTCACTTCCCCAACTTGATCATTACTTTATTAAATGTCTGATTTTTGTTCTTCTTTCAGTTCCAAACCCAGACTATAATTAGGAAGGGACAATTGGTACTCTGTCCTAGTTCAGCCAAATTTAGAGAGTGTAAACATGAAAATAATAATTTTAAAGTGTTAGTACTTACTTAGCAAGAATTATTAGCTAAAATAAGAAGTTACCAGATGGCACACATGGTTAATAACATCCATCTGTGAGCCACATCATGAATAACAGAGTTGATTTGAGGGCACATTTAGTGCTGCTTACACCAAATATTAAAATAGATTGTTACACCTCTGTTGGGCCATGCTCTATCTGGAGTGTACTGCACATTTATTTCTTAAGTCTAACCCTAGCAAAATATATGTTTTTGTTCTTGGAGGAGGGAGGAACAAAACATTCTAAGACTGTGGGGACAGAGAAACTATCTTTTCACAGGCTCTGTTGGCCCTACTTTGTCCCCTTCCGCATGAGACTAGTAAATAGAGACAATTTCCAATATACTACTTTTTACCAGGAATAGGTACAGCTGGATGAATATATAGATTAAAAGATAGATATAGAGAGATAGTATATATATATATATATATATATATATATATATATATATATATGGAGAGAGAGAGAGAGAGAGAGAGAGAATATAATATTGTAGCATAGAGGTGAGGCAAACTAGATTCTAAAATAGATAATTGTAAGTATACGATGGGGGTTAAATGCTTGGGATTTAAAGGTAGACTACCTATGTTTAAATCTCATGTCCATTTCTAGCCATCTGTGTGACTTAGACAAGCAAGTTAACTTCTCTGCAGTTAAATTACTCCCTCTTATCCCACCTAGAAAGTGGGGGTGATGATAATTATATCACGTACGTATGAGGGCAGTTGGTAACTGGAAATATTCAATTTTTAAGGTATTTAAACAGATTTTTTAACATAATAAGCATCATATTGGTTTGACTGATTTAATATCTGTGATTGGCTTTGTTCTACTTCTGTTTAAATAGAATAGTTGGCTGTAAGAAGTTTGTAATATTTTCTAACACAGTGTGATGAGTTAAAGCTAACTTTTAAATGCATTCTACAATATAATATAATGTATTAGCATGTAACTAATCTGGTGTAAATCGGCAGAGAAATATAATTTGAGCCATTGTTCAAGTGAAACAAGCTTGGAGACCATGGAATCTATAAATTCATGTATACTCCATAATAGAGATGCATATTTACTTTTATCCTGCTGATGATTTGAGCAATATTCTCTGTCACTAGAGCCCATTTGATTTTGTTCCTGCCATGAAATACACTAAAAGTGATGAAAAGTGAAGGGTATGTAAGTGAGTTGCTAGAGGCCTTCTTCATGTTTCCAGAATATCTTGAACTTGTGATAAAACCAGAAATGTCAACATTGCCTTGTTTTCAACTACAGAGTATCACCACTACCATAAGAAACACAGGTATTAAATATGCATGCAGGTGGGGGACTTTTTAAAAAATCTGAAAGGCTTGGACATATACCCTCAGTCAATTTTTTTTTTAATTGTAAAAGAGGCCATTAAAATAAGCCATAAAGTACTCATCAGATTTAAATAAAGTTAAAAATATTTACTGAGGCATATATATTAGAATAGATTTAGGGTAATATTTATCTTTTGGTTGGAAATCATTTTTCTAACTCCTTTTTGATAACCTATTGCTTTTTGCCTATAAATACATTAAAGGCATTACTTTGATTTTACATATAAAATCACACATTTTGAACTTTGAAGTTTTCAGTGAAGCTTCAGTTCTATACTACAAGGAGTAAAATAGTCTCTCCTTTTTAAAACAAATATGGGTCACTATTCAGTTTGTGATTTCAAGGAGTAATTTATATTTTCTTCCTGTAAATATGACGTTTATATTTTAATAACAGCATGAAATAATGTCCTGGGTTAATCCAAGGTTATTATTATGTATAAAGAAAATATTGGGTCTTAGGTAAAATAAATGTAAATATATCTGGGAGTGAGTGGGTATGTATGTGGGTATGTGTTTAAATTCACTATTCTGCTAGTTTGGTGAAAATTATTTCCATAGCTCCCACCGCCGTCTTTCATCTTTCTCTTTCTTTACCTAATTTGGCCCTATCTTTGTTGTTCCACCATAAAATGATATATAGCTTGGACATCTTCATTACAAATATTTGGTGGCATATTGCTGTTGTAACTTTAGCATAGATGGATGGAAACACATCAAAATGTCTTCTCCATACAACCTCAAGAGATATTTGTAATTGCACCATTGGTAAGGCTAGAAAATCACAGAGGAGCAGGTATACACTAAGACAGGATTAGATATGACTGTTTATAAGCAGATTGGTTTTTTTCCTAAAACATTGAGAGAGGTGAAAGGAAAATAAGAAAGTGAGCCAAAGTGCCCACTTAATCTAAAAGAAGCTCTTTAATACGGGGTGGACATTATAGTCAAATTTAAGGTAGGAAGGAGGATAAAATGTTTCTTTTATCCCATGACCCTGTATAAATTATGATAGTATAGGTTATAAACAACCCCAACATCTTGGTCACTTAATACAACAAAAGTTTATCTGTCAATTCTGCATGGCCTGCTGTTGGTTTTGGTGACTCTGCAGGGCACTGCTGTCAAAACATGCTTTCGTGGTGACTAAGAAAGGAGAGAAGTCTGTGGAGTTAAGCATCAGCTTTGAAACACCCACTTGGAAGTAATACATACCACTTTGTTCCTTATATAAGTTGCACTGAGAGCTTTTGTTAAAGCAAGAGTTTAAAAGGATTTCTTTGTAAAAGTCTTACCCAACCTTTGAGTGTGTGTACACGTACATGTACATATACATACATATACATATATATACATATACGTGTGTGTGTGTGTGTGTATATATCTATACATATATATATATATGTATATATATATGTATATATATATATATATACATATATACATATATTATATATATATATATATATATATATATATATATATATATATATATATATATATATATGTATGGCTTTGAAACCTCCATAAGAGCTTCCCTGGTTAAAATCTGAAACTGGTCCCTGTACAGGAGGGCAGGGAAAGAGCAAATGAAAAAGGCAGACCACTCCAGAGTGGTAGGTGGTAAGTTTAATAAAAAACAGAACTTAAGGTTTGTCTTGAGCAGCAAGACAAGTAGGTTTCTGTGCACACCCCAAAATCATAAAAGTTTATATAAAGGCCTTAGCTGTGTTCTTTCACATATATAGGAGGCTTTAACTGAGTTCAGTCACAAAGCAGTCTAGATAGCCTCAACACCACATTTCTATTTCAAGGCTGTGTTCATTGAGCAGTATTGGGAGCAGGAAAGGGAAGCAAACCTCACATTCCAATGATAGGGGAGAGGGTGCGAAGCCTCCAATTGCCTGGGTTTAGCTTCCAGGTCAACTGGTGATAATGTCTTTTTGTTGGCCTCCCCAACAATGTATATACATATGAATGTACATATATATACTATTTATATATATGTATACAATCTCTGTGTGTATATATAAAAATTATTATATTATATATAATATAAATTACATACTATATTATTTATATATTGTGTATAACGTAGATTTATTCATTTATTCATCTTTGAATTGGAATTAAAAATGTATTTTTCTGTTCCTAGAGTGACAGAAGCAAAGGTCAATAGATTATACTCTTAAACTGTAACTTTTCAGTATTATGGAAATGTAGTATAGTTATTTCCATCACTTTCTTCCAAATGTCAATGTATGATAGTCTCACTCCTTCCTCCTAGTGTTATAAAACCTAATCCCATGTTATTTTATTCCTTATTGATTGGACTTCTCTGACAGTTGACATATTTGACCATGACTTCTTCCCAAATCTTTCTCTTCTTTTGATTTCTTTGACACTGGCATTTTTGTTTCTTTTCCTTCCTGCTCAGTTTCCTTCTCTGACTACTCTTATATTTAGGATTAGATCTATCCCAGAATTACTGTAAATCCCATTCTCTTCTTATTCATCATATTTTACTTCAATATTATTTGCCCAATACTATCTTGATTTGTGGGATTTAGGGAAACCAGTGGCCAACTGTGGCTACAATGAGGCCTTCAGGTTTGGAAAGAATTGGGATGATGATGCTTATCTGCAGAAAAAGGGAAGGAGAATATTATTCCCAGGAAATAACATGAATAAGAAACCAAAGTCTGACAACTAAGGCCAACTGGTCATGCAGAAAAATATTCAGTGGATCATAAGCAACATTCAGGGTCAGATAAGATTGAATTTCTGGTATAAACAGAGGGTTTGCAGAGTCAGATAATGATAATTATACCAGTAGCTAATGTTTAAGAGTTCATTCTATGTTGGACACTTACAAGCAATTTACATATTTAGGTTTTCAGTGATTTCTCTGAAACTCTTGGGGCCAATTATGTTTTGTATTTCAGAATATTTCAAATTTTAGAAAGCTAGTACCCTATATTATTGGCAATTCCTCCAAATAATACATGAATATTCCCATTTTGTGTGATAAATAAAGATTACAAATAGCCTCTCTACAGGTCAAGTCAAATTTTGCCATTAAATGATTTTGCAAACAAACAAACACAACAACAACAAAAAAATAAAAACTTTCAGTTTTCAGAACTGTGGGTTTCAGAATTACAGAAAAGGTATTCTTTGCCTAAATAACCTCATTAAATCATGGGAAAATATTAAATCACTATTATTATTCACATTTACAGACTGGAAAACTAGAATGTAAAGGAAATAATCCACAATATGTAAGTGGTATATGACAAAGCTAGTGTTTGAACCCAAGCCTCTTTGACCGTCCATTCCTTCCATTATCCCCTCACTGTAGTGTCTCAGTGAGGACATTCCAAGAAACATGAGTGGTCTTTGAAGCAAATCTCTGTAAACTATATTGAAATAGTCTCTAATTGCACATGTTCCAATAATCTTTATATACCTGTGACTTCCAAATCCATCTCTAGAGCTTGTGTCTCTCTGAATGTCTCTAGACCCATATTGCTAACTACCTAGGTATATATCCATCCACATGAGTCCTCAGGCTCCTCTAAGCCCATAAGTTCAAAACTCTACCAGGATTTTTGCTGCCAATTGAGGACCTCCTTCTTTAGCCTGTATCTTCATTAGTTCATTTTCTACTTTTAAATCTCAGACTTCCTTTTGATTGCTCCTTCTAATAAAGATATTTATTGTTCCTTGCTTGGATTATTTCAGTTAAGGATATACCTCTTCAAGTCTTTCCCTCTTCAATTACTACAAAGATTTTGTTTACAACCATTTCATTTAATTATACTCTTTAGTAATGATATATCAATAGCTTCCAGTATCTACAGGAGAATTTTCAAATTTCTTAACAAGCCATAAAACGTCTTCCTAGATCTGACCCATTTTACCATTCTAATTACACCTCAGACCATCCCCACAAACTCCTCTATAATCTAATCATATTGAGCTTCCAAATTAGTTTTTGTTGTCTGTGCTTTTTATTTTTATTTTTAAACATCTTTATTGGAGTATAATTGCTTTACAATGTTGTGTTAGTTTCTGCTGTATAACAAAGTGAATCAGCTATATGTATACGTATATCCTCATGTCCCCTCCCTCTTGCATCTCCCTCCCACCCTCCCTATCCCACTTCTCTAGGTGGTCACAAAACACCGAGCTGATCTCCCTGTTCTATGTAGCTGCTTCTCACCAGCTATCTATTTTACATTTGGTAGTGTATATATGTCAATGCTACTCTCTCACTTCGTTCCAGTTTACCCTTCCCCCTCCCCGTGTACTCACTCTTTTGTGTCTGGGTATGTTAGTATACAGTCCTTGCTGTCTGGACTTTTTCTCTTCCTCTGTTCTTCCCGATAAACCCATTTCTCACAACCCAGGTCATACATTACTTCCCATGTAGTCTCATATAGTACTGAGGCAGAGATAATATTCTCACTTTTAGGCTCAGATGGTACTTTATTCAATGTTTGAGTCAATAATTATCACCCTGCATTTTATTTATTCACATGTCTTGATCACTCACTATTTGAATTTCTAGATGACAGAGATCAGTAAAAAAAAAAAAAAAGATAATCTTTACTCACAGATTATTAAATATATAGTGCATGTGTGTTAAATAGTTGAATTAGAATTTTAATTTAATTTAGGTTATTGTGAATTATACCACAGCCTACTCTTAATCATCTTTGATCATTAAACAATAAGAATAAAAAAGCAGGAGTTAACTGTAGTAGATTTTGGACCACTGTGACCTAAAAATATCTTAGAAATTCACAGGAAAATGATCCTCTGTACTTGTATGCTCCTATTCTCTTCTCTACTTTTATCGACATGAAAGCTACCCAGATATGAGGGTAATGGATAGTTCAACATGGAATTATCTAGAGCTGCAGAGTATTACATAACATAAAATATTTTCAGTTAAATTTGCAAAACTGAAAGTGGTAGATTCACTATTAATAATCCAAAGCAAGGTAATTAAATGATTTTTGGGTAAAAAAAGAGTGACAGTACTTTAAATTTATGTTAACTAGCTTCACGATAATTTAAGATGTACAATATGAGATGAGGCAATCTACTTTTGCTTATCATACAGTGAAGAAAGTGATACTTCTTTACCATTTCAGGATCATTTTCATCTTTTATCTGTTAGTAAATCTTCTACCATTATGTTAAAATGAAAGCCATCAGCATAGGCTTAAATAACATAACTACTAAAACATAAAAGGAAATAAAAGAAAATGAAGTGGAGCAACATTAAATATTTATTTTTTTGACTAAAATTTCAATTGGGGAGGGTTACTTATAATTAAAAATCATTCAAAACTTGAAGTTTTATCTTAGAAAATGGTTTTCTGTATATAAAAAAGAACAAAATTAAATTTTAAGGAGATTAATATATTAGTATATATGACATAAAGTCTATTATTACATATTTTCAGTAAAAATAAAAACTCTTCCAAAAGTAAACAGTGTGGAATCTTGAACCATAATTTACTATATGTCCTGAAAAACAAATATGTGTGTGTGTGTGTGTGTGTGTGTGTGTGTTAGTCCAGGTCCTATTAGCAGCTTACACCAGGATGGGATTAAATGTGCAATCACTGACAAAATGTGCAAACATTTATGTGAGAAGAAATGGGGAGGGGGCTGCAAGGTCTGGGAGAACCATCAGATCACGCTGCAAGTCTATCCCCAAGTGAAGGAGAGAGAGAGAGAGAAAGAAGATTGAATGGAAGCATTCTAGATTGCTGTACAATTTGAGGAAGGTTCAACAGGGCCATACGGAGGCCATGAGCCAACTTCAGCCATGAAAGAATTAGTTCTCCAGTAATGAGCATGCCTTATTCTGTCCACTGCACTTAGTCATTGGGTGAAATCAGCCTGTGCTCTCCATATTCGGAGGACTGTCAGGTTCATTCTCATGTTCAGTGAAATATCCTCCTCACTTCTGTTTCTTTGAGATACAATACCACGTGTTGGAATAACAGAAAAACTTGTAATTAGATGTTCTGAATTCCACATTCTTAACTTTGTCAACTTGGAGAGATTGGTTTCTTCGTAAAAAGTTCAGATGATAAATTATCTAAGGCATCCATGGATTCGGTAAAATATGTAACTTCTCTGCTCAGTTGACAGGACAATGCCTGGCCACGGGAAAATTAAACTTTAGAAGTTTCATTTAGAATAATTCTTATGTTTATATTTTCTAGTAGATGTTCTAGGAGGGCAGTTCATCATAATCTTTTCCTGATCCCCTACTTCCCCTTCTCTTCTTCTTCTGTAGAGACAATAGAGATTAATACTCTCTATCTCAGGTTCCTTTGCAGGCAGGGGAGCTACATGATATAGTTCTGGAAAATGAAATGTAAGGGGATATCTTTTGAAGAGTTAGGACTGGTTTTGTTTCCCAATAAAAAGAAACAGATGTTCCTAAACACCGCCCCTTCCTCTTCCTTTCTTCCTTGAATGTGGAAGGTATATCTCAAATAGCAATTGCTAACTTGCAACCATAGTGAAAAGTATGCTAACAAAAGTCACCAAAGGACAGTATGATGAAAGACAGATCACTGAGCAGCCTGATACATATCCAAGTATTTAGCATTCATAGTATCAAATACTTCCTCCTACAAATTCTATCCCTGAAGTGGTCTGACTTGTCTGTTCTCAACATAATCACTCGATATTTTTATAATGCTTTAAAATTGTTATTTACCACATCCAAATTTACCTTTTTTGTGACTCATTCCTTCAATAAATAAATATATGTATTTTGAGTACATGGCTAGCTAGTGTGATACATTAACACATGTTAGGGTATTAAAGGATTATAAAGAGTTAACACAATATATTTGTACTTTAGAGGGTCTTCTGGAGAATGGGCCTTACCTCTAAGATAGTTTTTATAACAGGGAGGCATCATTTAAAAAATCCTTCACCTTCCACCAGGATTCAGTTATTTAGTCTGCATTTACTAAGGGCTTATTCTAGCATGAATAAATATTTCTCAGATTTCTGAAACTTCTATATTTAAAATAGTTTACTTATATGAGTTTTGTTTGGGTTGAGTATGTTGAGTCAGAAATATGGTTTTGAGGGGACCAGAAATGGAGGCAAAAAAATTCCAGAAGTTGCAGGTATTATGTTGGAAGTGTTTTATTTCTCTTATAAAAAAGACTTCTTTCATTTCTAACTCCAATTCAGGATATTTTTATTTAAAAATTTTAAGACTAACAAAGGAACAATTTATACCATCTGCTTCAGTTTTACTCTGATGCAGATTTTCTCTCCATTTTTTTTTCTCTTTAAATAGACATTCTGTTTGGCACCTTGTGCTTAAGTACATGTCTTTGAGTAAAAAATGTAGTTTGTCTGACTTCCTGTCAAACCAATATTTATTCACAAATATCTGTTGTGTTGCTTTCTCACATAAAATCATATAGCACTTTTTCCATGTAAAGAGTTGGCTAGTCGGTGGTAGTATGAGCGGCCAGCTGGAACTTTTACAGTTTTTAGTATGCCAGCTGCTTTCATGATGGACAAACTGTTCCCTGCCTTTAGTTTTACTTTTTTATTTTATTTTTTTAATGGGAGTGCATTCCTTTAGCTTTAATTATGAGAGGAGAGGATATTGCTTCTTATATTCTACATGTACACATTTTGATTGCTTAATAACAATAAAAATAACATTTCTTTTGAAACTATTATCCTGGTGAACTGTTCTTGAGACAAAGGCCAGCCAAATACCTAACATGCATCTCTGTAAGATATCTTTCAAATATCATAGAAGAGTTCATTGCAAGTTCCTCTTAAGATGGCACATATAAAGAAGATGGACATGGAATAGTTGCTGGACAGGTAGACTAAGATATTCTACTTGAATAGTTGCTGCAATGGTAGACCAGGGTATTTTACTCATGAAGGTATATTTTGGGTGGAGTTATTACTGCACAACTCTAACATTTTTGCCTGTCCCTGCTACTGCTCTAGGAATGTGAGGCTTAGACCTGCCTATCTTGACTCAGCTTTGGACTACTTTACAATGAATGGGAATATCACAAAATTATTTTCTGTAAGTTATTTGACTATATTTCTGAAATAAACTTGAAATGTGAATTGTGAGCTAGAAAAGCCCCAGTATACTGAAAATGTACTAAGTTTTCTTGGCTATTTTAAGTCTTCTATAAGAATGCTTCTGTTTCTGTCATTCTCCTCATAAATAATTTATTAGCCTAGTGGCAATTGGGACAAAAACTAATTTCAGCAGTGATTAAATAGAAAATTCTTAGTCTTCAAACTCACCATATAAACACCCATTACCTTAAAGAGGTTTACAATGGTCTCTACTAACAATAACACTTCTACTTATTTGCAAGTTAAACCAGAAAAAAATTAAAAACTAATTCAGATTATACAAACAGCCTAGAGTTTGGAAATAAAGATATTACTGAGTAGGAAATTGAAAATTTTATCCAAAGATGTTTCTAAACTCTTATATGATTTGGAATATAAAATCTTGTATGAATAAGGAAACACACAAATCATGTCCACTTTTGTTAAAATGTGATTATCAAATATTTCTCTCTCTAATACTACCTAAGTTAGCTTAAAGAGAAAAACTTTTTTCCCCTTAAGTGCATTTTTTAGCTAAAGAATTCATGAAGGGAAATAGTATTCACATAATAATTCATTAATTCACTCACTCATTCAAAAACACTGCTATGTAATCAACTATGTACATCAGCTATGTACATACCATCAAATGAGCTTTACTCCAAGGTTTTAACTGTTACTTAAATTGTGTTAACCTGAAAATTGGACAAATAGTTGGGGTAGTATATTGAGGGGGTGATATTGTAGATCTGAGTTTACCTTATGTATACTTCAGATAATGAACTTAAGAGTTGATAGTCTTCTTTATGCTGCTACTTAGAGAATGAGATTAACATGATACCACCTTGAAAATTTCTAAAGATTGTGAGAATTGAGTAAATGGAAATAAAAAGGAAACTTATACCTAATGATAGTTTATTCTCTCTTTAGAAAATTTAAAATGTGGGATCATATGTTATGTTTGAAATTGTATTGAATCTAGATGTGTGAGAAAAGATTGTTTCAATTTATTTTGCTAGGAAGGTAAGTATGTTCTGTAAATGATCCATAGATGCAATACAAATTAATTACTGTTAAAATTATTTTATTTCTTATATATACATAGATATACATATATGTAATATAATTGTACTTGCCTTTCGATTATTTGAAATTTAATAAGGGAGTTTATTTATGGAGTATCTTTCTTGATCTAATTAATGGAGTACAATTGAGTATATTTTAAAAATTGTTATCTAAGTACACATGTGAAAATATATATCTAGACATGGATTTAGAGGAGATATGCATTCACTATTTTCCCTTCATTTTTTGATCCATAGTGTACAAATATCAATGCTGCATTAAAAATCAAGGCTTTAAGAACTTATCAAATTATTTGAGTTAACATATCAATTTCTGTTGGAAACTATTGGGTGGACCAAAATGTTTGTTCACCTTCTTTCATAAGCTCACTCTAGTAGCACTTAGTTGTCTTTAACTTCATTCGAAACAATTTTGTTAGACTGTATTTGACAGCTGTCATATCAGTGTGCATTTAACAAAAGACTTATCAAAGTTGGTGAATTTTTGTGTAGCCATTTTAATATTGAAGATGGAAAAAATAAAGCAACATTTTCAGCATATCATGCTTTATTATTTCAAGAGAGGTAAAAATGAAACTGAAAAGCACAAAAAGATTTGTGCAGTGTATGGAGAAGGTGCTGCGACTGATCAAACGTGTCAAAAGTGTTTTGTGCTAGAGATTTCTTGCTGGACGATGCTCCACTGTCAGGTAGACCAGTTGAAGTTGATAACGATCAAATCAAAACAACAGCTGAGAACAATCAATGTTATATCAAGCAGGAGATAGCTGACATACTCAAGTATCCAAATCAAGCATTGAAAATCATTTGCACCAGCTTGGTTATGTTCATCGCTTTGATGTTTGGGTTCCACATAAGTTAAGCGCAAAAAACCTTCTTGACCATATTTCCCCATATGATTCTCTACTGAAGCATAATGAAAATGTTCTGTTTTTAAAACAAATTGTAATGGGCGGTGAAAAGTGGACACTATACAACAATGTGGAATGGAAGAGATTGTGGGGCAAGTGAAATGAACCACCACCGACCACACCAAAGCAGGCGATGTTGTGTATACGGTGGGATTGGAAGGGAGTCCTCTATTATGAGCTCCTTCCAGAAAACCAAATGACTAATTTCGACAAGTACTACTCCCAATTAGACTAACGGAAAGTGTCACTCAATGAAAAGCATCCAGAATTAGTCAACAGAAAATGCATCACCTTCCATCAGGATAATGCAAGACTGCATGTTCCTTTGATGACCAGACAAAAACTGTTACAGCTTGGCTGGGAAGTTCTGATTCATCTGCCGTATTCACTAGACATTGCACCTTCAGATTTCCATTTATTTTTGTCTTTACAAAATTCTCTTAGTGGAAAAAAATCTCAATTCCCTGGAAGACTATAAAATGTACATGGAACAGTTCTTTGCTCAAAAAGATAAAAAGTTTTGGGAAGATGGAATTATGAAGTTGCCTGAAAAATGGCAGAAGGTAGTGGAACAAAAGGGTGAATGCATTGTTCAATAGAGTTCTTGGTGAAAATGAAAAATGTGTCTTTTATTTTTACTTAAAAACCAAAGACACTTTTTGGCCCACCCAATATTATAACACTAATTGTAATTTTGAATGTTTAGGCTTGCAGCAATAAATTGCAGAATAAATATTTATTACTAAGACAAAAATGACATTTGCTACTGATTTATAAATGAACAAAGCAAACACTGAGAACAAAGTAAATGGATATAAATCTTGATTCTTGCTGACTCAGCATCTGTTGTCACAAATTATCCAACTTCTACTCGTACAAAAAATCATGCATAAACAAAACAAAAACACAACCTTGGATCTTGGCTTAATATTATATATGTTTTGTTTAAATATACGTTTACATTTGTAACTTCTATTGGATTAAAAAAAAAAGCAGAACCCACACCAGGCTAGGGAAACACTTTCTCTTAGTTTACCATTTTGAAATTGTTTATATATTGATTAATTGGTCTAGTTAAATAAGCTGCTCTGATATAGAACAGTTTTTGAGAGACATATAAATTAATTTCAAAGATATTTTATATATACATAATTTATATATTTATTATATATTATGTTTAAAATGAATTTTCACCAAAATAAAATATGTACATGGTAAAAAATAAAATTTCATGAAGGATCTTATGAAAAAAAGCTGTGTTCTCACAATCTTACCTTTCCTACCTCTGCCCACTCATATGAGGCAAATTATTTGTTATCTTTCTTATTTTAGTTCTTCTGGTGATTGCCTGCATAACTCTTGAAAGTATACCTCTTGGTTCCTTTTTGGTATATCAAAGCTGGACAGTACATGGTGATATGCTGATTTATCTAACTTTTACCAACTCTTTTCTTCTCAGCTTTCATATTTATATTTTGAGTTTTCCATTTGCTAAGATAGTAGCTTTAATTAATGTAATGAAACTTCTTTGTCTTGTTTCATATACTATTGACAATATTTTTAAGTCCCCAATTTATAGGAAAGTATGTCAGAAACTCTATCCTTTGCTCTACCATTCCTGAAAATTTCAAGTCTCACCTTCTCTTTATACTCTGTCTTGCAGCTATAATCAAGATTTTCTGTTTATATTTCAGTTGATTCTTATATTTGAAAACTAATATATCATGACTCTTCCAATACTGTTCAAATTGGGACTAAGTCACTAAGATTACATTTCCTTATCACCTATACATTGTCTTAAATCTGAGCCACTCTAATTGAATATTCTTAGCATTTAGGATTAAATGTATTTAATTTTTTAAAGCTCATTATTTGCTAAAAGACGTGTCATAGTTTTATTTTTAAAAATATTTGACACACTTTTTTGTGTTGTTTGATTTGGCTTGAGTTTTTAGTTTAAGTGTATCTGTGTGTGTGTGTATTAATTAGCACATCCTTAAGTCAGTTAACTTCTCTGTACCAAGTGTAATAGATCCTGTCTCATGGAACCCTCCATTCTACTGGAACATTATTCATTCTTCATTCTTTTAACCAATGCTTTTCAGCACCTATTAGGTGTCAGAATATTTTAGGCACTTGGATTATATTAGTAGCTGGATGTTCCCTAGACCTTCATTTTGGGACCTCTTTTTAAGTGCATTTATAGTTTAGAGTCTATGTTTGTCAAGATTTTGTGCCTTTCAACTTCTTGATTTTTATTTCAATTTATTGGAGAATATCCTGAAGTAAGAAGAGGTGTACCAGAGCTAACATTTTTGAGTCCATCAATATTTGAATGTGGCTTTATTCCGACCTCACAACTGCTTTGTATCTATGTCTTCTAGAGGCCAAACTTTCCTTCAGAAGCACCAAGACATTTCTCTATTGTCTTCTTGCATCAATTTTTCTGATGGTTAGTTTGATAGCACTTTGTAGTGGGCTTATTTTCTCCAATTTAGAAGGATTTAGGATATTTTATTTAGACACAGATTTCAGAAATTTTATGAGACTAAAGCTTTTATTCCTTCTCTGCTTTTGAAACTGTTGTTCAGTATTTCTAGTAATTTTCCATTACCACTCTTCCATCGTTTTTTCTGCTCTCTAATTCAGGGACTTTTATCATATTTTAAATTCCAAGTGTTTATTCTTGTTCTCTGATATATATTCCTTTTTATTAGGATAATATTTTACGTATGCCTTATATTGTCAAAAATCCTGCAAATAATATGCAGAGTTTTAAATATGTTTTCTCTAATCTCCTCAATTATCTGTTTCCCCAGAGGTTGGTATTTTTATTTGATTTTGATCTTTGTATTCCATGCTACTCTAAATAGACCAGCTTATTGACTCTCTGTTTACACTAAGATGGTAGGCTTGAGTAGCTCCCATGTGCTTCCTTCCTTGCCATGTGTTGTGCAAGTATATCTTTTTTTCTATACAATCCTAGAAGGAATTAGTGAAGACCCCCTATGGGAGAAACTGATGAAATTTCTTGCAGTATGATTAAGATTTAATCAGAAAAAGATGTTAGAAGACTACTAGCTAGAAAGGCATGTGAGTAAGAAACAGAATGATGTTGTGTAGAGAAAACTAGACAGTACATTCATGTTTATTGGATAGACAGAGAGGTGATATAGGCTTTGAGGTTGGTATTATGGGCAAGGCCAAGTCATGGGGACTGTCGACTTATCTGAGCAGATTGGAAAAAGAGTCCAGTTAGACTCTATAATCTTCCAGATTAAGATGGACTTGAACTGAGAATTAGTAAGGAAATATTAATGAACTAGGCAATTGGTAGTACATGATGGGAAAAAAAAGAAAAAATACACACAACATAGAGAAAAAAATAATTTGACTAACAGGAGAGAAAAGTGGATCAGTAATGACTTAAGGTATGTAGCTTAGGTACTTGAATAGATGGTTTTGCTATTGACGATTGTAGTCCATTCACAAAAAGAACTGATTGAGGATAAAAGATCATTGATTCTGATTGGAACATGTTGCGTATGAGGGGACACTGAGGCATTCAGGTGGGATATATAATAGTGAATTTTAGAAATCTGAAGTTTACTAAAATAGCTAATGTTTAAACAATAGAGTGGAGAGTCAGTTCCACATAGATAGTAATCAAAAGCATGATAATATCTGAGAAAATATAGTAGGAACCAAAAAATTATTGAAATAATTTGAAGGAGAAATCCTAAAAAAACCCAAATGTTACAAAGGTACTTAAAGAAAGGCATCAGAAAACTGAAATATGATTATTAGAAAGTTAAGAGTCGTAAAATAGGGCATGAGTATATGGGAACTGAGGGAGAAAACAGTTTTAGATGGAAGGTGCGGTGAATATTTTCTTTTCAAATTTTATTTTATTTTTTTTAAATACAGCAGGTTCTTAATTAGTTACCTATTTTATACATATTAGTGTATATATGTCAATGCCATCTCCCAATTCATCACACCACCACCCCCTACCCCCACTTACCCACCTTGGTGTCCATATATTTGTTCTCTATATCTGTGCCTCTATTTCTGACTTGCAAACCAGTTCACATTTTTCTAGATTCCACATATATGTGTTAATACACAATATTTGTTTTTCTCTTTCTGACTTACTTCCCTCTGTATAACAGTCTCTAGGTCCATCCATGTTTCTACAAATGACCCAATTTCATTCCTTTTTATGGCTGAGCAATATTCCATTGTATATATGTACCACAACTTCTCTATTCATTCATCTGTCAATGGGCATTCAGGTTGCTTCCATGACCTGGCTATTGTAAATAGTGCTGCAATGAACATTGGGAAGCATGTGTCTTTTTGAATTATGGCTTTCTCTGGGTATATGCCCACTAGTGACCCAGCAATGGCTGGGTCATATGGTAGTTCTATTTTTAGTTTTTTAAGGAACCTCCATTCTGTTCTCCATAGTGGCTGTACCAATTTACATTCCCACCAACAGTGCAAGAGTGTTCCCTTTTCTCCACACCCTCTCCAGCATTTGATGCTTGTAGATTTTCTGATGATGGCCATTCTGATCAGTGTGAGGTGATACCTCATTGTAGTTTTGATTTGCATTTCTCTAATAATTAGCAGCTTTTCATGTGCGACTTGGCCATCTGTATGTCTTCTTTGGAGAAATGTCTATTTAGGTCTTCTGCCCATTTTATGATTGGGTTGTTTGTTTTTTTTTAACATTGACCTGCATGAGCTGTTTATATATTTTGCAGATTAATCCTTTGTCTGTTGATTTGTTTGCAAATATTTTCTCCCATTCTGAGGGTAGTCTTTTCATCTTGTTTATGGTTTCCTTTGCTGTGCAAAAGCTTTTAAGTTACATTAGGTCCCATTTGTTTATTTATGTTTTTATTTCCATTACTCTAGGAGGTGGGTCAAAAAAGATCTTGCTGTGATTCATGTCAAAGAGTGTTCTCCCTATGTTTCCTCTAAGAGTTTTATAGTGTCAGCTCTTACATTTAGGCCTTTAATCCATTTTGAGTTTATTTTTGTGTATGGTGTTAGGGAGTGTGCTAATTTCATTCTTCTACATGTAGCTGTCCAGTTGTCCCAGCACCATTTACTGAAGAGACTGTCTTTTCTCCACTGTATCTTTGCCTCCTTTGTCATAGAATAGTTGACCATAGGTGCGTGGGTTTATCTCTGGGCTTTCTATCCTGTTCCATTGATCTATAATTCTGTTTTTATGCCAGTACCATATTGCTTTAATTACTGTAGCTTTGTAGCATAGTCTAAAGTCAGGGAGCCTGATTCCTCAAGCTCCATTTTCTTCCCCTCATGATTGCTTTGGCTATTAGGGGTCTTTTGTGTCTTCATACAAATTCTCAGATTTTTTGTTCTAGTTCTGTAAAAAATGCCATTGGTAAATTGATAGACTGAATTTCACTGAATTCAATTCAATTCAATTCAATTTCACTGAACCTGTAGATTGCTTTGGGTAGTACAGTCATTTTCAAAATATTGATTCTTCCAGTCCAGGAACATGGTATATCTCTCCATCTGCTTGTCACCTTTGATTTCTTTCACGAGTGTCTTATAGTTTTCGGAATACAGGTCTTTTACCTTCTTAGGTAGGTTTATTCCTTGGTATTTTATTCTTTGTGTTGCAGTGGTAAATGAGATTGTTTCCTTAATACCTCTTTCTGATTTTTCGTTCTTAGTGTATAGGAATGAAAGAGATTTCTCTGCATTAATTTTGTATCCTGCAACTTTACTACATTAAGCAACTTTACCAAGGATTAGCTTTAGTAGTTTTCTGGTGGCTTCTTTAGGATTATTTATGTATAGTAACATGTCACTGGCAAACAGTGACAGTTTTACTTCTTCTTTTCCAATTTGCATTCTTTTATTTCTTTTTCATCTCTGATTGTCATGGCTAGGTCTTCCAAAACTATGTTGAATAACAGTGGTGAAAGTGGACCTCCTTGTCTTGTTCCTGATCTTAGAGGAAATGTTTTCAGTTTTTCACCATTGAGAATGATGTTTGCTGTGGGTGTGTCATATATGGCCTTTATTATGTTGAGGTAAGTTCCCTCTATGCCCACTTTCTGGAGAGTTTTTATCATAAATGGGTGTTGAATTTTGTCAAAAGCTTTTTCTGCATCTATTGAGATGATCATATTGTTTTTATTCTTCAGTTTGTTAATATGGTGTATCACATTGATTGATTTGTGCATATTGAAGAATCTGTGCATCCCTGGGATAAATCTCACTTGATCATGGTATATGATCATTGTAATGTGCTGTTGGATTCTGTTTGCTAGTATTTTGTTGAGGATTTTTGTGTCTATGTTCATCAGTGATACTGGCCTGTAATTTTCTTTTTTTGTAGTATCTCTGCCTGATTTCAGTATCAGGGTGATGGTTGTCTTGTAGAATGAGTTTGGCAGTGTTCCCTCCTCTGCAATTTTTGGAAGAGTTTGAGAAGGATAAGTGTTAGCTCTTCTCTAAGTGTTTGATAGAATTCACCTGTGAAGCCATGTGGTCCTAGACTTTTGTTTGTTGGAAGATTTTTAATCAGTTTCAATTTCATTACTTGTGATTGGTCTGTTCATATTTTCTATTTCTTCATGGTTCAGTCTTGGAAGGTTATACCTTTCTAAGAATTTGTCCATTTTTTCTAGGTTGTCCATTTTCTTGGCATAGAGTTACTTGTAGTAGTCTCTTATGATGCTTTGTATTTCTGTGGTGTCCACTGTAAATTCTTCGTCATTTCTAATTTTATTGAGTCCTCTCCCTCTTTTTCTTGATGAGTCTGGCTAAAGGTTTATCAGTCTTGTTTATCTTCTCAAAAAACCAACTTTTAGTTTTATTGATCTTTGCTATTGTTTTCTTTGTTTCTATTTCATTTACTTCTGCTCTGATCTTTATGATTTCTTTCCTTCTACTAACTTTGAGTTTTCTTTGTTCTTTCTCTAGTTTCTTTAGGTGTAAGGTAAGATTGTTTATTTCAGATTTTTCTTGTTTCTTGAGGTAGGACTGTATTGCTATAAACTTCCCTCTTAGAACTGCTTCTGCTGCATCCCATAGGTTTTGGATCATTGTGTTTTCATTTTCATTTGTCTCTAGGTATCCTTTGATTGCCTCTCTGATTTCTTCAGTGATCTCTTGGTTATTTAGTAATGTACTATTTAGCCTCCATGTGTTTGTAATTTTTATATTTTTTTCCCTGTAATTTATTTCTAATCTCATAGTATTGTGGTCAGAAAAGATGCTTGATATGATTTCAATTTTCTTAAATTTATCAAGGCTTGATTTGTGATCCAACATGTGATCTATCCTGGAGAATGTTCTATGTGCACTTGAGAAGAAAGTGTAATCTGTTGTTTGGGATGGAATGTCCTATAAATATCAATTAAATCTATCTGGGCTATTGTGTCATTTAAAGCTTGTGTTTCCTTACAAATTTTCTGTCTGGATGATCTGTCCATTGGTGTGATGTGTTAAAATCCCTTATTATTATTGTGTTGCTGTCAATTTCCTCTTTTATACCTGTTAGCAGTTGCCTTATGTATTGAGGTGCTACTATGTTGGGTGCATATATATTTATAATTGTTATATCTTCTTGGATTGATCCCTTGATCATTATGTAGTGTCCTTCCATGTCTCTTGTAACATACTTTATTTTAAAGTTGATTTTATCTGATATGAGTATTGCTACTCCAGCTTTCTTTTGATTTCCATTTGCATGAAATATCATTTTCCATCCCCTCACTTTCAGTCTGTATGTGTCCCTAGGTCTGAAGTGGGTCTCTTGTAGACAGAAAATATATGGGTCTTGTTTTGGTGTCCATTCAACCAGGCTGTGTCTTTTGGTTGGAGCATTTAATCCATTCACATTTAAGGTAATTATATGTATATTCCTATTACCATTTTCTTAAATGTTTTCAGTTTGTTTTTGTAGTTCCTATTCTTCTCTTGTATTTCCTTCCCACTGAGCGAAGTTCCTTTAGCATTTGTTGTAGAGCTCTTTTGGTGGTGCTGAATTCTCTTAGCTTTTGCTTGTCTGTAAAGCTTTTGATTTGTCCGTCAAATCTGAATGAGATCCTTGCCAGGTAGAGTAATCTTGGTTGTAAGTTCTTCCCTTTCCTCACTTGAAATATATCATGCCACTCCCTTCTGGCTTGTAGAGTTTCTGCTGAGAAATCAGCTGTTAATCTTAAAGGAGTTCGCTTGTATGTTATTTGTCAGTTTTTCCTTGTTGCTTTTAATAATTTTTCTTTGTCTTTAATTTTTCAATTTGATTACTATGTGTCTCAGTGCTCCTTGGGTTTATTCTGCCTGGGACTCTCTGAGCTTCCTGGACTTGGGTGGCTATTTCCTTTCCCATGTTAGGAAAGTTTTCAAATATTATCTCTTCAAATATTTTCTCAGGTTCTTTGTCTCTCTCTTCTCCTTCTGGGACCTCTAAAATGTAAATGTTGGTGCATTTAATTTTGTCCCAGAGGTCTCTTAGGTTGTCTTCATTTCTTTTCATTCTTTTTTCTTTATTCTATGCCATGGCAGTGAATTCCACCATTCTGTCTTCCAGGTCACTACTCGTTCTTCTGCCTAAGTTATTCTGCTATTGATTCCTTCTCATGTATTTTTCATTTCAGTTATTGTATTGTTTATCTTTGTTTGTTTGTTCTTTAATTCTTCTAGGTCTTTGTTATACATTTCTTGCATCTTCTTGATCTTTGCCTCCATTCTTTTTCTGAGGTCCTGGGTCATTTTCACTATCATTATTTTGAATTCTTTTTCTGGAAGGTTCCCTATCTCCACTACATTTAGTTTTTAGTTTTTTTTTTTTTCCTGGGGTTTTATCTTGTTCCTTCATCTGGTACATAGTCCTCTGCCTTTTCATTTTGTCTATCTTTCTGTGAATGTGGTTTTCTTTCCACAGACTGCATGATTCTAGCTCCTCCTGCTTCTGCTCTCTGCCCTCTGGTGGATGAGGCTATCTAAGGGGCTTGTGCAAGCTTCCTGATGGGAGGGACTGGTGGTGGGTAGAGCTGGGTGTTCTGCTGTTGGGCATAGCTCAGTAAAACTTTAATCCACTTGTCTGCTGATCAGTGGGGCTGAGTTCCCTCCTTATTTGTTGTCTGGCCTGAGGCGACGCAGCTCTTTGGTGGGGCTAATGGCAGACTCCAGGAGGGTTCATGCTAAGGAGTACTTCCCAGAACTTCTGCTGCCAGTGTCCTTGTCCCTGCAGTGAGCCACAGCTGCCCCCCATCTCTGCAGGAGATCCTTCAACACTAGCAGGTAGGTCTGGTTCAATCTCCTACAGGGTCACTGCTCCTTCCCCCTGGGTCCTGATGCGCACACTACTTTGTGTGTGCCCTCCAAGAGAGGAGTGTCTGTTTCCCCCAGTGCTGTTGAAGTTCAACAATCAAATCCCACTAGCCTTCAAAGTCTTATTCTCTGGGAATTCCCCCTCCTGTTGCCGGACCCCCAGGTTGGGATGCCTGTCGTGGGGCTCCGAACCTTCACTCCAGCGGGTGGACTTCTGTAGTATAATTGTTGTACAGTTTGTGAGTCACCCACCCAATGATTATGTGATTTTGTTTTTATGTGATTGTGCCCCTCCTAATGTGTCATTGTGGCTTCTCCTCTGTCTTTGGATGTGGGGTATCTTTTTTGGTGAGTTCCAGTGTCTTCTTGTCAATGACTGTTCAGCAGTTAGTTGTGATTCCGGTGCCCTCGCAGGAGGGAGTGAGCACACGTCCTTCTACTCCACTGTCTTGAACCAATCTCTGGTGAACAATTTCTGACAGAAGGGTTTTATACCAGTGGTCTCTTCTGCTTGGAATGTGTGCTTACCTCCTCCACTCAGGCCATCCCCTGATTATCCATCAAGTTGATGCTTAAGCATAGTCTCAGAGAGACCTTCCAAGACTGCTCTGTCTAAAGTAAGTCCCCACTATTATCCTTTTCATAATAACTGGTTCTTTTCTGTAAGTAAGTTTTCCTATCACAATGATCCCCCTATACATATATTTACTTATTTATTTGTTCATTATTGTCTATTTGTTCACCATTATTCCCTCTAGACTAAAGAGTCATGGAGAAAGAAATATTTTTTATTCTATTAATCACTATATAACATAAATTTAGCTCAGTTCTTGACACACAGTAGTATTTTCTCAGTAAATATTTATTGAATTAAATAATAGAATTATAGTAGAGAGGAAGATAGGGAAGAAAAATTTCCACTGGATTTGAAAAATGGGAGATTATTAGATACCTAATTAAGAGAATTACAGGTGGACTAATAGTAATAATAATTGGAAGAGATTCAGTGTTTACTGTGTTTCAGGTACTGTGTTGATTACTTTTCACATATCTTCTCATTTAATCATCAAGATAACACTGTTACTATTTACACCTCAATTCTAAACGTTAGACAACAAAGGGCAGGTGAGTTTAAATTTCCTTGCTTAATAAGTGTTGAAGCTAGGAATCAAATCCATGTCATCCCTGTAGATACCATGTTTTTAATATGCCCTAAGTTTAGTGGGTTGGTAATTAAATGGGAAATAGTGAAGAGACTAAAACTATTCTCTGCTTTTGAGAGTCTTAAAGAAAGGATAACACATGCTGGATTGAGGATATTTGGGGAGGGTACAGAATCTGAACAGATTTATATGCTAAGACTAAGAGGTACTTACATTTTTGTCCATAGATGTTGAGACAAGAAAGGTCAATTGATTATATAAAATTCTGGAGGGTTTACTTGGCCATGAAATGATAAGTCAGCACTACATACTCTTAGACTGAAAAAAAGGAAACATATTAGGAGTGGGCCTAATAAATTTATAGTTGAAAAAGGGAACAAAGTTAAAAGATTTTACACATAAAGACATCAGGGAATTTGTAGGGTGGGCATGTAGAAGAAAAGGCCATATGAGAGATGAGAATGCCATGGAGGAATAAAAAATCTGATCTTCACTAAAGTTTTGGTCATAAATAAGGTATTGGGAATGAAGATGTGAGAAAGCAGCAGGTTGACCATCTCCCAAATTTCATAGTGTTGGGAGTGGAGCTCAATCAAATTGCACCTGAGACAAATAAAATTACCTTCAGAATAGTTAATAGTTGTTTTTATGAGCATTCTATGACATATTACTAAGATGTTACATTGCACAGTAAAAGACCTTGTGATTGATAAGTATTAAGATACTAGAATTGTTTGAGATTCAGAATGCTCTAAAGTATGATGTTATCATTCCCAGTTTGTGGGCTATACAAAAACAAAAACAGAAAAAAAATAAAAGAACTCTAGCATATGTTCAGTTAATTAATATTACAATTCTAATACAATGACATTTACACAGCACTTTATATTCATAATTGCTGCAAAACTAAGTTTGAAGAGTTTTAGTGGTGAAATATAAGCAAACAGTAAATCAACATATTTTTCATTACTTTTTGCACACAGTGTATATTCTCAGCTTAGTATGTTACTATTGTAAACATATATATATATTAAATATATATATATAATATATATATATTATATATATATATAATATATATATATATTATATATATATATATATATATATATATATGAAATATAGAGCATGACCCTTGCCTTCAACAGGCTAATGGTGCACATCTGTAGTAATAGAAAACATATGAAATAATTTGGGAATATTCATAAGATAAACTGTGAAATTGAATTACATATACAATAGAAGAAAAAGAAAGGAAAGGTTAGTGTCAGCTAGAGAAATCAAAAGAAGGCTACAATGAAGTAGACTGGATTTATTCTGGATCTTGGGAAATAAGTAATATTTAGAGAAACAGAAGGTGAGTGAAATCACAATAGGATAATACATGGAGCCAAGGGTTGAAGGTGACAAAGGGCAATGGTCCTAAAGGATGTAAATGCTCCTGCAGGTAGCTGAAGTCATCAGACCACAACAAAAGCAACTGTACAAAAATTTCAACAAGAAAGAACCAGAGGCACTGTAGCAGATATTCTGACTGCTTGCAAAGTGAAGAGCAACAGATTGACCACCTGGGACTGAGGAAACCAGAGATGGGGTGGATCTTTTTAAAAATAGGCACCAAGCTACCCATTAAATTGAAAAACAGAGCCCAGGATGGTGACAGGTTTTGAAAAGAATGGGCAGAAAGAAACATAAGCCACAATATTGTTTTTCAGAGCCACACTTCTACAATGGAAAATATCTCAAAATATGAAAGATGAGAGTGTGGGGCACAAAACTCAGAGACCTTTATTTTCCAATTTGAGTTTTCTCTATGTCTTTGTACTTCAAGTCTTAAATGGAATATCATTTATTATTTCAAATATTATCTTCTGGTTTTTGATTGTATATTTAATTTCTCTAATGAGTTAAAATGAAAAAAAGTCCACTTTGGATAATAAACAAATCAGTAATAAACAGTATTCATGAGAAAATAGTGCTATTTAAGGTGACTGACATTTTAAAAATGTACATCTACTCTGCTTATTTAAAAAAATATTGCAGTAATTGCTATTTTGTACCACTTGTTACTTTTCTTATGGCTTAGATATGACTTTCTTTCTCTGAAATCCTTTACTAATTTTGAATTATCCTTTTCATATATGGTTGGATTTTAAAATAGGTTATGACTGATTTTGTTGGTACCTCAGTTAGATATATTATATTATATGTATGCCTACTTTATGTTATTGATAAGTCACCATGAAGTTTACTGAGAATTTCAAATTTTCAATGTATTCTGGCACAATAGATAAGAATGAATGATTGAAAAATACATAGATGGATGAATAAATTACAGCACATAAATATTTTTATGAGATTAATAATCTAATGCTAGTGGAATGTAAAAAAATCTGTAATTTTTTGTCAATCATTTTTCTTCTCTCCAAATGGGAGAAAAAGTTATTATAAAAATATATGCGAACATAAATTTATTATTTGTTATAGTGGTCTTAATGAGCCTTAATTTAAATGAATATTAGTCTGGAGCAATGTGTAATTAAAACCTTCCTTTATGCCAGAGTGATAAGAGGTTTTATTTTTATTTGGTCCTTCCCCACTCCCCAGAATAACATGAGTAAATTTACAATGTAATAATTAAATATGTCAGAGTATATAGAGTCAGTAAATAGTATAGAGTTAGTAAATTTCCCTTTAGTTGAATTATTGTAATGTTTGAAAGAATTATAGCTATTATTCAAAAGTGATTTCTTCCAAAATCATTATAGAAAGCCAACATAACTTTTCTACTAGAACCTTACTAATATCAGAAGAAAACTATACAACTTGTATCATAATTACAGATAAAATATAAACCTAAACAAAATATTAATAAGTGGAATCCAGAGGGATTAGAAGAGAATACTGTATAGTTCCTGAACTGACTTTATTCTAATAATGCAAGGATAGTATAATATTTGGAAATTAACTAATGTAATTCACCACATTAATAAATAGAAAAATCATATATGAATAAAACATATTTCATAAAACTCAAAAAAATTATAGTAGAAATGCTTATTTAGTATGTAATATTTAGGAACTTTTTACTCTGATAGAGTACCTTAAATAATTATACAGCAAATATGATATTTTGTGATGAAATACTGGAAACTTTCTCTTTGAAATTGGCAAGAAGACAAGGGTGCCCTCAATTACCACTTCTACTTAGCATATATTTGGGGTAATACAGAAAGAAAAAGCAAAAGTGATGATGAAATATAATTGCTTCTATTCTCAGATGACATGAGAAAATCCCAGAAAATCCAAAATAATCTATAGGCTAATTATCAGAGTTTAAAAGCAACTTTATAAAATCGATATTCAAAGTCTATATAAATATCCAATCATATTTTATATACTGTAAATAGACAAAAAATAAAAATTTAAAAGATAACATCCTCAATAACAGCAAGAATTTCAGTTAACTATGACATAATCTAATGAACAACACTCAAAAATTCTACATGTCAGGAAACATACATAATATTACTGAAAAACATCAAAGAAGATCTAAATAAATGGAAAGATTTATTACATTTATTGATTGGAACATTTAATTTTCAAAAGATGCCAGTACTGTCTATATACATCTATTTAACCCAATGCAATTCTTGTTAAATGATAAGTTTATTTTTTCTTTCTTTTTTTTCCCAGGGGAATTGATAGGCTGGTTCTCAGTTTTAAAGAAAATCAGAGGGGCAAGTGTAGCCAAGATAATTTTAAGAAAGAACAACAAAATGTAGGCCTAAACTATCAAGACATTATCAAGTGACAGTATTTAAGACCATGTGATATTTGTGCATGGAAAGACAATTTGAGAAACACTCACGCTTATATAATAACTTGATTTATGATCCTTTAGTGCATAAAGAAAGTGACGGACTTTTCAAAATTGTGTTGGGTCAATTGAATAACCATAGTGAAAAAAATGTCCTTTTTGTCTGTCCATCATACACAAAAATTAATTCCAGATAGATTGTATATCCACATGTCAAAGGTAAAATAGTAAACCCTAGATGTAAGTGTGAGCAAGTATTCATGACATCAGAGTAGGTAAAGATTGTTTTAAACAAGACATAATAGGAATTAAACATGGGAAATACTGATAAACTTGACTTCATTAAAATTAAGGATATCTGTTCATTAAGAGGCATCAAAATGTGAGTGAAAATTCAAGCAAGAATGTGAAAAGATATTTTGTAATATATTAATCTGACAAAGTATTCCTATATGAAATATCCAAAGAAATTTTAAAACTCAGTATGATAAAACAGAGACACCCAAAAGAAAAAGAGCAAAATCGTTGAACAGGCACTTTTTAAAAGCAGTAATCCTTATTATCAATAAACTTATAACAAGGTGCTCAACTTCATTAGTAACCATGGAAATAAAAATTAAAATCACAATTAGAATTCACTGTCCCCACTAGAATGCCTAATTATAAAAACTGGAAAAAATAATCAAGTGTTGGCAAAGACATAAACAATTGTAACTTGCATATTGGTATTGTGGTGTATTAATGGGTGTGTAATTTACTCCAATTACTTTGGGAAACTGAGTTTACAAAGCTGAACACACATTAGTCTATGAAGATCTTATGTGTGTGTTCATATATGTGCAAAACATAAATGTACATATAAGTGTGCCCAAACAGGATATATTTAGCAGCATTATTCTTGGCCAAATAACTGGAAACAATCCAACACTCATCAACTATAAAATAATAAATACATATTGATGTAATCATGCGATAAAACAATAAACAATAATAAGAAAGAACAAAGTGTTTCTAGATATAACATGAATAAATCTTGCAAGCATAATGCTGAGTAAAAAATCCATATATGGAAAAAAAAAACAAACATATAATGTTTAACTCCAAACCACACAAAACTAATTTATTAGACAAAACTATCAGATGCCAAGATAAAGGTGATTAACTTTACAAGGTGGTATCACTGGAAATTCTGGTAATATTTTAATTCTTAATACTGGTACTGGTTATTTAGTAAAAATTCATCAAATTATAAAAGTCAGAGTTTCTGTATTCTTCTTTATATATGATTATATATAAAATATATATAATCTATATATTAGTTTCCTAGGGTTGCTGTAACAAGTTACCATAAATTGGGAAGCTTAAAGCAACAGAAATTTATTCTTTCACAATTCAGAAACTAGAATTCCAAAATCATGGTGTTGGCAGGATTGGTTCCATTTGAAGACTCGAAGAAGAGTCTTTTCCATACCTCTCTACTGGCTTCTAGTGGCTGCCAGTAACATTTGGCATTCCTTGTAGATACATAACTCCAATCTTTGGCTCTATCTTCACATAGCCTTTCTCTATGTCTCTGTGTGTCCTTTTCTGATTTTTTTAAGTACACTTATTGAATCAGAGGCTTCCATAACTCCAGTATGAAATCATCTTGATCCTTAATTATATCAGCAAAGACCCTATTTCCAAATAAGGTCACATTCTGATGTTCTGAGTTTATATACATTTTGGGGGGAAACTATTCAATCCATTACAGTTATACTTCAGTAAAGTATTTACAGAGGATACGTATACATACTGTCAAAATAATATTAGGTTAATCAAGTGCTTAATGGTTACTCATGGGGGTACATTAGCTAAGTTGATTTCATAAGACCTCAGAATTTTAGCTTGGGTCCCTTTTTATCAATAAAATTATATAAACAAGCATATATATATATATATATATATATATATATTCTTATAACAAAAATGTTTCTATTGTATTGAAAATATATAAATGTTTTCCATTTTTTTGTGCTAGATGTTTATTTTCCTTTGTCTTTGATAGAATAGATTTACAATTTTAAATTTGAAAAAAATGGAAAACCAAAACAAAATTAATTTTGTGGATACTGATTGAATTTAAATAACTAAATCTATAAGCTAACAGTCAGTGATCATAGGATGATAGACTATTAATATATTGTTAATAATTCTACACCTTAGTATGCTATGGAACTGAGTGTGATCTGTAAGGTTGAAATTTAAAAACCAAAGAGGCTTTATTTCTTATACTGGCACAAACTTCAAACACATATCAGACTAAAGACACTAATCACATAAATGTATAATTACAGCTTTCTTACTTATAAAAACTGATTTTTTAAACCTAGAGATAGTTTTGGATTTAGTCCTCACCTTTTCACAAACAAATTCATTTCTATTTTACATGCAATATGTTCATGATTTTCTATGTGGCATATTAGAATAAAGAATTCTATCTTTATTTAATCCATACAGCATTTAAAACTAAATCTCAATTTCTAAATTAAGAAAGGAGCATTTTAGCATTGCTTGTTTATATGCATACCAAAATACCTTATCTTGGTTTTATGATGTTGTTTGTAAGCTCTGGAGATACTAATGCTAATTTCATCTTTGTTACATTCTTGGATAATTTGTTCTGAGGCTTTGTGTATTGCTGACATACAATGTTCAGATTCTATTTTTCCTTAGTGGAGGCTGTTGTTTAGCCTTGCTATCACTAAAGCTTGTTATCGTTTATCCTGCTCATTCAGCTGCAAGGTTCAATCCCTGTCCATCATGCTCTCTAATGCCCGATGTCTGTACTTTCTTGCAACTTTTTGTTTTTGTTTATTGGCATAAGCTCCTTTTCCCCTTTGGGAAGATCATAGCTGGTCTTATGGTAAGAAACATTTAAAGATATTATCTCATTTTCAAAATATAATTTAGCCTTTAAATATATAGAGAGAGAAAGAGAAAAGGGAAGTAAGTTTTTTAGGAATATGTTTGAAATAGTAAATTAAGTAGCAAAAGCTATTCGAAAACAAATTTAGTCAGTGTAGAGTTATAGCATTAGGGAAATCAACATAAAAGTTTTTAATTAATTAATTAATTTTTAATTTTTGGCTGTGTTGGATCTTCGTTGCTGCGCATGGGCTTTCTCTAGTTGTGGCGGGCGGGGGCTACTCTTTGTTGTGGTGAGTGGGCTTCTCATTGTTATGGCTTCTCTTGTTGAGAAGCACGGGCTCTAGATGTGCAAGCTTCAGTAGTTGTGGCATACAGGCTCAGTAGTTGTGGCGCACAGTTGCTCCATGGCGTGTGGGAGATTCCTGGGCCAGGGATCAAACCCATGTCCCTTGCAATGGCAGGCGGATTCTTAACCACTGTGCCACCAGGGAAGCCCATAAAAAATGTTTTATAAAACACACAAAAAAATTGGCCTTTCCAGACGTCTAGTAGGAGAAGTATTAAAACACAGAACTATATCAGAAAAGCTATACCCCCAGTGGTATGAGGTCCAGTTAATAAAGTTTTATGAAATAGGACTATAGACTTTCTGTCATCCTAAAATGTATGGATTAAGAAAAATATTTGATAAAATAGCATGCTTCAGATAAGGAAAAATCTTCCATTCTGTACCATTTATGTGTAATGTAGCAAGTGATAAAAGACAGTTCTAAGGTGAATGTTAGATGTTACAGGTGTCCCATTCCATATAACCTTGGCACTTGCCATTCCAGGCATTCAGAAGTCTTGTTACTACATGCACCTGCAAATATCCAACTGATGACTTTCTAACAAGCATTTAGTTTGACAGCAGGCTAGAAATGCTGGGCAAGTGAATGCTCAGGGAGCATCCCTTATCCATTGACAGACCAGAAGAATAACAGCAACTTCCTTACCTCATGGTTGGGACAAAATATATGTACATACATTCTCTGCCAGGGTTGCACACTGGCAGCATCAGTATTAGCTGGGGGCTGGTTAGAAATTCCAGGGGCCCATCCAAGACTTAATGAGTCAGAATCTCTGGGGAACAAGCTTCAGAATCTGCTTTAACTAGATCTTCAAGTAGTCCTTACATTTGTTAAATATTGAAAAACGTTATTTCACACCAGGTGTCAGAAAACTTTTCCCTTAAAGGGTCTTGTATTAGTTTCTTACTGCTGCCATAGCAAATTACCACAAAGTTAAGTGGCTTAAAACAACACACTTTCATTATCTTACAGTTCTGGAGGTCAGAAGTCCAACATCAGTCTCACCAGGCTAAAGTCAAGATGTCAGTAGGGCTGGTTCTTTTTGGAGGCTCTAGAGGAGAATCTGTTTCTTTGCCTTTGCCAGCTTCAGAGGCTATGTGTTTTCCCTGACTTGTGGTCCCTTTATCTTCAAAACCAGCAGTGTAGTATTGCTATATCTGCTTCACTGACTATTTCTGTGGTCACATCACCTTCTTCTGTCTGACTTTCCTGCGTCCCTCTCATTAAGAACCCTTGTGATTACACTGAACACACAGGATAATGAGGATAACTCCACATCTCAAGATCCCTAAATTAATCACATTGTAAGGTCCCTTTTGCTAGGTAAGGTAACATATCCACAGTGTCTGGGGATTAGGACATGGATGTCTCTGAAGGGGGCATTATTCAGCTTTCCATAAGTCAGATAATAAATATTGTAAGTACTGTCTGCCAAGAGACAAAATTGCGGATATTATTTAGGTACCTATATAACAAAAGAAAACTGTCTTCCCTTATTTTCCTGGTAGGGGCCATCCAACCCAGATGGTGGGCCTACTTTGGCTCAGTTGGAGAAATTCTCCAGAGGAAGAACACCTGGCTCAAGAGGAGTGCATGGTAGTGGGAAGTGTTGGCTATACCCTTTTTAGTTTTATTCTCTACCCCAAGAATTCTTAGGAATAATCCCTTCTCACCTGATGGAGTTTTAAAAACTCAATTTGGGCAGCTGGACAGAAATGAGATGAGTTTTTTGAGTCTCTGACACACAGACTAAGACTCCAATGCTTGGTGCCCAAAAGTTGCCAACAGAGGAGTGCCCAGTGTGAAGGTGGCAACTGGCACAGGTCCTGTGCGGCAATAAGGTGCAGCCACTGGCTGAGGAGGCAGGTGCTAGGAGTACAGGAGAAATATGGGAAAAAGGGAACATCTAGATTTGACCTCCATGGCTCAAAGTGCTAGACTGCTGGAGTTGTGCCCCTGACTGCAGGGGGTATAAAAACAGGTGGTATGCCAGGTTTGACTCAAGGGCTGTCGTCTGCTGATCTCTATTATGCACTGTCTCCTAGAAATCACATTGGAATTGACTTCCAGTTGCCCATAGCAGTGACCTGCTCATATCTGTACCCTCTATTCACTTCCTTCCCTTTCCTGTCTCACTGCCTCTTCCCCCCACTAATGCTTCCTGAAATAACTTCCCAAATAAACTACATGCACTTAAATCCTTTCTTCAGGAGGATTGTTCAGATAACACAACTAGTGTGTGTTATGATCAGAGATGGTAGAAATTTTTTTTAAAAGTCAATTATATTTGTCAAATGCATATTGATTATAAACTTGATAATCACATGTAATATCAGATTTTTAGTAGCTAGAAAGATATGTGCTCTTTTTTTCAAATACCTATATTTTCCAACGTGTTTGTTTGTTTATTATCATGGTACTATGTATACATGGGAGAGTATAGTAATGTGAATAAAGCAAAATCCATGGAGAGCTCTAAATGAAGCAACCAATAGAGGGGAAAAGTATCCACAAATATCAGAAAACTAATGATGACCAAAAGACCATTCTGCACTGTAATATGTTTCTAATGCTTGAAAAACATTCTAGAAGAAAAAAGAGCTTATTATGTTTTGCCCACTTGGTGGGGTAATTTCTAAGTCTACTAGTAGCCAGTGCTTTGCTGAAGGCCTGAATAATGTCTCTCTAGAACAAAGTCAAAATACAAGTTTGAAGTCAGAAAAAAAGATGTTTGCTTTCAACTGGATAAAAGGAGGGACTATTTTAAAACTAACTTCAAATTTATAATAAAGTATTTTTCCTGTCCTAGGGAAAAATAAGTATAAGAAATCAGAGGTGGAATATACAAGAAGGTAATTCATATAGTACAGTTATTACTTGATCTGTTTGGGGTCGAAAATAATATCCAAACTTTTAATCCAAGGCTAAAAACACTGTATTTTTTCAAAAATATGTGGCTCATGCAACAAGAATCCACATTTTATAAATTTTGACTAATCAAGCTAATAGTTTTCACAACATATCATCTTCTAATATCATAATTAGGAAGGAACATTTCATGTAGTGCAATTGTCACTAGCTAGATTCCAAATTAACTATAATAGCATTAGTGAGTAACAGGGCATGGGAATAAGCTCTACAGACTGGCAGTATAAGGAAAAGATTTTATATCCACACTCTACTTAGAATGGGATCACCACCGTCTTAGTGCCTCTGTGATTGCTCAATTTCTCAGATAAAAATAAACTTAACATGTTTAAACAATTAACACTTAAAATGAAAAATCCAAGTATATATAGAGTTAGTTAAGAGTTTGAGGCAATAATTCACATTTTCTTTACCCATACACCCTCATAAACACATGAATATGACCTACATATTGCCTCAATTTATAGTAAATTTCATATAGACTAAATTTCATATAGACTAAAATATCTAAAATAAAATAAATAACTAAAATAAAATAACTAAAATAAAATAAATAAAATTCATCCATTTTAAGCTAGTCTATTGTCTCAGATTTTCAGTGTACTTTGTTATATGTAGGTATAAAGATTAAAGATTTAGACTAAGATAGAAATCTGCAATATAGGGATTTATGCAGGTATGAACAAAGATATAATGGTGGAAGTAAATATATTTATTAATTACAATTACTTTTGGACATGTGACAATGGGGTAATTCCCAGCTGGGAAACACTTTCACTATTTTTCCAAACTGTGCATTCTGAGGGAGGTAGTTTTTTTTGTCTTTTTTTTTGTTTTTTTCATTCATTCAATAAACATTTATTGAGCACATACTATTAGGTTGAGCCATATGAAACATCATCTTTGTATGTCAAGGTGATCCAATATCAGCCAACTTCATATAGTTCAAGCTATCCAAAGTGTCATGCCAAGCAAGGGCTGTGAAGGATAAAGATGTACTGGGAAATAGCATTTATTTATTTTTTTTTTTGCGGTACGCGGGCCTCTCACTGTTGTGGCCTCTCCTGTTGCAGAGCACAGGCTCCGGAGAGGGAGGTAGTTTTAATAGCATATCAACTGATAAAATATATTTGACTATAAAATAAGTGGAATGTTGTTTCTATAAATCAAACCATAAAAACTGAAGTGCATTAAATTTTGGCCTGTGGTGAGTTATTAATTAAAGATTAAGATATCTGTGTATTTCAGTGGAGCAGGAGTTGAAGTTCAGAAAATTTGCAGGTGTGTAAGGTATTTGCATTTTCAAAAGGGAACACGAGTAAGAAAATAATTGAGAAACACTCCTCTACTCTAAGGAATTTATACCCAAGGAATTCTTAATTTTCAAAAAGAATCAAATAATGTCACTTGTTCCACAAGTATGATTGACTTGGCATGTTGATGATATTTCTTATAGTTTCTCCATGACTTAGTAGTAGTGTATAATGGCATGTATCTTTTCCTACAATATGTGGTACACTTTGGTGAACATGTATTTGTTGCTTCTGTGATAACCCCTCAAATTATCTAACAAAAAGCTGTCTACACAATGAGTACAGATAATTTTTTTTAAATCTCACTTCTTTTTTTTTAATACATTTATTTATTTTATTTATTTATTTTTGACTGCGTTGGGTCTTCGTTGATGCACACGGGCTTTCTCTAGTTGCGGTGAGTGGGGGCTACTCTTCGTTGCGGTGCGCAGGCTTCTCATTGAGGTGGCTTCTCTTGTTGCAGAACACAGACTCTAGAGCACAGGCTTAGCAGCTGTGGCACACGGGCTTAGTTGCTCTGTGGCATGCGGGATCTTCCCTGACTAGGGCTCGAACCCTGCACTGGCAGGTGTATTCTTAACCACTGCGCCATCAGAGAAGCCCTACATCTCACTTTTTAACATAATGTTTATCGATACTCAGTTTCTCTAGTATTTTGCATATATAAATTCTAATTAGAGAAGGCATAGAAAAAGATGTCTTATTTTAAAAGATAATTTTTATTCTCTATATCTATAATTTAAAATGGAATTTTAATGTCTCCATTTACATGAATTTTTATACTATTTTTATTTTGTGAGATGTAATTAACTAAAATAAAGTCTGCGTATTTATAGTGTACAGTTCGATAAGTTCTTCAATGTATATACCTGTGTAATTATAAACACAATCAAGATATTGAACCCACCTCCATAATGCAAGAGTTTCCTTGTGCCCCCTTGGTAATCACACTCTCCTACTTGCCTACCCCCTGCCTTTCCCAGGTAACAACTGATCTTACTTCTGTCAACATTGGTTAGTTTGAATATCCTATAGTTTTGTATACATTAGTTCACACAGTTCATACTCCTTTTTGTGTGGCTTCTTTCACTACAGCATAATTACTTTGACATGTATCTATGTTGTTTCATGTATTAATAATTCTTCTTTTCCTTCCCTTTTCCCCCTCCATCACTCCCTTCTGTCTTCTTTAGCCAAGTAGTACTCCATAGTTAGAATATAATACTATTTGTTCACCCACTCACTTGTTTGTCCATATTTTGGTTGTTTCTAGTTTAGAATATTATGAATAAAGTGCAATGAAAATTTGTGTACAAGTCTTTGCATAGGTATTTGCTTTTTCCCTCTTAGACGAATACTTTATTCAGATCATATGTCAGTATATGTTTCACCCGTTAAAGTTTAAATCTATTTATTTGTTTCTATTTTTTCCATGTGTACTCTGTTGCCCTTTTCCTCCCTTCTGCCTTACTCGATATTAATTGAATATTATTTATGCTTCCATATATTACCTTTGTTGACTGATTAGCTATAAATATTAGTTTGGTTATTTAGCAGTTGCAGGTTTATAGTACATACCTTACATTTTCAAAGCTTCAAGTGATATTATACCACTTCATTTATAGTATAAAAGTCTTATAACAGAATACTTCCATTTCCCCCCTCCTGGCCATTTTGTTATTGTTATTATACATTTATTTCCTCACATGTTATAAGCTCCACACTGCACTGTTATTATTTTTATTAAAACAGTAAATTATATTTTTTCCAATTTTTAAAATTGTGGTAAAATACATATAAATTTAGCATCTTAACCATTTTTAAGTACACAGTTCAGTGGTATTAAGTACATTCATATTGTTGTGCAACCATCACTACCATACAACTTCAGAACTCTTTCACACTTCAAAAATGAAACTCTATATCCACTGAACAATAATAACCCATATTCCCTCCCTTAGCCTTTACCAATCACAACTCTACCTTCTGTCTATTCCTATGATTTTGACCACTTTAATAACCTCATAACAGAATTTGTCTTTTTGTGTGCCATTTCACTTAGCATGTCTTCAAGCTTCATCCATGATGCACCATATGTCAAATTTTCCTTTCTTTTTAAGGCTAAATAATATTCAATTGTAAGCATATACTACATTTTGCTTATCTATTCATCTATAAGCACACACTTGTTTTGCTTCCACAGTTTACCTACAGAGAATTATACTCCTATGGACACGGCTGTACAAATATAATTTTGAGACCCCACTTTCAATTATTTTAGGTATATCCCCAAAGTGGTATTGATGAATCATATAATTCTATTTTTAATTTTTTGAGGAAACACCTACTGTTTTCCACAGTGGTTGTACAATTTTGCATTCTGACCAACAGGGCACAAGGGTTCCAATTTCCTGGAAAGTATCTCATGTGCAGTTGAGAAGAATGTGTGTTCTGTTGGTGTCGGGTAGAGTATTCTGTACATGTCTGTTAGACCTAAATAGTTTTCTTATCTATTATCTGGTTGTTTTTGTCATTATGAGAGTATTAAAGTCTCCGGCTATTATGGGAGACTGCATTTCTCCAAGGTTTCTGCCTAGGTTTTCTTCACATATCTTGGTCTGTTATTATGTGCATAAATGTTTATAATTTTTGTCTCTTGCTGTATTGAAACTTTTTAAATATATAATGTCCTTCTTGAACTTTATTTACATTTTTTTCATTTAGAGTCTATTTCATCTGATATTAGTATAGCTACCCCTATTCTCTTTTGGTTACTATTTGCAAGGAATATCTTTTCCACCCTTTCACTTTCAACCCATTTATATCTTTGGATCCAAAGTGAGTCTCTTGTAGAGATCATTTAGTTGAGTCATGTTTTTTAAAATCCATTCTGTTAATCTCTGTGTTTTGATTGGATTATTTAATCCATTTACATTTATTTTATCTTTTTAATTGAAGTATAGTTCATTTACAATGTTGTGTTAGTTTCAGGTGTACAGAAAAGTGATTCAGATACATAAATATATATATATATATATATATATATATATATATACACATATATACATACATATTCTTTTTTAGATTCTTTTCCCTTATTGCTTATTATAAAATATTGAGTATAGTTCCTTGTGCTATACAGTAGGTTTTTGCTGGTTATATGGAGGGAGTTATTCTGTCATTTTGATATTTGGTTTATATGTGTCTTATAGCCTTTTTGTCCCTCATTTCCTGAATTGCCATCTTCAGTTGTGTTTAGTTGATTATCTGTAGTGAAACATTTGCATTACTTTCTCATTTCCTTTTGTGTATATTCTATCAGTGTTTTTTTTTGTGGTTACTACGGGGATTATATTTAATATTCTAAAATTATAACTCTCTAATTGAATTTATATCAGCTTAACTTCAGTAACATATGAAAACTCTACTACTTTACAGCTCTATTCCTATCCTTTAAGTTTTTTTTATTGAAGTATATTTGACTTACAATATTCTATTAGTTTTAGATCTAAAACATAGTGCCTTGATATTTTTATATATTATAGTCAATATAGAGTTAAGACATTAATATTTTTAATGCATTAGTCTTTTAGATTACATAGAAAACAAAAAAGAGAGTTACAAACCAAAGTTACAAAGATACTAACTTGTAGACTAATAGTTGTATTTTTGTAAAAATGTATTAGTTTCTCAAATCATGTGTAGAAAACAAAAAGTAGAGTTACCAACCATCATTACAAAAATACTAGGTTTTATAATCGACAATATATTTATGTTTACTGAGATCTTTATTTCTTCAACCATCTTTGAGTTGCTGTCTACCATCCTTTCATTTAAACCTAAAGGACTTTCAAGGACTTCTCTGGCAATCCAGTGGTTAAGACTCCGTGCTTCCAATGCAGGGGGCGCAGGTTCCACCCCTGGTGAGGGAACTAATGCAGGGGGCACGGGTTTAATCCCTGGTCAGGGAATTAAGATCCCACATGCTACACAGTGTGGCCAAAAACAAACAAACAAACAAAAAACACCTAAAGGATTTTCTTTAGCATTTCTTGCAAAGCAGGTGTAGTGGTAACACTCCCTCAGATTTTGTTTATCTGAGAATGTCTTAATTTCTTACTTTGAAGTACAGTTTTGCTGAATATAGAATTCTTGGTTGGTACATATAATTTTTCCTTTAGAACTTTGACTATATCAGCTCACTTTATTCTGGCCTCCAAAGTTTCTGATGAGAAATCTACTGCTAATATTATTAAGGATCCCTTGTATGTGATGAGTTGTTTTTCTCTTGCTAATTTCAAGATTCTCTCTTTGTGTCTTTCCTTTGGCAATTTGATTACAATGTGTCTTGATGTGGTCTCTGGTTTCATCCTATTATACATGGTTTGGGTTGAGTTTTTGGATGTTTATATCCATGTCTTTCATCAAATTTTTGGCAGTTTTGGCCATTATTTCGTCAAATGTTCTCTCTTCCCTTTTCTCTCTCTCCTTCTTCTGGGACTCCCATGTTGGTCCACTTCACAATGTCTCATGGCGCTGTTCACTTTAAACTTTTTTCTTTCTGTTCCTCAGACTTGATCATTTTCTTTGTCTTTTCTTCAAGTTCACTGATTCTTTTTTCTCCTTGCTCAAATCTGCCTTTGAATCCATCTAGTACATTTTTCATTTCAGTAACTATACTTTTCAGCTCTAGAATTTCTTTTTGGTTTCTTTTTAGACATTTTATCTCTTTACTAATATTTCTATTTTGTTCATACATCCATTATTTATTGACTTTCTCCATATATTCCTTTCCTTCTTTGAACATGTTTAAAGGCAGCTGTTTAAAAGCTTTATCTAAAAGCAGGCACCTGTTCTTTTTTTCCAGACAGTTGCTGCTCGTTTACTTTTTCCTTTGAACAGACCATACTTCTTTGTTTCTTTGTATGCTGTGTGAAATTTTGTTGTTGTTGTTGTTGTTGAAAAATAGCCATTTGAATCTACTAATGTGGTAACTCTGGAAATTAGACTCTCTCCCTTTCCCAAGGCTTGTTTGTTTTATGTTGTTACTGTTTTTTATCATTATGGGCAGTCTCTGTTCCAAGGATCAGCTTATACCTGTTCCAAGGTATAAACTTAAAGTATTATCAAGTGATTTCTGAGCCTACCTCTGGGCATGAGTTGTGACTTTCTAATTTTCACTGTATATATGGTTGCAGTTGAATGTCCTAGTCTTTAATGTCTGGCTGCCAAATGGTTAAAAAACAGAAAAAGAGAGAAAAAAAAGACATGAGCCCCTTATATACTCTGGAAGTCACTTCAGCTGAAGGGGGAGAAGCTTGGAACAATAAGAGAGGGTATGCAACAATGGCTGCCTGCCTCTTGTCTGCACTTCCATGATTAGAAGCAGCAATCATCAATGAGAACACAGATCCCTAATATCTGTAGAACAGGATCCTTAGTGTCCACTCCAGCTCCTGTAAGCTGCATGCAAGCTTTTTCAGGAACATGTGTGGGACTGCCCAACATGAGCTGGAAGAGGAGGGATGAGTAGTCACTACTGAAGTAAGAGCTGAAATTGACTGAAGTTAACCACAGTTTACCTGTGAGGACTCCCCCTGGAAGTTGCCCTACAATAGACCCCAGAGTTCCAAATCAGTTACATCAGACTGAGTCTACAAATGCAAAAATTGTTTTCTACATGGGGATGCAGATTTCTGGTGACTCTTAATGGGCCATCTTCCCAGAATCCTCTTTTAAACTAGTCAATTATCTTTTAAGGATAATTAAATAACAACAAAAGATCTTATATATTTATCTATGTATTTTTTTCTGGTGATGCTCATTTATTTTTGTAGATATATATTTCCATTTATTATCATTTTTATTCTCTCTGTAGGCACTTTGATAACATTTTGTGTTGCAATATTGACAAACATTTTTGAGCTTTTTTAATATGTTTAAGACTTTATTTTGCCTTTATTTTTGAAAGGTGTATAAAATTTTAAGTTGGTAATTCTTTTCTTTCAGTACTTTGAATGTACTGCTTGACTGTCTTTTTGCTGGCAGCATCTGAGATGAGAAATCTGCTATCATTGTAGCTCTGTACCGTGGTATATAACATTTAATTTTTTTCTGATTGCTTCTAAAATTTTTTGCTTAACACTGGTTTTAAGCAACTTGATTATGATAAGATTTAGAGTAGTTATTTTTATGTTTCTTGTGCTTGGGTTAACTGGGCTTTTTGTATCTGTAGAGTTTTTATAGTTTTCATCAAATTTGGAATATTTTCAACCATTATTTCTTTAAATATATTTTCTCTGCCTATTAACCTCTCACCTTTTTTCCAGAAACTCAAATTATACATATAGTATATCAACTGATGTCATACAACTTTTTATACTTTTTCATTCTTTTAAATCATTTTTCAATTTTATTTTGTTTGAAGTTTCTATTTCATTTTCTTCAATTTCATGAATATTTTCTTTTGCAATATCTAATCTGCCATTAATTATATCCAGTGTATTTTCATCTCTGCTATTGTAATCTCTTTTCCTCTATAAGTTCAATTTGTGTCATTTTTATATCTTTAATATCTCTAATTTGAACATGTGAAATACAGTTGCAATACCTATTTTAAAATCATTGCCTGCTCATTCTAATCAGTTCTGCAGCAGTTTTTTTTTTTTTAATAAATTTATTTATTTATTTATTTTTGGCTGCATTGGGTCTTCGTTGCTGCATGCGGGCTTTCTCTAGTTGCAGCGAGCGGGGGCTACTCTTCGTTGTGTTGCACAGGCTTCTCATTACAGTGGCTTCTCTTGTTGTGGACCACAGACTTTAGTTGTTCGGGCTTCAGTAGTTGTGGCTTACAGGCTCTAGACTGCGGGCTCAGTAGTAGTGGAGCCTGCGGTCTAGAGTGTTGTGGCTTAGTTGCTCCACAGCACATGGATCTTCCCGGACCAGGAATTGACCCATGTCCCCTGCATTGGCAGGTGGATTCTTAACCACTGCACCACCAGGGAAGTCCCTGGATCAGTTTTAATTGATTGGTTTTCCTTCTCATTACAGGTTGTATTTTTTTGCCTCTTTACATATCCAGTAACTTTTGATTGATTGGTAGTCATTTGAAATGTTACTTTATTGAGTGATAGATATTTTTCATTTTTATAACTGTACTTGAGTTTTTTCTGAGACCCAGTTAATTTACCTAGAAAGTGTTTGATCCTTTCAGGCCTTGCTTTTAAGATTTATTATGTGAGAAAGAGCGGCACTTATTTTGTGGCTATTTCTGTTATGATCCTTCTGATTATTCTACCTAGTGAAATATGAGGTTGTTGTCCTGCCTTAATACATTTCTATTCACATCACTCCTCTCTTGGACAAATTATGACTTATTCTTCACATTGAGATTGTTTTGTCATTTTCTTCAATTTCTTAGCTAAGTCAACAATCTTTGCACTTATTTTATTATTGTTCTCCATTTTTGTTATTGCATTTTAAATCTCTAAGTCTTTTATTTTTCCATATGGTTTTTTGAGTATATTTAAAGTAGTTTCATTTGTGAATGGTATAATTTTATTCTACTTTGTGAATACTTTGAGGGAAGAATTTCACTACCACAAATGTTTTGACTCTCCTTATCTGTTTTCATTTTACAGTAATTTTACATGGAGTTGGTCTGATATTTCCCATTCTTAAACATTTCATGGACAGGTTCCTATTTTAAGATTATACCCTTATATCAGTGTATTGAAATCAGCTTCATTAGTAGATAAGTGTTGTGTTAGTGGGAGCAATGAACTTTCTATAATTGGAGTGCTTTCTCATCCTCTACTCTATTGTTAAATTTGTAACAGTTTATGTGCAATTTTTATTCCTAGGCATTTCATGGTAAGATTCTTAGTTTAAAAATACCATCTTTCATCAGCAGAGTGATATGTAATTTTTTAAAGAAAAAAAGTTCTTGTTCTCTTTTGTTTCTTCAAAATATCTTTCACTTTTGTTTCCTACCTCATCTCAAATGGTAACTTACCTCCTCTATTAACATCCTTCTTCTGCAGAGCAATGTTTCTCCAGGGTTTCCATCTCCAACCTCACTAACTTCCAAGTTTCATCCGTGGAGCACATGTTGTGTATTATCAATTTCTAGACTTTTTTGTTTACTGATTTAGTTCTTAATGTTGGACTTGCTCTTTATGGGAACATTTATGTCTGTGCTTTGACTTAGTTTCTACACACCTCCTTTCTTCATGGTGTCTCTTAAGCCTCCTTTACTGAGCTGAATAGTGTCCCCCAAAATACATGTCCAGTTAGAACGGGTGAAGGTAGCCTTATTTGAAGAAGGGTCTTTGTACATATAATCAAGTTAAGATGAAAACATACTGGATTAAGATGGGCCCTAAACCCTATACAACTGGCATCCTTATAAGAGGGAGATTTGGACACAGACTAACAGGGTAGAACACTGTATGAGGACAGAGGCAGAGAATGGGATGATAAATCTACAAGTCAAGTTATGCCAAAAATGGCTGGCAACCACCAGAAGCTAGGAGAGAAGCATAGAAAAGATTCTCCCTCAGAGACTCCAGTAGAAAGCAATCTTGTTGATACCTTGATTTTGGACTTTAGGCCATGTGAATTGTGAGAGAATAAATCTGTTTTAAGCCAACCAATTTGTCATAATTTCCTAGAGCAGCCCTAAGAAATGAATAAAACTCCCTTCTCTCATTCTTCATGTTCATAAGCTTGCAGGTAAGGCTGGAGCTTCAGTTGTAGATCTATTAGAATATGTTGTTTATTTCACAAATTAAGATAGTAAGTTCATGTATCCTCTATCTCCTAGTAATGGTGAAGGTTTAGGTCATGTGAAATTACATACTGTAATGGTATTTGGAAAAAATATGGAGAGTTTTAGACTCATGTGTACACAATAAACCTGGGGTTTTTGCTTTTTGTTGCCCTTTTAAGATGTGTCCAAGGATAATCATGGAAAAGGAAGGATTTTTCAGAGAGAGAAACTGAAGGCTAAAAAGGTCAACAGATTTAGGAGCTATTTCTAAAAAGGGAGAAATGGTCTGCCACAGAGAGAACATCAATTGTCCATTAGTCTTAGGAAGAATAGCAGGGATAAAGAAGAGAGAACTACAACAACTCCCAAATGAGTACCACATGTCCTTTTCCATTTCAGCACAGGAGAAGGGACCCCAGAATAGCAAGAAAAGTAGAAGAGCTATAGCCTCACTCCTACTCTTGGGATAGTCATCTGGTTAGTTTGGGGGAAAATAAGGAGGTGAGCATTAAAATGGATATGAAACTGAAGCTTTAAAGTTGGCCAAATTTTTGTCTATAATTGAAAAGACCAGAGTTAGAAACGTACCCAAGAAATGTGCTACTGTGGAACTGAAAGGGAGATTTATAAAATACAGCTGAAGGCAGTGTGTGGATACAAATAAAATAGGTACAGTTGATTATTTAATGGTGGATAGTTATATTCTACAAAGACACCACAAACCCTGAAACAGTGAATAGAGAACCACTGTTTGAAACATAGGGTTAGATTCTTGAAAATCTCTGATCACATTCTATTAACTGATCAATATATAGCCTTGTTTTATGTGTTTCTGTTTAAACACATAAACAGAAGCTTTTTTGGCTTTTTTGGTTTGAGGCTATTTCACTTGTAAGTAAGAATTGTTGAATGTACTTTGATTTTAAGATTTTGTAACATACTGCAAAGGTGAAGAATTTAATTATTTAATATATATCATTGATTCATTAGCTTTGAACTCATGGCAAATAGCACTATAACTCTTTCCTGAATGCAGCTTATCTAACACAGGTATTTTCTTTGTAAGGGACACCTTAGGCTTTTGCACTTAGAAACACTAGGTACACTTGGAGATTACTTTAAGCAGCAAAATCAACAACAAAAAAGGCACAAATACATAAAAAAATAAGTGGCAATAAACAGACTGAGGTATATGATAGGAGGAAGGATGATTGGTTTGAGGCTATTTCATTTGTAAGAATTGTTGAATGTACTTTGATTTTAAGATTTTGTAACATAATACAAAGGTGAAGAATTCTAAGAAGTGTCGTGAAAGAAGAGCAAACCAAGGTATTTCTGTGATTGGCGTAGGGAGTTCTAGTTTGGAATTTGTGAAGAACAACTTTGATGAAATAATATTTAATTAATTTTGAACAAATAATAAATGTATATAGTTCAAAAATTTAAAAATTACAAAAGGGCACAGAGAACAAGAAGGAAGTGTCCCTTTTACTTAAGTCCTTCAACTACTCAGAACTCCTTATTGGATGGCAAATATTGCTATGCAGAGGGAAGAAATCTAGAAGGACACAGCATTTAAGAGGGGCTTTAATGGGTTTTCTGGATTTGGAGAGATGGAGATGGATTATCAGTGCACTTATAGAGACATGAGAAAATCTTGATTGAAAGAAGTCACAGAGAGAAATTGTGAGGAGGCCTGGAATAAGAAGAAAATTGCCAATCACAGATTTAGTGAAAAGTTCTAAGTTACGTGATCATAGTCCAGTTCTCTTTTGAATCATGAGTTAAATATGCCAAGGAGTACAAATTATATCAGTTGATCTCAGAAGTATATTCTTAATTTTCCTTTTCTATTAGAAGTGTTCCTTAATATCCAATGAAAATCTCCACCTATTAATTTTATCCCAGTGATTTATTTTAGTAGGAAAGGATTATGAAAGACTACAAGAACATCAAATCAAACAGTGAAAAGAAATTAATAAAATATAATCTTGTTTGAATTTAACAGTTATTTCCGATAGTTTCAAAAGCCTTTGGGATTTTAAACCAACTAAACTGAAATAGTTCTACAGGCCCATGCAGTAGGGGCTGGCATTATAATGTCTATATTACAGCTGGGAACCTTAAGGCACAAAGCCATTTAAGTGATATGTCCAAGGTCACTGAGCAAGTCACTAGTGAGGCCAAAAATAGAATCCCAATTCTTCAGCTAGTTCTTTGTTCAGGAGACCATATTGGTTCTTTTATTACTCTGAGGATAAAATTTAGCTTTATATCAGAGGCTTTTTTTTTTCCTTATATGCCAACCTAAAAAATCAACATTTAAAAAGACCACTGAATTGATATTAAATCAAATCATATTTCATGCTTGAAATTTTCAAGTTACTCTTAGAAAAGTGTTTTCTTGTCATTTAAGAGGAAAATATCCATAGGTTGTTTTTCACTGTTATCATCTCAATTCACGAAACTTTTCTCCCTTCACTATATATTTAATGGCTCTATTTAACAATGAATATGTTCTGGTTTCTGCACAAGGAAATGCAAGCCATAGTAATTGGCTTTGCCTTCAGACAGCTGAGTCAGCAAGAAATCAGGCAGCCTACAGAAACCTTTTTATTTGCTATCAAGTTTTCAGAGTTTCAAGCCATTGAAATGTATTGAAAAAATCTGGGAGTCAACTAAACCATGCAAATTAACCTTACATCTGCTTTATGCGACTCTTGAACTTCCAGATTTGTAATTCCTTATCTGTGGCTGATCAAACAATTTTCCGGTTCATAATGCTGTCTGTGCAATGGTAGGAAAGGAAAGGGGATTACAGTCTCTGGTACATATTTGTCTAAAAGTACTTGAATTTTTCCAGTTATAAAAAGAATATTTCTCCCCTCTTGTGGGAATCCTTCAGAGCTAGAAATTCTACTTTTTGAGCTTCATATCTATACATACAGATTTTGTGAAAAATGATTTTACAAAGTTCCAAGTTGTTAAATATTTTTAAAGAAATATACATTCACATACACTAAAGAGAACTAGAGATATACTTATCTCTGTGTATGCACACATACATATAAGAACTCACACGTATATATGTTTAGATATATGGTATACTGTTTTGTAATTATTTGCAATTATAATATAATAATGTACAACATTTATTAAGCAACTACCTTGTGCCAGGCACTCTGTGAAGGTCTTTGCATATAATGTTTCACTTATCCTCATCACAGCATTATAAAGTGATTACTATTATTATAACAATTTACTTATTGAGGAAACTGAGACACTAATAGCTGAAGTTAATTGCTCAAATTTATATAGCTTTTAAGTGGGAGAGTAGGATTATAAACACAGGTGACCTAGTTCTTCTACATTGTGTGGGAATGAGAGTTATTTGTGAATATGTGAGTATAATAAAAATGTAAAGCCTAGAGGTTTAGTCAAAATTGACTAAATTCATAAACTGAGATACAGAGAAGACAAATGTCTTCCAAAGTTTGTACAGCTAGCCAGTTCCCAAACCTAGAGTATGACTCAGGTAGCATTCCACTATAGCTTGCACAGTTGGCATCATTAGATGATGTCATAAATTGTAAACCAGGTAGGGTAGGAACTGTCTTTTATGAAAATTATGCAATGGACATCCATATTTTTTTCTAGTGACATTTTCCCAGCTGAGATAATTTTTAAAAATAGGTAAGTAAAATGTTTTTTATTTTTAAATTTTCTGTTGATGTTTATGAAACAGTTTGTTTTTTACCACATGTAGGGGCTCCCATACAGCTTCATGGTTGGTATTCAACAACTTTTCCCCACTCTCATTCATTATCCAAACTACTTCTCTCTACATGTTGTAGAAATACTTTTTGCCAAGACACTTAGATCTCCAAAATACTACCCTCAGTGGAACATCTTAGTATTTACCCTAGGGTAATATTTTTGCCTTCACTCTTCCCTTCCTTCTTCGAGTTTAACCCCATGTTATTCTGGTCCACTTACAACTTTTTAACTCTGCTTCCTCTCATTTCTCTGTGAGCAATTCTTTAACAAATATTGATGTTTTTTAATGTTCAGTCTGTAGAATCTTACTTTTCTTGCTATATAAACACACCATAGGTGAAGGTGATCATATCTCCTATAAGAAGTGTATATTTGGATAATTCTGTATGTGTTTGAGCATTTGTGCACACATTTGAAAGACAGAGAAGGCCAGTGAGCTTCAGATTCCATTTGTCTACTGTATTTTCTCACAATTGAGGCTACAAAAACACTTAAATTTGATAGTAAGAGGTGTCTCTATAGGGATGTAACACCTTAGCTGAGAGCTTAAGCCTGGAAGGATCCAGTTATGTGAATGTATCTGACATAAATTTTTCAGTTTTATTTTTTAATAACTATCCTCAAGTGGTACCATGGTAAAATTTCCTGCCAGAAGTTCACTAAAAGAACAGATTCAAAACATTCTCTGGTCTCTCTTTGTTTTTAGACCAATCTCACCTTCCCATTTAAGACTTCGACTTGTTACAAGTTAATGCTCAGTTTCAAACTCAACAGTAAGTTTTCCTCCCTTACCTTTTCCACATCCAGCACAGACTAGACCTACTATGGGCTACAGAAAAATGGAGTTAAGAAGATAAAAGTATGGTCTGTCCTTTATATACCTCCTTCTCCTACTTCTTTAGGTACTAGTTCCTCTTGTTTGTTAAGGCATGAGAAGGAAAAGGTAAAATGTCCAATATTTCCTTACTTCCATAGGCAGGACTGCAGTCTTTTCCTTGCTTGGATGTAACTATTCTATTCCTTGTCTATGAGCTCCAAACACCATGATAATAAGGTGTTCATTTGTGTGCAGCTCCCCTAGGCATTTTTACATTTGTAGGTTTGGCCTTATCTCTTAGCTGGCCTTCAGCTGATGACCTTCGTATTGCATTCCTCTAATGCCTACGTCCTTGTCCCTTTTTTGTCCCTTTATTCCCCAAATTATCAGGTGTAATGACAAGACTATATCCTCCAATTGTATTTGTCCTTGTAGGTCTGCTGAACCTCTGCAGAATGCTCCTCTATACACTTAGAAGAGAGGTTCCTGGTTCCCTCTATGTCTTACAGTCTACACACACACACACACACACACACTCTCTCTCTCTCACACCCTTTCTCACTCACTCTCTCTCTCCTGCTTTTGCTCTCCTTCCTATTCTTCTGTTCTGTTAGCACAAGACCATATCAGTAAGTCCTCCTAAGCAAAGGCACAAAGAATGAAAAATGTTTCCCCTTATTGAAGGCTTTACCAATTTTTAGAAGCAAAACTCATAGACCTCACTTCCATGTCTTCAAAGTGGGAAAGGCTCACTTTCCATGAACAAGAATCTTCCCCAGACACCAATCACATTCTTATTTGGCAATCTGCATTCTACAGTAATTGGTGGGGATGAGTAGGGTTGACACATGTGCATTCTCTAACTTCCACCTCTCAATAATTCCAACTTCTGGTGGCTCTCTGAATTCAAAGTGTGACGTACTTAAGGTAGTTTATTCTCAGCTTAAGTCACAATTATAGAACAACAGAAGAAATCATCAACATCTTGCTATATTTTTATCAGTAGAAAGATAACTCATGGAAGATAAAGTAGTAGTTGCAAAAGCCCTGAAGTAGAGAACTCATGTGGCATTTTAATGAAACACTCTGACTTCATTTTTGACGTTTAACTGCTGCCAGATTTCAACCACTTCTTCCCCCTTCTGCAACACAACTTACTAAGCTGATGAGAAAGACTAGGTGTTCCCTTCTTTGGCAACAGCCAGAAACTCAAACCATGCAAACCCTAGCCTACTCACAGGAACGCTCACTCCAATGTTATCCCTGAATCACAATAAAAGCCAAACTAGTCTCTTCTTTTGCTCAAGCTGACACTTTTGGACCTGCTTGGGAGATGTCCCTGCTTTCTAAAGAAAGTTTCATTATGTGAGTAATAAACCTTTTCATACCTTCTTAACTTTTTTGGAAAAACATAATTTTTTATCAAGGTATAACTGACATATAATATTATATTAGTTTTGGGTGTACGACATAAGGATATGGCATTTGTATGCAATGCAAAATGATCACCACAATACATGCCCCCAATTTCACGCCCCAGAGAAAGGAAAACCTGTACCTGAAGCCGATCCAGAGAATAATCCTTACGATGGGACGTTATGTGGAGCACAATGAGGACATGCCTTGGAGGAACATTAGGGGCCTACTGGGCATCGACCAGTTCCCGGTGAATACGGGCACCATCACCACTTCTGAATATGCCCACAACATGCAGGTGATGAAGTTCAGGGTGAGCCCCAGTTGTCAGGATTACCTTGGAGGCCAAGTACTTGGCTGACCTGCCCAAGCTGGTAGAGGGTCTGAAGCGGGGGGCCAAGAGGCCGACACTACAGTGCAGTGCATTATAGAGGAATCAGGTGAGCACATCTTTGCGGGGGCCGATGAGCAGCACCTGGAGATTCACCTGAAGGACGCGGAGGAGGGCTGCGTCTGATTCCCATCAAGAAATACGACCCAGTTGTCTTGTGCCGTGAGACCTTAAGAGAAGACTTGAACGTGCTCTGCTAGTCCAGGTCCCCCAACAAGCACAATGGGTTGTACATAACGGTGTGGCCCTTCCCTGACGGCCTGGCCAAGGACACTTAACAGGATGAGGTTTCCACCTGCCAGGAGGTCAAGCAGCAAACTCGCTACCTGGCGGAGGAGTACGAGCGGGATGTGGCCGAGGCCCGCAATAAGAGGTGCTTTGGACCACACGTCCTCACCGACAAGTCCTCAAATACACCGCCAAGGGCGTGCAGTACCTCAGCGGGATGAAGGACAGCGTGCCGCAGCTTCCAGGGAGCCACCAAGCAGGAGGCGGCTGTGTGAGGAGAATCACCTGCGTGACATGCGCTCTGACATCCACGATAATGAGGCTGCGCGCTGACGTCACCGAGCGCGGGAGCGGCCGGATCATTCCTGCTGCCCGGCCGCGCTCTGTCTGCGGGGCTTGCTGACAGACCAGCCCCAGCTCGTGGAGCTCGTCTTCCTGTGGGAACGCCTGTATAGAGCACGTAGTCGGTGGCATCTATCCTGCCCTGAACTGGAAGCAGGGACACGTCTTTGAGGACTTCCAGGTGGCCGGAAGCCCCACGTTTGTGGTGCAGGCCTACGTGCCTGAAAACGAAATCCTTTGGCTTCACCGCCAAGCCGGCGGCCGGGCTTTCCCGCAGTGCGTTTTTGACCAATGGCAGATCCTGCTCAGAGATCCCTTTGACAGAACCGGCAACCCCAGCCAGGTGGGGGCTGAGACCGACGAGCACAAAGGCCTGACGGAAGGCCTCCCAGCCCTGGCCGACTTGCTGGGCAAATTGTAGGCGGGACTCGCGCAGCACAAGCTCCCAGCCGCGACATCTACCACAATAAGCCTTCACATTCTCCTCACGACACCTGGAGAGGGTCCAGACACAGTGACGGAGGTCTGACAGATTTCTGGAGCGTACTCTGGGCCAGCACTCAACAGGAACGCTTGATGCCATTTCTTCTGATGTTCAAGATTTCAGAGGCAAGAGAAGTGCCCTCGCTGCAGGTATTTATTTAGCTTATGGAGCTGAGGGAGGGGATGGGACACCCGATACTTTGACTTTCATTCCTTCAGAGGGAAACTCAAGCGCCCCCACAGATTTTAAAAATAGGCGCAGTAAGAGGTTTAATTGCGTAAATGGACCATAGGGGATTTTCCCCCAGGAAGAGGGAACGAACAGGCGGGTAGACATTCTCTTTGGACAGAAACTAGAAGGTAGGAAATCTTGTGCAGCGTCTCTCTAAGCACCTCCAGCTGCGTTAGTGCCATTGGAATAAAGATATGGTACTGACTGTGAAACAAATAAACAAAAAAACCTCCTAATTGAATGTGGCATAATACGTCTTAATAGCCTAACCAAAAGTTTAGAGGGAGGGTTCATTCCACCACTGTGGGGTGAATAAAATGATTGGCACTGGAGGGGGATGGCCAGACAATGACCAGCACAGGAAGGTCTTTCTTTTAATGCTTTTGCTTGTTGACTGGTTTTGTTGTCTGCTGGCAAGTGTGAACTTTTAGGGGTTGCCTGCTGGCTAGTTGGTGCTTTGAGCTGTGTTGCTTTGTGTTGCATTTACTGAGCCCTCAAGGTTTCTCTTATAGATTTAACTGATCTAAGTTAAAAGTGTTGATAACTGGCATTCAGTAATATGAGAATTGGAGGCCTCCTTCAAATGGCTGTAGTTCATGTATCTTGGCTGGGAACTATCTGTGCATCTCAGATTGAATCATGTGTCTTGATTCTAACATAAGCCATAATTGACACTAGGCTCAAAGCAATGACTCTTACCCTGTGACCATGATTGTGTGTCTCAATCTGGCGTTCACCCCCACCCTGTAGAGTGCTTAAGGGAGAGACTGATACCCTGTGCAATGTGCAAGCCAGTAAGTGGTTTCCCATGTGGAGGAAGAGTAGTCACTATGTAGCATGCTGAGGGCCACACTCCTAAAACAGATGGTTCACTACAATTTTTAAAAGTGCCTTTACCTATATTGCAAAAATATCCTTATACTCCAGGATATAGGGAAAAACACCCATGTACCCTAGTGACACAGCTAAGGGGAGGGGATATTCAAACCTGATTTCAGTTGAGGATCCTTAATCCCATTAAAGCTGCTATTGCCATGGGAGAGGCCTCTAACCCTGAGACTGATTTGCAACTCTCTGAACTTGTAAGTATGAGCAGGATGTAGAGGACTCCCTCGAAATATATCCAGTAACCACCAAGAAGCAAACAAAAAACTGAAATGTGCCAAGTGTGTCAAAATGGAAGTTCAAACTTTGCTGGCAATCTAAAATTTACTGAAAGAATTTCTACAACAAATAGATAAAAGAGTACCAATTAAATTTTTATGTATCTGCAACATAGGTTCTGAGTTAATGTTAGCATTTGCAGATGCACCAACTGGAAACATTTCTTGCCTTTTATAAAAACTGAAGCTTAAATTTCATTTATCTCTGGGGATCCCACTAAATTTAAATAAGGTATCCCTTTACTCTTAGAGAAGTTGTAAAATATAAAATAGAAGAAAAAAAGGTATGCTTCTTCTTAACCATCAGAACTATCACTTTGCTTAATTTCCCATGGTAAGAGTACCCATTACCCTAAAATATCCTGGAGTGGGCATGGGCATTCTGAACCTGTTACAGCAGGCAGGTGGCTAGATACGAGCAGAGAAATGGTGGAAGGGGCCAGGTGGCAGAAATCTTGCATCTTGTAAACAGCAGGGGTCCCTCAGCAGACAAAGAAAAGCAGGAACCTCCAGACTGACAGAAAACCACACCTTTTGGGTGATAAGTGTCCTGGAAGCAGACAAACAAAGGTGGGGAAAAACGGGAATCTCCTACATCCTAATGTAACCTGTTGCTCATTGTGCTTTCATTACAATAAAATTAACCTTACAGATCAGAAGTACCCATCATGCACTGACACCATGACACTTCTGATCTAAGCTAAATAAGGACAAAAGTCCCTCTTCCCCTTGGGAAGATGGAGCTGGGATGAAAATCAGGGAATATGACCCCTGAACTCCTCCTTCCCCAGTGAATATTCTGCCCCTTCAGTTGTATGCCCCTCCTAACCGGCTTGCCAAAGAAACCCAGGGCAGCAGCTCCTCACCTGTCTGCCTGTTCTCCCACTGAGAGCATGTTCTTACTTAAATAAATTCTCACTTTACTTTCTTAACATCCCTGCTTCGTCTCCAAATTCTTTCCCAGCGAGGCAAGAACATTCAATTCACTGGGAACAAACCAACCAGTAATAAGTTAAAATTAAATGAAGTCTTTGTTACTCACAATCAGACTTTTAAAATGGGACCCCATCACAACCTTACATTAAAAAATGTTTCTACATGTTGGGCCTGAGAAACAGATGATTGAGCAATGTCCTTTTTGCTCCACCTCTTGCATTCATCTTCACTAACAAACTCAGAATGACGAAAGAGGAAGCAAGGAAACAGCCCATGAATGGAAGGGCTGAGGTAGATGAGGTGAGAAAGGATCACGTCTTTAGTGCCTCGAGTCATCCTTCATTATCATCATTTCAACCTTAGAGGAGCTCATCCTTGCTCCTTTAGTAATACAGTTGTCCCTCAGTATCCACAAGGGATTGTTTACAGGACCCCTGTGGATGCCAAAATCTACAGATTCTCAAGTCCCTTATATAGAATGACATAGTATCTGCATATAAGCTACACACATCCTCCTGTATTAAATCATCTCTAGATTACTTATATTACCTAATACACTGTAAATACTATGTAAACAGTTGTAAATACAATGTAGATGCTTTGTAAATAATTGCAGGCACATGGCAAATTCAAGTTTTGCTTTTGAGAACTTTCTGGAATTTTTTTTTTTTTTTAATGTTTTCAAACTGTGGTTGGTTGAATCTATGGATGTGGAATGCCCGATTGACTGTAGTCTGAAGAAGTCTAGATTTGGATGAGGCTTGGATTTGGCGAAAATATTTGAGGTGGTTACTGGGATCTGCTGTAGATAGGAGGATGGGGGGAGGGTGAGAATTCCTAGGAATATCTGGGAAGTAAAGGATTCCTTGTTCGAATTTATCTTTACGAAGGGTAATTTCTAGATGAGTGGCTGTCCTGAGGCTATTCTAACTTCTCTACTCAGCCCAAGAGAAGAGTATAGAATTTGGGGAAAGTTCTGTTTTTGTTCAGCTGTCCTGTCTGTGATCAACCTCTCTTTATTCTAAATCATTTGAGACTCAGCTTGATGAATTTAAAGAGAAAAACATTTACTTAAAAAAAAAATACAGTGCTAAAAACTAAGTACAAAAGAAATAGCTGCCAGCAGAGTAAGATTCAGGTAAGTTGTCTGCTTTAAACAAAGTAGCACATTTTCATGCAACTGTTTATCTATTTCAAGGTTCTGAGAATTAAGATATTTAATTATACTACCTGAGTCACTGTTTTTTGATGCAATAAGTAATAGAGCAAATAGTAAAACATGCTTTTAGTTTTACAAATAATGTTTCTCAAAAAGAAAATCTTACTAATTTTATTTTTGAGTTCTTAATAGAACACATGGATATGATTTGGTTGTCAGTTACTCAAAAATATTTAGTGTCTACTACATTTCTATTTCAGCAAAAAAAAAAAAAAAAAAAGAGAAACACTATTGAGGATAGAGAGAGAGGAATATTTAGGAAAATAGAAAACACAAGGCATGGACTATGATCTATATTCCCCAAATAATTTTAAGTTCTCTCCCTGTTTCTCCAGAGATGCTGGATGCACATAAATTGTAGCTTGTGTAACTTTCTCACAGCCATCATATTTTAATAAAATTGATGATTTATTATGTCCTTGTCATAAGCCTATGAACATGTTAAAAGACAGATACTATTGATTTCTCCTCTCTGCATCTTTAATGCCAACCTTGTGTTTCTAAATGATGGAATCAGTAAAGATTTGATAAAATAGGTGTTTAGTTAATATAAGCCAATAAGGAAATAAGAGCCTATAAAATGGAAATATATAACAGTGTGTTAAGAGAGGAAATAAAAAATAGTTTACATAGATTTTTGTTTTGAAACCATTAAATTTATTCTCTTTGATAATGCGTAAATGATATCTAGGTCATCTTGAGTGGGAGAAGCCCCAGTCCCTTCATAGGTGAGATGTGAGCTTTGAACTAGGCCCTGAGGGACAGCTGCTGTTTGGGAAAAAAATAAGATTAGATTAGTACTTGCAAATTCAGCACAGAGGGTCATGTGGTTGGAAATTATTTAATCTGAAAATACTGACTCCACCTTCTAAAGAATAACTGGATGTTTTCAAGAATGGAAAGATTTGGTAAGATCCTTGTTTACAGATATAAAACAGGAATTACCAACTGATCTGGCAGTTGAAACAATCTGAAGCTTCATCTTTACATTGGAATTTGCATCTTGAGCCCAGATATCATTGCAGAAACAGCTTTAAAATTTCTGTAGTATGTCTTCGTACTTTGCAATCCAAAGTGTACCCTATTTTTTTGTTGTTAAAATACACTGTCATTTTATCAGTTGTTAGTATTGAAATGTTAAAATCAATGACTGTTACCTTTATTCCATCTCTGAATGTAATTAGTTTTCAAGATCTATTAAGTCTTCTCTTTGAGTATTTGGTATTCACTCACTATCTCATGATAACATTAACTATGGCCAGACTAAGACACTTAAAGTAGTACTTCTCATAGTTAATCGTGCATATAAATGATCTGAAAATTTTGGCAACATGTAGATTTTAGTTCAACAGTTCTGGGTGGGTCCCGGAATTCTTCATTTCTAAGAAACCTGTAGGTTTGTTCGTGCTATTGAGACTGGGCCACATGTTGAGAAGCAAGGCTTTAAAGTCTTACCTGTGTCCCCACAACTGTAACCCATATGTCACTCCAAATTTAAAAAAAACAAATAACAAAAAGACAATCCATGAAATAAGTCTAAGGACATAGAATAAAATTCTGATTTTTCTCATATTTTAAAAAATGTACTCTCTTGGAAATTGCAGAATTCAATTTCTAATTCACACTTATTTTGTTTAGGTCATTTATCACTTCAATTGCCTCTTTGTAAGAGCACCCTATTTGGTATTCAATCTTTACCTCTTCCTACAAAACTTTCCTGAAAAGTATGTGACCAGTATTACATAAATGAACGTGAATCAAATGCTAATAAAAAAATACAAAACTTAAAATCTTTACTTCCTTTTGGTTGCAAACAAGTTAGACTGATAATGAAAGCTCTCCCTCAACTGACTTCATCTTTTTTTAAAATTTATTTTTAGCTGTGTTGGGTCTTCATTGCTGCGTGTGGGCTTTCTTTAGTTGCCGCAAGCGGGGGCTACTCATTTTGGTGGCTTCTCTTGTTGTGGAGCACAGGCTCTAGGATCGTGGGCTTCAGTAGTTGCAGCATGCGGGCTCAATAGTTGTGGTGTGTGGGCTCTAGACCACAGGCTCAGTAGTTGTGGCGCACAGGTTTAGTTGCTCCACGGCATGTGGGATTTTCCCAGGGACTGAACCCATGTTCTCTGCATTGGCAGGCATATTCTTAACCACAGCACCACCAGGGAAGTCCCCAGCTGACTTCGTCTTAAGTAACTGATATCATCTTATTTGCTAACCTTAACATTTTCTTTCATCTAAGTTAGTCTCCAAACTACTTCTGAAAAGATGTAGAACTTATTGCATGCTCATTTATTCACTCATTTATGTAACAGCAAAATACACTGACTCTTTACTATGTTGGGTGTTATTTTAGGCTCTTGGGCTATACTGGTACACAAGAAAGATACAGTTCTTGTTCCTGTGGGATTCAAAGTTCAGCAGGAGAACTGAAATATTTTTTAATACAGAGGTAAATTATTGTGTTTTTGTTTTTCAGAATTCAGTGAGATTTTAAATGAATAGAAGCTACTGTAATTGGGGCTAATGCATGTTTCAGCAAGGGCTTTCATGAAGAAGAGACCTTAAATTAAAATCTGAAGAGTAAGTGGGATTTAGGCAGACGAAAGGTGAAGAGAATATGTGCGACAGTCTGGAGATGAGGAGAATCTGAGCATGTTCAACAAAATGAATGCCAATGTAGTTAAATTACAATGAATGTATTTGAGATGCTGTGAAAGTTCAGAGAGGTGGGTAGAAACCAGATCATACAGGGGATGAAGGCTGTGTAAATAATGTCTTTATTCTAAGCCTTTAATCGTACTCTGTCCACTGCTTGGACTGCACTTGTTTTGCTCCTGTGTCTGTGTTAATTCTTCTCATTCTCCAAGTCCCATCACATAGAACGGAATCATAGTGGTTAATATTTATTAAATACTTATCATTTGCCAACCCCAGTGGGAAGTGTGTCACATACAGAATCTAATTTATTTCCTAACTTTAGTATACACATTGGCTTTATTATTCTTTTTGCAAGAAAGTGAAACATAGAGAGATTGAGTAGATTATCCAAGATTATATGTGGCAGAGTCATGTTGCAAATTCAGGCTGTCTAATCCACAGATTGTTTAACTACTAAGCAATACTGACTCTTTTAAAAGAAATTTTATTCCATTAGCCTCTGCTGTCTTTTTAAAACTCAACTGAAACTCTGGGATTCTTAGTTTTTCAGATATATGTGGTTCCAATGCAATCCACAACCTGGCACTAATTTCTGTCATGTAGACATTATGAAAAGAGTACTCCGACCAAACAACTTTGCCTAGTATAGAGCTAGGTCCACAGAAGGCATCCAGTTAATATTTTGGGGTAAATGTTTCAGTGACTATGTTTCAGATTAATCTCTGATTTAACTTTACTGTGGCCATCCAGAGGCACAGTTTCCCTGAGTCACTTCAGACTAAGCTGGGACACAAAGAAGGTAGCACTTGTTTGTTTTAAATGTACCAAAATCCACAGTGTTACCCCAAGAACCCTACTATACCTCCTGGTGAAGGAAAAAGAGACCCAAGAGCGAGTGGCTCTTCATTTAATACAAATATACAAGAGTGCACAGTTTTCCACCAGGGAAATGTAATAAGCTTGGTAATCAGTGGAACTCGGAATTACAAAAACTTGGATTCCAGCATGCCCAAGTATTCAATAATAATGCCAATTAATCTTACACCCGTTTATGAATTGGGATGATGGCATTTAGGTCCAAGCTTGCTGAAAAAAATATGTAATTTTGGCAAAATTCTCTCTGCCCTCATCTGGGTATCAATACCAAGGGAGAATCTATTATATATGAACCTTTACTTAAATAAAAGAGCTCTTGAAAATTAAAAATCATACTTATGAGCATAATAGAAATGATGTAACCATGAGTTAATATCTAGAGACTCTTGAATTGATATTTCTCTTCCATTCTTTAAATGGCTTACAAGCAAAGGAGCTTAATTAACAGAAACACATGGCATAACATTTCCTGTCTACTATTACTGGCATTCAGTGAATACAAGGAGAAGAGTTCATAGTTTGTTCAAAATCGTGGTTCTCTGAACTAAGATGGTGGTAATTTATATCAAATGAGGAATAGTAAAGAGAAGATATTTTAACATTCTATGTCCCAAGAGTGACTTTTCCATTAAATAGAAAAGAAACGTCCTGAGTATTGGGTCTGTCCATTGATACATTCATTGTTATATAAAAATTGCTTTATTTTTAATATGTGTGTTTGTGGATGATATTCTGTTTTTTAAAATTTATCTTATCTTTTATATTCAAGTATTTACTTGCTTTTCCTCTTATAACTTCCAAAATGTAGATTATTTAAATTTAAATATTAGGATAATAGTATCAAATTCTTCTTCCATAAAGAAAAATAGAAAATAGACACTGTTTAAGTTGTCAGAGTTTGTGCTTGTATTATATTAACACAGTCTGAAATCTGTGTTATTTGCAAGGTCCTAAGGTCATAGTATCATGTTTGCTGCTCTTGACCATTAAACTGCCTTGCCTGCAGCTATAATACTTAACAGTCTAAGGAACTAGACACACATACCTGGATGGTTGCTATTGCCTCTATGTACTTCTGCCATGAGTTAGGACTTGTTTAGCTGTCTATTTGAATCACAAATATGGCTCCCTTTATATGGTTATTGCATCATCCATTCTTTGTTGGAAAGTTGCATTTACATATAAAACTTTTCTGAATCCAGCTTGCTTTGGTTAACTTTCCTTCTGTCCTCTTTGTGTTATACTCTTTCCCCTCTATCTAGAGAAACAAGGTCAAGGCATGTTCTTGGATGCCTGTTCATTAACAGCTCTGCGGGTGATGCTCCTAGAGAGGTCTGATGTGTTGTGTGATGTTGTCATACAAACTGTGTTAATTTTTGATCAGTGATTATGAGTTTTAATTGTGTTTAGGTAACTGGAAGTTTGTTAAATAGGCCTCACTTTGAAATGCTAAGTTGGAGCAGTGAATCTTAAAACCAAGGAAATCTCCAAGCTTCTTGTGCTTTATTTTTGCATATTAATTCCTGAAGAGGAAAAACTGGTGGATTGATGAGTGTTTATGCAAGGCTACACATGTGAATATGACTATAACTCTGTGATTTTTTCTTTTAATAGCATGACTGTTCTTTTGTCCTATAAACTCAACTTTTAAAAAAGAGTCCCAAGAGGGATAGAGAGGAAGGGGAAGGAGTATATATCTTAACCAAGTTTGCTTAGCTGATATGACACAAAATTTGGATTCAGAACTAGGCAGTCTGACTTCCAAGCCACCATACAAGTTAGACTGCTCCAGAAACTCTGGGTCTTCTGTTTGATATAAATACAGGCCATTGCCATGGAAGTAAACATATTTTTCTTTCTTTTAACTTAAAATAAAGATTTTCATTTTGTTTTTAACATTTAGACTTTTTGCATCAAAATTCTTAGTGGCTGCTTGTTATTGTTTTTATAGTATTTTTATAGTTTCTTCTTGTTTCCTTCACTGGTAACTTAATCCCTTTGCCTTTGCAAAGGCAAAGGGATTATGCACAAAAAAGCACCTCTTTTGCCTCTTACACACTTTCACTGCCATCTTCTTTTTCGTGCTTCTTGGAAGAAGAGAAAGAAATGATACTGCTTTTTCTTGAAATAAAAAAAGAAAACAAGATACTGCTTTTTTTTTTTTTTTAATTTCTTCCTCACGCCATCCTATTATCTTCCTTAGGAAGAATTGCTGAGTCCTTTGATAAGTAATTTTTGTTTTAGTCCCCGATATCCTATCGCTATTTGAAATGGTTTGAGAATGGTGACTTAATATAGCCAAGAAAAATTCTTTAGCTGTGCTTTTCTGTAATTTCTCTATCTTTCAAGAGAGTATTATTTCTCTCTCTGAAGTTGATTTTGACCACTTGAAAGTCCTAATGCCTAATTTGTTTTTTTGTTTTTTTTAGTTTAATAGTACAAACATCAAAGTTTCAATAGAACAGTAAGTCACCTTCAAACCTCTGTTTCCCACCCAACCAGTGATTTAAATATTTTCATAAAAAAACAGTCGTATCTACCCTCTACTGCCCCTTAAAAGTTATTTCTTCTTTCCTCAAACTGTATTAGGGATTTATTTGGTAACAGTTGTCTTCAATTATATATGTAGTTTGATCGGAATAGAATTCCATCAGATCTCAGCCAAGCTCCTTTGTGAGATAATTTTTCTTCAAAATGTAATGCACTAAAATTTCTAAACAATAACGGTTAAATTTAACTGTATCAAATACTCTTTTTGTTTCTTTAAGGTAGTCTGGACTAAGATATTTTAGGATTTACATCTAATTTCAGAGTTGTACTCAGTAGGAAATTACTAAATTAGTTTAAAGGAATGGGTCAGGAGGTCAGGACCAGTCAAGGTGTTAATATGTTCACAGATTTTACCAGGCAAGTTGCCAGTATTCAAGCTCCTTAGGCAGGACTAATAGGGACTTTTTGGAGCTACAATGTAAAATACTTGAGTATATGAGTTATGTAAAGATTCTAAAAAGCTTGGCTTTTGATCTCATATTCCTAGAAGTTGAATAGATTTCAGGGGAATGATAGTGGTCAAAAACTGGTGATTCTGAATTAGATCGTAAAGTATCCTTTGTTACACTTGGGAAATAACTGGGTGGTATGAAGCTGGAATATGCAAAATCTGTATATTTCAAGGGCTGTCTTTCCCCTAGAGGGTACACTTTGTTAAGGTCTGTATTCTTACTATCTGTGTTGTTACCCAAGGTTAATGCAGTCTGATGGCTCCAGGCTTCAGCTTGGTGTAAGGTAAGGATTGACCTTAAGAAACTGCAGCTCTATCCAAAGATTTAGTTTCTTGCAGACCAATTTTGGCTTCTGCTTATGCATGACCTTGAGCTATCTCTTTGAGAGATCCCAGGGCTAGATGAGGCTTCACATATGACAGGGAAGTCTCATTAGGGCACTCTGTTGCATTGTCAGAAATTAGAAATTCAGGCTGTAAGTGTATGGACTACTATGGAAAAAAAAAAAGAACTTTAAAGAAAAAATGAGATTCTAGCTTGCAAAAACATTTTCGGCAATTCTATGCATAACTATTTGGTCTGAAAATGAGCTCAGGTCAGCATATTAAGGCCTTGCCACTCACAAGCATGGTGCTAGACACTGAAGAGATAAAAAAGCATAAAAAAGCATAATTCTTGATCCCAGCTTTCAAAAATTTGGATCTTTGTTTGTTCTTGATAACTCCTTGACTGGGGTTTGACACTAAGTTTATGCCCTAAGTGAAAAAGAAAGGAAAGAAAAGGGGGAGGAGGGGAGGGAGGGAGGGAAAGGAAAAGGAAGGGATGAAAACAATAAGAGATAATATCCGTTACAGAACTGAAAGTTGGCTGTGCTTGCAGAAAAGACAGTGGATATAATTTGCCCAATTCACATCTGTTTAACTTTGAGCATAACATAAAGAATAGAGTTCTCTGGTTATTTAGTGATGAATTTAATAGGAAAATGCATTGGTTGCTTGCACAGTAAAGTTTTAATAATTTTGGAGAGTGTATTGGTAATTTACAGAGGCAGCAACTCTCATTAAAATCTGTTTTTAATAGAATTATCATGTACTTGAAATGGTATGATAGATTATCATCTTCAGTAGTAGTATTTTAAGTAAGAGCTATATGACCAAAAATATCAGTAAGGCTCATTCTCTGAGACCATAGGAAAACCAAGTCAGTATCCCCATAGCTACATCATATTGATCATTCATTTGATTTAGGGAGAAAGAAGACAAATATGTTAGTGAAAGAGAGACAAATGAGTAGTGTGCCTGGCCAATTCCTGACTCATTTACAAAGGAAGCTAATGCAACTCTCTTACTCATTTATGGGAAATATGATAGATATGATTATATAATTTATGCCTTCTCTCAGATTTTGTGCACCCCACTAATTGTCTCTTCCTTTCTCTTCTCTACTTTTTGCTCAGATATTTGGCAGTTATTATACTTTTTGGAGATTTTTTTTTTCTTTTTAGGATGTTAGTATCAATCTTTTGCATACATCTAAACAGCATACCTATAAAGAAGATCTCATTTTTAGCCTTAATATTTTCAAATTACTTGAGAAGTAATATAAGGGAAAATTAAGCATTCACCCACATATGTCACTGTAGTTTTAACATTTTACTTCAAATTGCATAATCAAAGCCTATCACTATATTTTGCTGCATAGAGTTAAAAATAGCAAATTGATTGCTTTAAATGGATTTTTCTTTATCTTGGAGCTTTGGTGCGATAAATTATTTTAAGTAATGTTAATTTTGACTGGAATTGTAAATCATAGTTTTCTAAGTTAAATATACTTTAAAACTTTAGTTTTAAATTTCAGGATCTATACATAATATTGTGAAGTTTCTGGTGTGAACAAAGACACATATAGAAACACACACAAAACTCTTAAAAGTTTGTAGGCATCAAAAGTGTGCTTTAAAAATATGTGTAAATTAGTTCAAAATATGTAGATTAATTTGATTTGAAATACATTTGTGTTTAAAATTTAATGTGAATAATGCTTAGCTTGAATGCATGTTGTGTTTTGCTTAGTACAAACATTCAAATTATCATATTAAACTGAACCTCAGCTTTTAACTAGGAAAGAATATGCAAACATAATTCCTAAATTTGTTGAAATAAATGCACTGTTAACACAAATTTCTAAGAAACTCATATACAATATAGTTTATATTTTTGTTGAAGTTAATCTAGACCAGTGCTTCTCAAAATTCATTGTACATATATGAATTTGATAAAAGCAGAATGTAACTCAGTGTGTGTGGGATAGGACCTGAGATTCTGTCTTTTTAAGGAGCGTGCATGTGGTGCTGCCACTGATATTCCATGAACCATGCTTTGACAAGCAAGAATATAGTTCACAGACCATATGAGAAAGGTATATTTGATTTTTTGGATTAAAATTTCAAGAAAAATACTTCTTTTGCATGATCTAATATATGGATTATATATTCTAAATCCTCCCTTCAGAAGGATTTCAGAAAGGTCTAGATGTGGTAACCTCTGAAGAGTTATAGGCAACATATGCACATGAGATTACTAACTTCTCTCTGCCTCTGCTTAGTGAATTTGTTTCTGGTTTTGAAAAATATAGGGTTAATCTGATCCTGGGTTTTAGGATTTAGGAGGCAGTTGACTACTATAGTTAAAATTGCTGTCAGCCATAGGCACAGGTTTCAACTTCAACTAACCATATTTAAGCAAGCATAAACATTGAGAGTCACGGTAGCGTTTCCAGCCAAATTAGAAACAGAGTTTAACAGTTAGTATCTCAACAGGACTAAACTTGACAGGGAATATGGGGAATTTGCTTTGACAGAGCAAGCTTTGGAATTTTATGTTTATGGTTTATCACGATCATAATCATTCTTACACCATACAAAGAAGATGATTTTAGTAGATGTGTTAAGTATGAAGTTATAATTAATATGTAGGATTTTTTCATTTTCTGCTTTGTCATTTGATTTTCTAATGAAGAGACAAAACATACAGGGCTCTTCATACAAGAATTCTTGATGAAAATGGTGAGAATTTTCTTTCATGATACCTAACAAGAAGACAATATATTTAATAAATTTCATTTGATGATAGTAATTTACATTTGTTCATTGGTCAAGTTAATGAAGACATACTTGGTCATTTTACTAGAATTCACAGACCTGTTCTGTGAACCAAAGTGAGACACACAGTTTGTTTTGCTTAATCATTTAAGCAATAGATTTTCTTCCAATTTGACTGGATTTAAAGAGATCCTATATATTATCACTATATATATATAAAATTATATATAGTATTATAATATAATCCTGTATATTTTGTATATGATTATATATAAAACTTATGTTGTATGAGAAATATTTAGCACATTGACAAAAATATTGCTACTTGAGACTATAGTTAGGTCTCACTCAATAATTTTATTTCAAATTAATAGCTCTTTGAGAGATTAACAATGAAATGAACAGTAGAGTAGAGCAGAAATGTGCAGATCATTGACCTACTTTCCAGGCCTATGTGACTTAATTGATAGTAAAAATATGTCAGTAAAAATACTAACATAGCTGGGAAAAAATGTATGTTCTTGTGGAGAGTTGGTCAGTGACAAAATCTTAGATAAAGGAGAGTAACTGGGATAAACTTTGGAAGCACCCACCCATGTCTCTTGGATGGAATCTTAATAACATGAAGACTCTGCATGCAGATATTCTTTCTCCTCTCCTCCATTCCCATTCCTCTTCCACCCACCCTCCTGCTCATGAGGCTGTCTTAACTGTGAGATGGATGATGACTCTCCTAGCTTGCTGTCACTGAACATTTGATACACCTGACTCTTTTATTTTGATTCTTTGCAAAACAAGGGCATTTTTATCCAGCCTCCCCTTGTAGATCTGACTAAAACAGAAAATACACAATTCACATGGACTTGAGTATTTTAGGTCTTGTGACAACTTTTATTTGTTATTATGAAATAGCAAATAGATATTACAGTGTTCCATGTGGAAATCCCAGATTAGGTGCTAGGCTTTGAATACCTGCATGTAACTGAACACGTAAAGTGTCTTTGAATTCCTTGTTCAAATTGTGCAATATATATAACAGAAGTGCAATTAAAATTATTCTTTTTTATGATATGCCTTCCATTTTAATAAATACAAAATTACAGAGACTTGTCTCAGTACTGGCTTTATTTGTATAATGAGAAGCCACCAATTTAGAGGCTTTTTTTGTAAGGGGCATCCAGAATAGCTATGCATATCTATACTATTATGAAAATAGCTAAAATAATCAGAATGTTTAATATACAAGTTTTTAACATATGCACAAAATACTTTCTACATTTTGGGTTTTTTTTTTCCCAAACACTCTCAAAAAGTAAAATTGTGTCCTGCTTTACAAGACACAAAAAGTTAATGAAGAGACAATTGACATAACTAAAGTATAGCAAAAAACTTATTCAGTATATGTGGTGTTCTAATAAAGTCACATTTTATATTACATTTTAATATAATCAGGAAAACTTAAAGTGAATTAAAGTAGCTGGGGAAAAAAATGACCCAAGAAAGCAGGGATTTTATGTTCAGTGAAGAAGGTAAACCCAGTGAAGGTTTGTACAGTCATTAAACTTTTAAGGTTTGGGGAACTTTAAAGAAGTGGTCTGTTTAATTCCTCCTGTTTTTGTTGTTGTTAATTTAGAGGGTTGGTCTCCATTCTGTTAAAAAAGATTTGGACACATGAAATAAAGTTGTAGAGAACTTCTGCTCATAAACTCTGTCAACACTCTAAAAGCGGATGGGTGATAAAATTGGGGGATGCTCTAATTCCACTCACCATTTCATAACAGCAGGCTGTGATATGAAAACAATTGCACTTGTATAATAGTAAGATGGAAAGGGTCATTTAATTAAAACTGGAAAACAAACCACAAAGAGTAATAGCCCAAAGTAAGGTTACGAACCCATTGCATTCTATCCACAGAACAGTTGACTTTCTGCTTTTATACATCAGTCTCATGAGCTTGGTCAATATCTGGTCCTGAGACATGGACACACTCTGTATGTGCTGACAAAATCAGGTTCATGTGTCTACATTACTGAGGGGCAGACCTCTAACTAGAGCAAATTTGCTAAAGTAATGAATACCATCCCAGAGGGCTCCTCCTGGTGGCCATCTTGCTAGTCTAACACAGGAAACAACCTCTCTGCATTACTGTATTGGTTGAATTCTTATTTGAAATTTAGGTGTTCACTTTCCAGAGGTACCATTGATGTGGAGATATATTGGCTCCTTTGAATATAAAGTGTGGAACATTACCTTTTGCTTATGAATAATGATATATATTATAATTAAATGCAGTTGAACTAAAGTAAGAATTGAAATTTCAATGATCGTGAGGTGAAATATTTTAAATATAGACACAAACTGATGACTGACATTTAGAAGAATTCATTGATTCTTAAAAAAATCTATGAGGGCAGTTTTCAGAGTTTATTTTGCAGGTTTAAGAGAGTTGCAGTAATGATAAATATAATTAACAAGAAACATGATAGGAGGTACATGACTGAGACTATGTTGAAACAAAGAAATAAGTGGAATTTGGGATAAGGTAAAATGGAATTAAAAATAACCTTGTATTTAAAAAAGTGTATATTTTGTGAAAATATATATGTGTATGTATACATATGTAAAAATTTATAACACACTTTTTGTATTACATTATTGGGAAAACTTATTAAACTAAAAAACTTTAACACCTTTATATATCAATTATATGTAAATTTTCTCAAGAATCAAACCTTCAAGAAAAATGCTTTTAAGTATGGCTAGTAATGACAACAAGTAAAAAAGGTTTTTGTTAAGAAAAGAGTTCGAATCAGAAAGGAATGGGTAATAACTATAATTACACATTTTTGTTCCGTTTGTTAATCCACATGTTCATTTAAAACCCATATTCTGAGGGAAATCATAGGACTCAAATTTTTGGTAGGGAAGCAGGGCAGACAGTATTTGTCTTCCCTTCTTTCAACCCTATATGTTGGCAACATCTGATCTGATCTCTGGGAAACTTCCATTTCTAAATTTTACTGAGAAATATTAATCTTATCTGAAAAGTTTTTGAGAGAAAATGCAGTACAGCATCATGCATTCTAGAATATGTCAGCCTTAGCCAAAAAAAAAAAAATCATCCAATTAGATTCAACTGGCATAACATGCCATTTCTTAAATGTATTATTCTTATGTTAGAATAGTTGAAAAGAACGCTCTCTACCTTAAATCTCAAGAACCTTTCGCTTAAGGTTCATCCCTATGCTAAGGAAAAGTAGATATGGAGCAATCTCTGAAGAGCATCACTCCTAGGGGGCATCTGGGGATGACATATATCCCATGGTCAGTTCACTGTACCAGGTAATAGAGATGCAAGAGCTTAAGTAGAGGATGAGTTTAAAACAACAACAACTGATTTTGCACATTAACATAGAAATTCTGGCAATAAGTGAACATCAGTGACCAAGGTAGTTAGGATGGTTGACTTTGGGAGAGGACTGGGCTGGCCGACTCTTAGCGATAACAACAACAGTAAGAATAACATTGGCAGCACCATTTTTTTGAAACTGTTATATCTGGCCATGTATTAGCTTTTTAATATTACATCTTATAATTCTCAGCAGAAACATACAAGCTAAGTATTATTATTTACAGTTTAGAAATAAATTTAGTAATCTTCCAAAGACACAGTTACAGAAAGATTAAGTAAGTAGCAGATTTCGGATTTGAACCCAGCTGAGTCAGATTACAAAGTCTTCTGTTTGTTTTAGGTTATGGACTCTAGCACCTTAAAAGCCAGAGTATAAGTAAATCTTTATCATTTTATTCTAGACATAAATTTGATTCGACCATACCAAAGTTGATATACTGTGGAATATTTTGATGCATGAAAACCTAAGAAGAGAAACTCTTAAACTATCTAATGATTATATTTGAAATACTTATAAAGAAATGAGATGATAAAAGGTAAAGAAAAATGCTATGGAATGTCAGCAAGAAAGCTAAGAAACTGTAGTAGAAAAGAATATTTAATGAGACAATTTCAGTATTTTCAAGATACCATTATTCTGTTCATTAGATTTCAAGCTAAAATTAGATTTACACAATTAAACATTCCTAAGTAATTTTAATGAGTCAGTGTCATACTTTTTATACTTTCACATCATAATATAAAAATATGATTTCTTAGAATGGTAGAGTATTAGAGTGTTTAAGAACACAGAATCTGGATTTTGTTTGCCTGAGTGCAAATTTGGGCTTTGCCACCAGAAGCAAATGAATTAGTTGACTAGTCCTCAGTTTTTTCTTTTAATGAATGGGGCATAACAACAGTATCTAGCTCATAGGGTGGTTTGAAGAATTTGATAGAATAAGCACTTGCTCCTATAATTGGCACATAGTAAATGCTCAATGAAATTTCACTATTAGTTTTTGTAATTATATTTTAACTTGCTTATACAGTGAGGCTGGAACTGCTTAGCATGACATACAACTCCTATATTTATATTTACAATGTAATCTTCTATCCTTCTGAGTTCTTCAAAACTTTTTTTTGTTTCTTAGCACAAAATATCCTTTCATCTCTTTCTCCTCTACCTGGAATTATTTTTCTCGTTTTTCACTCTGTAGACACCTACTCATTCTGTACCAGACTCAAGTGCAACTTCTTCCTAGTGCCTTCTTCACATTGTCTACACATTTCCTGAGTTTTAGTTTCTTCTCTGTATATACAATATTGTACTTACTTCAATTATGGTAGCTATTTAGAAAACTAAAATCTTGTCAGGTTGGAAAAATAACTTGGTAAAGATTTTCTTTCTTCTTTATTGTTTTAAGGCCAATGATAAGAAAGTCTCCAGCCTCTTTCCCATAGTCCTTTGCAATAGGTAAACAAATTTAGGTCACCAAAGCAGTAGATAAATTGAGGAGATAGATGATGGGAAGCATTATTTCTGAGCTTTACTTAGTGCTACGATTTACTCTTAAACAAGGCTTACCATATCCATATTGAAAAGATTCATTTTAGATGAGTTGCCAAAAGTCTCTGAGAAATCTGAAGTATACTTTCTAAATATATCTTATTTATATGTTGCCTGTATTCTGCAACTGTGAATAGAAAGTATAGAAAAGAAAACTGGTGTAAATGAGGCCAGACCAAGTTGATGTCTCTCTGCAAAATTCTTAAAAGACAAAACTACAGGGTCTTCTCTGGTGGTGCAGTGGTTAAGAATCTGCCTGCCAGTGCAGGTGATATGCATTTGATCCCTGGTTCGGGAAGATCCCACATGCCACGGAGCAACTAAGCCACAACTACTGAGCCTACGCTCTAGAGCCTGCGAGCCACAACTACTGAGCTTGTGCTCCACAACTACTGAAGCCCACGCACCCTAGAGCCCGTGTGCTGCAACTACTGAGCCCATGTAGTGCAACTACTGAAGCCCGCTCACCTAGAGCCCGTGCTCCACAATAAGAGAAGCCGCTTCAATGAGAAGCCCACGCACCACAACAAAGAGTAGCCCCCGCCCGTCACAACTAGAGAAAGTCCACGTGCAACAACGAAGACTCAATGCAGCCAAAAATAAAAAAGAAAGAAAAAAAAAGAGACAAAACTACACTTAAAACCAAATTTCCAGAGTGTACAGAAAATTCATTTACTATGTAGATGAAGACCCACAGAAGAGCATTGCACCATGAATTTTGTTAAGTCTTCTTTATGGTATTATATTTTTATAGGAGGTTGTACAATATAGGAGGTCTCATCCTCCTATAAAATACAATAAAGTGTAATGTCTGTAAGGCACAAATATGAAAATAGAATCAAAACAAAAAAACCCTTTAATTAGAGTGGCGGTGATAGAAGTCATTGTACAGAATTGGAAGGTTTATTTTTTTATCACACATAAATTGACATAATAAAATTTATTATTGCCTTAAAAAAGGGCAAATGTGATGAAATTTTCTGATTTCTTAGTGATGAATAGAGAGACAGCAATAAGTACTATGGAATTGTCAACACCTATTTTAATAGTTTTTCAAGCCTCAAATTGCAGAATACAATTTTGGGGCTGTGTGTTTCTGGCACAGGTCACTGTCATATGGAACAGCTGTTTGGTTATATAAACTTACCATTTGACATTGACAATGAAATGCTGAGACTGGTGTTTAAACTTCTTTCAACACACTGTATAATAAACTGAGATTCGAGAAGTCCTACTAACTTAGCAGAATCATTCTAAAGATGTTTTTGTATCTTCGATGCTCAATTCGCCATCTAACCATTATTTTTACTTTTCATCTGGCTGGAAAATCAAGGAAAATGTCAGTGAAAGTTATGTAGCATTTATCTAGAAGTGTTCTTTAGTTTCTAGTGTCTCCAGTCAATGTCAGGAATGAGCACTTGCTTACCGATGTAGGTAATCTTATTAATATAGTTTTGATGGTTTAAAAAATTGGTAAAACTAGGTTAATTAGTAAAATTGTGAAGTTGTTATAGTTTTTACCATTAGCACCACACATCTCCCAGAATTTCTTATTTCTTCAGCATTTACTACCTTTTGTGCTTTTGTCCTTCAAGAAAACCAAACAATTTGTAGTGTCAAAGTTTCTCCTATTGGGGAAAATAAAAGATACCTCAAATACACATGTTATTTTTTCAGTCTCATTGCTACTTCTCAAACTTTGTTCTTCTGTACATGATTGCCAAAGAGATTTTTGGTGTCTTTTGTCTATATCTCTTATCTCTCTAACACTGGTGTTCCATCTCCAGGTAGAAAATATGATTATGACTCAATTGTAGTATATTTCCCAAAGTAAATAATATATAACTAGTATTTATCATTTTCTTATGTTTCCTTTTATTTTGTGCAACAAATTTCTTTCCTATCACCACCTCATTTCTTCTCTTCTTAATTGCTTTTGTTATCGATGCTGATATCAGATGACAGATATTAGAAGATGATAAATGCTGGAGTTTTTTCAGTGTAACATTTTGCTAATTCACATATTAATTGGACATTAAATTATTCAAAATTGACTGAAAATTTTCTATATACAATATAACCCTCATGAAGAAAAGGTAAATTTAATTTTTGACACTATCTGGGTAAGTTTTCAAAGTTTGCAAGTCTTTACTAACTTGGAGGAACTCATAATTTTAATTAACATACTCCTCTTAGATTTTACTCCACTCTACCTCATTCCATCTTTCTTTGTAGTTTTATTTTTTGGAATCATGGACTGTGATATTTGTTCATTGGTTTGTCAGTTTTTATTCATAATGTCTACAATCTCTTATGCCATTAGTTATATATCTTTATCTCGTAAGTCATATACTCTTACAGAAATCCAGTAGATTTGAAAGTATTCAAAAAGCATTTTTGTGATTTCCTTGCATTTATAAATACCATGATTCTCATGTTGAAATGCTAAATACTGTAGTTCCATAACTAAAATGTTAAAACTTACTGTTTTGCCATGTGCTTTAATTCACTTTTATTTGTTTTTTCAATTCTATTAAACTGTAAGATAAAATGTAACTTCATTAGGACATCACATTTATTGAATATATTTTTACTAAAATTTAGGTATGCTAACTTGTCTCTTTAACTTGTGTCATATAAAGCAGGACACAATTTTAGTTTTTGATAAAGTATTTAGGAAGAGAAACCAAAACTTGAAAAGCATTTTGTGCATAGCCATTTCCCTAATAGTGTAAAAGATATTCTGGATGCTTCTTATAAAAATAGTCTCTCATTCAGTGGCTTCTCATTATACAAATAAAGCCAATACTGAGACAAGTCTTTTTAATGTCCTATTTATGAAAATGGAAGTTATATTATTTGAGAGATGAGGTAAGACAAAAAGAGCTATTCAAAAAGATGTTCATCCTTTTACAATGTCTACTATTTAAGTGGGAAAATTTATAACGCCAGTCATAATACACAGTGTTGACTGGCATTGCTAAGTATATACTGGCTGTGTTAGTCAGGATTGTCCTGCTGGAATAAACAAATCCAAAATTTGTTAGTGTAACCCAGGAATTTTATTTCTAGTTCATGTAAATGCATTTCAGATTTCCTTGATCAGGTACATTGTGGGCAACCCTGTCTAGGCAGTGATCTCAGAATCTAGGGTATTTCTCTCATGAGACTCCCCTTTCTCTCAGTCTTTTGTGTTCAGTAGTGTGAGTAGGGAGGACACCTGAGAGGGGGTGAGAGATGTTATAAGGTGTGGCATGCCTGTGGCACAGATCATTTTCACCTTCCAGGTCTCATCTATAAACATGAGGACTGGGAAAGGTAGTCATTTTGCTTCCCCAAATGGAAAAATTTAAACATTTTTAAAAAACATACCATCGGAAGGGGACTGATTTTTGCATCTGGGGATGTTTTGCTAAGAAATAACCACTTAGTTGCAAATAGACCCAAATAATTTTATGTAAGAAGTTATTTAAATTGTTTTCCTCAGAAACTTGAGCAGTATGCTGATATATTCTCCCCATTCTCACCCACATCATCAATGAGCTATCCTAACTGCCAGCCTTCTCAAGATGGCAGCCCAGAGGGAGCAGTGCACCTCCTCAAGATGGCAGCTTCTGGGGATGATTGTGGAGGCCACAGTCCAGGGAGTGGTTACAGTGAAAGCTGAGTCTTTGGCCCCAAAATTCTCCTGCCCTGTTCCAGCTGTGCAGGAGGGTGGTGAACCCCATGTCCTAAGCCCAGTATGTCAAGGCAGCTTACTGTGGCTCAGTACATAATACTTTGTGAGGATTGAGGAGACAGCCCTCAAGAAAGGCCACTCCACTTAGGCCATCTGATGATTGCTCTGGAATGAGCTGATGAAGACCAGGCCTTTAGTTTGGATATGAAACAAATAAGGGAAGGGTAGCAATCACAATTGATGACAGACCTAGGTTTCATAGAAGTCTTGGCATGGTTGGAACAGTGGAGAGCTCTAACAAGGTTTACTCTAACAGGAGTAAACTGGTTTTCACTTGAGTCTAGAAAAAGTCAAACTGTATGACCTTCAGTAGGGAGCAGAGGAGCTCAACCTAGCAGAAGATTCTATAAAGGAGATTTAGGGGATTTTGTTCACAATATGCTGAAGCCATCTCATAGTGACTGTGTCATAAGCTTTATGAACTGGTGTAAATATAAGATGAAGGACTTGGAGGGGAGATGTGATAGCGCTGCTTGAATCTTCAGTGGTCAGGCTACTTCTGAAGAATGGAGACAGAAGTTAGAACCACACTAGTGAGCCATATTTGGAAGACTGGGAATGTTTTTCTTGAAGAAGAAAAGTTGCAGGGAACATGAAGTGTCTTGAAATGTTTGAACGCTTGTCATATGAAAGAAGGTATTAATAGATTTGCTCTGGGTGGAAACTAAAGGAGGATAAGTTTTTCTAACCTGAAGGTAGAACTTTTTGACTCTGAGCATACTGGTTATGTAATAAACTAATTCTAGAGATCATTAGCTGCTCATCATTAATTGTTCAAATAGGATGTTCTAAAGGAAGTTCAGACATTGGAAGATTGTTGGGAAAATGACCTTTAGGGCTCCTTTCAGCCCTGAAAGTCCCCATGATCCATTGATTCAGATATAACTCACTTGGGCCCTTACTTAAGGAAAATTTCTTTTGCTGCTCCATAATTAGCTGGTAGGACTAATTTAGTTCAATAAACATTTTTTTAAAGCATACCCTGTATGATATCTTATACTGCATATTGGAAGTACAGACACTGTCCCTAATCTTTAAGAGCCAAACCAGAGAACCCTGCAAACTGATACATCACTGTGTAGTAAGGTATGTCTTGTGATAGAGGATAGAAAAGAGGATCAAGGAGAAGAAAGCAAGAAAGTGTTACCTGGAAGGAACGTTTGACCTGGGTTTGTATGGTGAATGAGACCAAATAACAAGAAAACACACTTGTATTAGGATTTTGAGATTTAATTTAGGGAGACGTACTGGATTCAGTGATATCTAGCTCTATATGCTTTAGCTTTTCTACATTAGATCTCAGTTTTGACCGTTGGAGTACAGGATCATGACACTAAGGTCAAACAAAATCCTCAAGCACTGTTTTCAGGAGTTAGGCCTTCTGAGGTGTCTACATTTAAATATGTGCAGTTAATTGTATGCCAACTATACCTCAATAAAGCTGTGAAAATAAACAAACAAACAAAAAGACCCTTTAAAACACCATTATTCCTGACCATCAAATTTACCTCTAGCTACCAATATTTCTAAATAAAAGATTTTTTGCCAATTCTAAAAAAAAATAAATAAAATGGGTATAGTATTGCATGTTTCTTTCCTGATGAGAATGATTCAGAAAAAGAAGAGAAATTGATGACTCAAGAGAAAAAGGAAGATAATCGAGCTTGTCATGTTACCACCTACAATAGCAAAGTCACACTTTCCATTATTCCTGTAAAAGCAGGGATCTTTGACATTTTTCACATTTCATGTCTCTAACTTTCAAAGCAGAGAAGCAGAGGCCCAGAGCACGAATGCTCTGTCTTATCAATCAGGAATTCCCTATGAGATAAAGGGCCACAGCATCATCAACACCCTTAGCTATCTGCCTCTTCCTTTCAAAAATAAGTACGTCTATCCCCACTCTTACTTCCCATTATCTTACTTCAGTGGAATAAGTGTCTTTCCTTCTACCCAAATATAATCCTTTGTTTTGCAGATCTGTTCAAAAACAGCTAGCTCAAATTGTTTTCCATTCTTTTCAACCAAAACAGTGTCAACAAGGACACACTGAAAACATATTTTACAATTGAAGAATGAATGAATCTAAACACATTTCTCACCACCTATTGTGTGTGCTTTAGACAGTGAAATAATGATATCAAAACATAAAAGTAAGCATGTGTGTGTATGCACACCATTTTTTTAATCATCTAGTCCTTAATTTTTCAGAAATCTCAATTGCAAAGTATAAACAAATTACTGAAGTTAACTTCATTGAACTAAAAATTAATTTATGTCAGAAGCAATCATTTGTTTGTGATAACAGACTTTAGCAGGGACCAAGGAGCAAAAATCAACCAAATTCTGCTACAACAATGTGTTTCTTAATGTTTTGCCATTGCAGTAACCCCACCAGATATTTGTTATTTGTTGCCTTGTTGTTGGATTTGGTTGTTCCTGAATTCTCGTCATCCATCCCAGTGCCACTGTTGTCATGGATAATCTCTAACTGATTGACAGAGCATAGGCCATGTGACTGTTCTCTAGTTGATAAGGAATAGGAAGAGGATTATTCTCCTACTTTCAGTTTTCATAAAAAGAATTTATGATAAAACTTTACTTAATACATGTTAGGGAATAAAAACAAACCTGACCATTGATTTGAAATCTGTGTTGAAGTAAAAACAAATCCTTTAGTTACACGAACTTCTGAAAACATGCAAAGTATCCAGTGAAGTTACATGAACCCATACTGAAGTTTTGTCTCCATCAACGTTTTTGTTTCTTTAACAGAACCCATCATGAAATAGATTGCCAAATTTACTTCTTGGAAGATATGCCCAAAAGTATAATTATCATCCAGTGCACATTTCTTTGGGAGTAAGACCAAAAAAAAAAAAAAAAAGGCAATGAGCAATGTTTGTAGTTTTTCTAATTTTGTTACTAGACATGCCTGACACTTGGTTTTACATTCCTCAGTTACAGTAGCTTTCTACTAGTGGAAGGATTATCTCAAGTCAGCACTAGATGTGCTCAAATACTGTAAAATCTCCAAAAACCTTTTGAAAACATGAATTTTTGAATTGACTTGATTTTTCAAGATTTTCTCTGTCATTATCTAGCTGTTGGGAGATGGTCAAGTTCTCTAATTCCTCAGTCTTCATCTATAAAATTGTTACAATAATACCTCACTTCCAGCATTAAACTTTATATTAAACATGAAAAGCATAAATATAAGTAATTTGGGTGGAACTATTCAATATCTATACAAATTATAGATGTTATTTAGAAAATTATGTTTATTTCTTCAGACAGAGTAGTTTTAGAAAGCAGTGTTAGGTTATAGGAAAAAAACTAAATGGCTAGAATTCTTCATGTAGTACAAATTATAATAAAGAAGGAATCTAAGTTGAGAAATATAGTAAATAATACACTGTTTTCTTCACTATCTCCTTCAGATTTTAGCCTTAACAGTGTCCTATTCCCATTACAGATACAATGTTAATGAAAACTGGAAATATTGTAATTATTACCTCATGGTCACCAATTTTATGAAATATTCCTAGCAGGGAAAAGTGCACTTTCCTCAGTAGGGCCTAAAACAATGCCATTGAACTTTGTGAGAGCTCCACAAATACTTTATGATAATTCAAGAGGCCACATGTTCAAATCTGCAGTCATTGATACGTTTTGGCACACATATCAAAGAGTGGCATATTGGCAGCTTTGTATGTCGAATTGATGCTGGGGACTGTTCATTTTAATTAAGAGTTGGAGTATCTTGGCATGAAGCACATAGAGAGCCTAATGAGTACTTGAATAAGATATCAGAAAATCTGGGTTCTAGACCTAGTTTTGCTTACCAAGTATGAAATTTATATATTTTTATCTCTCTTCATATACTAAGAAAGAGACTATAAGAAGTGCAACAAAATGCTAAATTATAACCCAAAGATACATTTTTCAGGCTAAGAATATTCTCTAATCTACTAGCTCTACAAAACTTATGCCATTATATAACTCATTAACCTTTATATATTCAGTTTTTTAACTGCCATGGAGTTGTGAGGATCAAATAAGATAATAAATGCTTAACCTCTTTGAAAACTCTGAAACACTATGCAAATATAAGATATTATGTTTATGGTTATAACTATATCGGTATCATTTTTAGCAGTGCCTAAGAGTGAGGGAGAACATTTTCATGGCATGCATTAAACTGATTTTTGTATTGATGAGTCTCTATCTCAGTGAGATTTGTTTTAAGGAGTATCTCTTATGTGGTATGCAGAGGCAGCACAGAGAAGTTGTAGATGTCTGTCATCCACCATCATCTAACATTAGGCTAATATATCAGGATTAATTGAGAAATACCTGGGCTTTAAAAAAGGTCTATCCATAAGTCTGTGATCTTATGGGCATCTCTTTGCACTACCACATAAAAATGGCAGTTGCTAGAAATGATCTCAATGGGGATTCTGGAAAAAGGCATATAACTAAACAAAAGCTTTTGTTTGAATCAGTACTATTCACTCTTATAAGCAAATTCTTTGATATTCAGCCTTACACTAGAGAAAGAATTCAATTTAAGCAGATATCTGTCATCCTGATATAATGTATCTCCTTCTACCAGAAGCAAAGATGAAATACCTTAATCAATTCTTAAGAGAATACAATATAGGCCCCCAAGGGGAATTGTCCTCATCCCCTTGGGATGCATGTTACTGCCATAGACTCCTTTTAAGAAAGTCCTCTTGGGAGGGCTATTTCAAATGAGAGAAGAACACACTTCCTTTAGGATATGGTGACATTTGAGGGGCATAAAAGAAAATATATGCCTTAAAATACGGCATCTTTATTTTCTTCCTTTTTACTATTTTGAGATAGGATATTTGTTCTTTGAAGGAGCAACACATTTAGACTTATCTGTCATTAATAATTTAAATGGTCCATCAGAGCATTCCCAATGGAAGACTACTGGAAATGAGATTTTTCTACTGGGTAGGTTGGGAAGTCAAGATCCAGAACATGGCTTGGGAATGGAAGAGCTCATAAAATGGAGAGAGGACATTGGGTTTGAGAGAATAGGGTTTAGAACAATGGAGGTAAACATACATTAATGAGTGGGTGATGAGTCATAAAAAAGAGAGGTAGGGAGGAGTGATTTCTCAAAGGAGATTTTCTGCTTTTGTAAAGGGACATACAAGAAAAAGCTGCAGTTCCATATATACATTGATTTGGTTATCACTGAGGCAAATCTGATTGTTAAAATTACTATGCCCCATGTTTTGGCCCTGATAAGCTATGTCCCTGATATTTGGCAGTTGCCACATGGGCATGATGCTTTCAGCTGGTGCCAGGTTGGCTAATCAAACAGATATGAAGGCATTAGTGAGAAATACTTATTGTTTTATTGACCAGTTCTTACCTTTCCTTACAACAATTTCAGCACTTCAGTCTCTAGAAATGTCAATCATCTGTTCTTCTGATGCTGGAAGAAATGCTTTGTGTAATGCCATGAAACGAGCATTTGATACAGGGAAATCTGTAAATCAGCTTTTCACATTAGTTACTGATACAACGATTCACTCCAGGGGTGCCATTTCTAGGCCAAACCATACATAACTATTATTCAGTGGCAAAACAGAAGAGAAATAAATGCTCAGTCTGGGAAACAAGAATGCATTTTGTGAATTCTAGAGAGGAAGCCTACACAGAAGAGAGAATCTGAAACAGTTTTTCTCTGTGGAAGAGTCACTTGCTGCAAGGTACTGCACATCCCAGACCTGTACATACTGATAGAATATGGTGTGAAAATCAGTTGTGTTGGGGCCCTAAATGCTGCTTCTACAACCCAAACTGCTATATTCTCCCTTCATCCCTGATTTGAAGCAGTAGGTCGTCCCTAAGCATCATTTTTTCTTTTCATTTTTCTCTTTTAAAATTTCATTATGCTTCCAGTAAATTCTGTGGGGATGGTAACAGATAGAAAGCAAAAAGACACAGAAAAGAAGCTGTGTGCTAGTTTAATTGTATTCCTCCAAGTCATATTCCAATATTATCTTCAATTCAGTCACAGCCCATCCTGCATTTCAGATGAAATCTAAGAGGATAAACAATTTAAAATACGTTTTATGTGCTGCTTGTAGAGAGCAGACAGATCATTGCATCCATCAAATTCCTGTTTACATCAGAAGAGACTGGCATGATCTTAAACTAGCAAAAACTGCTCTTGCTTTGTTGCTATTAGTATTCTCAGCTGCTTCATGGTCCAAGGCCAGCAGTAGGAGATCACTTAGACTTCCATCACCCATAGTGGTTCTTACAGAATATAATCTCTAACTCACTTTAGCACGAAGAAGTGCCTTTCATTCTGAAGTGCAGAAACTGGTAAAGTGAACACAACGTAGTTATTGACAATGTGACTGATAAACTCTTGATAATTTGGTAGAGGGCTCAGGGTGTTATTATTGTTCAGTTACAATTTTTTAAAAGACATGGATATTTTGACTCCTTTGGCTTCTTGGGTTCAAGCAAAGTATTCCTGAACAGGGTGAACTAAAATTTCAAAATATGTGGGTACAAATGGATTGGAATGCAGAATTCATGGCGTGCAAATATGATTTCTCTGTCAATAGTTTGTAAAAAAAATACAGAGTTTGGGGCTTCCCTGGTGGTGCAGTGGTTGAGAGTCCGCCTGCCGATGCAGGGGACACGGGTTCGTGCCCCAGTCAGGGAAGATCCCACATGCTGTGGAGCGGCTAGGCCCATGAGCCATGGCCACTGAACCTGCGCTTCCGGAGCCTGTGCTCCGCAACGGGAGAGGCCACAACAGTGAGAGGCCCGTGTACTGAAAAAAAAAAAAATAAAAAAATGCAGAGTTCCTTCAGTGCACAATACAGCTCTAACCTCTACTTACATGTTTTTATATGTGACTGCAATTTAATTGCTATCACATATTTTGGAGATGCAGAAACAAATTAAAATAAAAACAGCACTATAGACTAAGCAATTTAGAAACCTGTAAATTGCTGTTTTAAGAATCATTGACTTCATTCTTCAATGATTTTTATCATCTAGTACAGGATAGATGTTATCACTCATTTCATATGAATTGATTGCTTAATTTTGTCTAACAGCTATCTCATGATGATAATAAAATTGTGTCTGATATTAATGAAAAGTTCAAGTTCAAGCACTTTTATTTTCCTAAAATAGAAATAAAAATTAATTCAAATTTCTAATGCAAAAATACTATATTTTAAAAAGTTTATTTAAAATGTTTGTGAAAATTCACCTTGAAGTCAAGTGTTAATAAATCACAGCTTTTTAGTATGGGTTAGTCTGGGGCTGATTGAATTTCTTCATATGGCCTTTTTTTAGCAACTCCAGTGGTGAAACATAAGTACATTTCTATATACGCTAGAGTTAAGACAAAGAACTAAAGTTACTCTTTTCTTTGAAGCCACAACTAAGGTGTTGATAGTTAATTTGTCCCTAGTGGTTCCATAATTACCTTAAACTTATGCTGTAATATAGATTGATATAGACTCATGTAGTACTCCTAATCTTTATCAAAACTAAGGCAATAATAGTTATTATCACAACTGTGGACAAGAATTAGTGTAAAATGCTTGGGTTATGTTTTGTAAATAAATTTACTTTGAAGGGGTTATGTTTATTACTAATCTCACTGGAGAAACAAATTCAAAATTGACCATATCTGATCATACCTTGGAAATAAATTATATAAATTTTCAACATGTTAAGGACAAATGATAGTCTTCGATGGAACATGAACTAGAAAACAAATTCAACCATTAAGATAATTTTTACATCACTATCTGAAATCTTTGCTTAATTCCTCAACCATTAGCAAATGTATTACCCCAGACATCTTTTTCTTCCCTCCAAATTTCTAAGAAGAGATACAAACAGGGTGCTTTTTTGATTAAGTTGAGGCTTTTTAAAGAATATTTTCTCTACGTTCTGGCTTTATCACCCTAAGTATAAATTTTGATGACTTTTTTATATGACAGAAACATGTTGCATATTAAGGTATGAGCAGACTCATCTTCAATAAACTAAATAAATGATGTTTCACTGACATAGGATAGATCACCAGAGTATTTTAAAATTTTTATGATACTCTATAGAATATGGACAGATGATCATCAAGTCAGAATAGGATATCTCCGGCAGACACACACACACACACACACACATACACACACACGCACAAATATTATTCAAGCTTTTTGCTTTATAGTACTTTATGGGGTGAATAATCCATGTCAATTAGAAAATAAAGCCAGTGGAGTCAATTTAATATCTTGCTTTTCATATGCTGCCTAAACAGGATATGTAAATCACCTCAAAATATTTAGTTTCTGAGAAGGCTTTGAGAACATCTTGTCATTTTATCAAGTCATTGAAGGTGCTCTAATAGTAAAAATTACTTTTCTTAGAAGTCCCTGAAGTTGCTGTGCTGATCGCAGGAAAATAACTTAGTATTCCATAAAATTAAAAAAAAATTCAATAAGTGTGTATGGAAAAGAAAACCAGACTTTATGGAGCTCATAATTTGTGGTAAGATTACTGATGTAAGACAGAATTAAAATGCTATGCTTACTTTTGTCCTTTTGTCTTCTCTGGTTTATATTCCTACAGAAGAAAGACAGTACTTATCTATTCTTGGAATATATTACTTTTCTTAGAATAGTCTTTAGAAAATCTACAGAAAATATTCCATAGTCACTGAAATTTCTGCCTGTGTGTACACTTATTAAATGGAACAGACCCTCATTCTTCAAATCATCATGTTCTAAGTTGAAATAAATCCCTCACCCAAGAATTACATGTGAAAAAAGCAATAGCAGGTATGTGGAAGTATAACAGGAGAATAGAATGTATGTTTCAGAAAGAGGACAGCTGGCATGATTCAGAGAGGAACATGAATATCAGAGTGATGGACCAAGGAAGAGGTGGCAGAGATGTTGTATGAGTCAGAACAAAGTGAATTGGTGACATTGAGTGTAATTGTAAAAAAAAAATTGGGGGGAAGTAAAGAGTAAAGATGAGTAAAAAAACAAAAACAAAAACAGAAGGATAAGGGACAAGAGTGTTACTATTAAAAATAAATTCCGAGTCATCTTTTCATCCACATTTACCTAGTTGCATAGAATTTCTTATCCCTGAGCATAGGCTGAACTAAGAAATAGAATGCTTTTTCTTCCAGTCTATTTTATTCTATTGCTAAACATAGTACCCTTGTCAAAGTTTCTAAGTTCTAAAGTGATAGCTACCATATAAATTTTTAAACATGTAATAAAAATCAATGTGAAACATTTTATACAACTATCATCTGAGCATTTCAAAACATTTTGCAAACAGTTCTTACAAAGCCTCTTTAATTAATTTCGGTGCCAGGGATGATCAGACTAAACATTTATTGAGGGGCATCAGTGTGAAACATTTCATAAACATTGATTTGATCTAATAAAGCATACAAGGCAATAAACATGTGAAAATAGGTGACTTACCCAGGAGGGACTTATCTGGCATTCACTCCATTTTATATTGTCATGGATTAGGGACCCCCTCCAAGAACTCTGGGGTTCAAGGGACAAAACTGACATGATTAAATAAAAGTGAATGCTAAAAATAGATTTTAAAGAGGAAATTAATGTGTCTGACAATTCAGAAGGAGGCTTTAAGAAGTCAGAGGAATTGCATGGAATCATACCTGAGGGAGACATCAAAAAATGATCAAGACAGGGAGGGGGAAGGGTAAGCTGGAACGAAGTGAGAGAGTGGCATAGACATATATACACTACCAAATGTAAAATAGATAGCTAGTGGGAATCAGCCACATAGCACAGGGAGATCAGCTTGGTGCTTTGTGACCACCTAGAGGGGTGGGATAGGGAGGGTGGGAGGGAGATGCAAGAGGGAGGAGATATGGGGATATATGTATACATATAGCTGATTCACTTTGTTATACAGCAGAAACTAACACAACATTGTAAAGCAATTATACTCCAATAAAGATGTTAAAAAAAAGATCAAGATCTTTCTAGAAAGCACTAATAATTCCAAAAGAACGAATAGTTTCTCTCTATCTATTTCTCTCCCTCTCCAGTGTCTTCAGATTTTCAGATTCCCAGTGAAGCATGTTGTCTTAGACTTCAACCCCAGGTATCCCTTGAGATATATAAATCCTGAGACATATGGTAGATTTTTTCTTCTCTCTCTCTGAATATTTAACTAAAATTCTACCCCACTGACTCTCACTGAAGCTTCAGTGGATAGTAAAGTATGTGATTACCACACTCTGTAAAAGAGTTATGCCAAGACTTGGAAGTCAAAATGAAGACTCTCCTTAGTAGGTGTTGCTCTCTTCTGAAACATTGTATAGCTGGCATTACTATGTTAAAAACATGTAGTCATATTTTAAAATTTATTCGGGCCTTTGTCTAGTTCTACATATCTTTAATTATGAAACTCTGGTAGGAATTTAGTATAGGCAGTCCCAAACTCACTAAAGGTCTGAGCATCAAAATTTCAGATAAAAGTCAGTTGTTTGAAACACATCAAGAAAACATTTTGCTGAGGAAATCATATATATTGCTTCATATCTCTCAGAATCATACACAAGAAGTCCTTTTAGTTTATAATTCCACTACCATTTAAAGCTTAGTCACAAGTTAAACATTGGTCTCTATGCAAAATCATTCCCCTTTTTATTCAGCTTGAGACACAGCATTGTGAACAGTATTTCCCTTTCTCTTCCATATTTCTCTTTTTGAGTATACTTTAGGAAAAGAAAGTATCCTTGACGCTCCTGAAATGTAGAGTGTATGATCTACTTCCAGAAGTTTTGGAGAAGGAAAAGAGATTTCTGATAGCCCATGTGGAAATTTCAATCCCCAGTTGGGGTGCTGTTTACAGAGCATATTCATTAATTGTGCCCTTGTGGCCTGGAGATGGATTATTTATATTAAACATAAAGATCTGATACGTGTGTAGAATAGTGTGAAGGTGATGTACATATTCATATGCTTTTTATTTAGGAAAGTATGTGTTTTGATTTCATATATTTTTAGATGTGAATTTTGGTCCAATATCAGTCAACATTTATTTAGTGCACTCCTATTGAATAGAAATCAGTGGGTAATGTGGTGAATTAAAGAAACTAAGAAATAATTAGACCTAATTCCTGTCCTAAGGGCAGACACTACATATAAGATTAATAATAAAAGATGTTTAATTTTACTACCAAACAAGATATTTGGCATTATAAACTATAAAGATTCCAAGCAAGAAAGTATTACTTTTAACCGAGATGATCAGAGAAGGATTCATGGAGAAGGTGAAAGTGCAATTGACATTATTTAAGAAAACATGAAATGCAGTAGTTGATATGAATATTTCGAATTTAGTTTTGATTTTTAAAAGATATTTAAGAAAAATAAGAAAAAATGAGAAAAGAGTAGATTAAAAGGAACTCAGAAAGGAATAGAAGGAAAAAAAGTTGAGTTTTCTTTCATTCTTTGTTCTGTTATTCTATAAAGTAGTCTTGGATAATTAAAAAGATTCAAAAGAGAGTTCTCCAAATTTTACCATAGTAATTTAACATTCTTAATACAAATATGCTGAATTAGTCGCACTTTTTTTTTTTTACAGTAACAGCTAATTGGATTTTTTCAAATAAGTGAGAACAGTTATTTAGCCTGTTTCTGATAGTGTGTGATTGATCCAGAAATACAAAGATCCAAGTTATTCTTCTGATTTATTAGTTATGAAATAGGCCTCTTTAAAGAATTTACCTGAAAACAGAAGTGGAAAAGCTTAGAATCTTAGGGGAAAAAAGTAAATACACATCACAAGATGTATGATTTAATAAAATTTATTATTTATTTAAGTCATGAGCTGCTCCATTCAAGTCAAAAGCGCTTTTGTTCCAGAAAGGATTAAAAATGACTTACAAATTTATTTCTAGTATTTAAAGTTTTACCTGCCTATAATTTTACAATGAAGTTTCATTCCTGTCACTACATATATGACAAACACAAGCCCCTATCTGTTTTTCTTTTTAAGGATCCAATAGGTTTTTTGTTTTGTTGGGTTTTTTTTTAGTTGACATTGTTTTTGAGATAACTATTTATTCATATGGAGTTGTAAGATATGATACAAAAGATTTCTTACACACTTTTGCTTTGTTTTTCCCAATGGTAGCATTTTGCACAATGATATTGTAGTATCACAAGGAGAATATTGATATTGATATATTCCATCTTATTCAAAATTTGCCAGTTTTATCTTTATGCTTTGTGTGGGTGTGTGTCTATGTTCTGCACAGTTTTATCACCCTGTGTAGGTTGTATATCCACCACCACAGTCAAGATATTGAGTAGTTCCAACACCTTAGTACCGTCTTAGGGGGTACTGTAAGGACAACCTACAGTCCCCTAATCCTCACTCAGTTCCTAACCCCTGGCAACCACTAATCTACCCTATATTTTTAATATTTGAGATTTCAAAAATGCTATAAAATGGAATCATACTGTATATAACCTTTTGAGAATGACATTTTTCATTCAGTATAATTCTCTGTATATTCATCCAACTTTTTGAATATATCAAAAGTTTATTTTATTTATTGCTGAGTAGTATTCCCTAGACTGGATGTACCATAGTTTGTTTAATGATCCCATTGAAGGACATATATCTGATTCCAGTTTTTGGCTATGACAAGTAAAGCTACTATGAATAATTGTATGCAGGTTTTTGTATGAACATAAATTCTCTGCAGAATAATGCCCAAGGGTGCAAATACTGAGTCCTATGATAGTTGCATGTTTAGTTGTATAAGATACTGCACACTATATTAGATTGACTGTGCAATTATATATTCTCACTAGCAATGTATGAGTGATCCAGTTTCTCTGAATCCTTGTCAACATTTGGTTTTATCAATATTTTAAAATTCACCTGTCTTGTAAAAGTGTAGTGGCCTCTATTTTTATTTTAGGAAGTCATTTTGCTAAGTTGCTCTCCTCAAAAATATTTCTGTGATATTCAGAGGAGTAAAAAATAATCTACCCACAAACCCTGATTATTATCTGTTGTCTCAGGCTGAGTTCTGAATCTAGTGAAATGTCTTTACTCTCCCTGTGAGCTCACTCAACATGGTTTTGGTTACTGGGAATTTTTGGTATCTCTCATTATGTTTATAGTTCCATTGCATTTCTGCTTATCTTCCCAGAACTCTCTCATATTTTACTTCAGTCATGGGAAGGACAAGGCCTCAATGTGTAACAAGACTTTACAAATCATTTAGAGAAATTACAACAGTTTGATAGTATAGTGTAATGTAATTTCTGTTAGATATAACTGTTCTGAGAGTAACATTACTAACTTTGGTTAGCTTCATGATGAATTTCTCTCTCCCCATTTTGAACAGACCAGCTTCTGCCAATGGTGGCACTGTATATTATGTCCTCTCTACCTGGAGTTCCAATTTTTGCTCTCAGACTCCTCTCACTACAAATAAACACAGGCTGCATTCTGAGTGGTTCTTTGAACTCTGCTCATAATTTCCCTATGAGCAAAACTGGCTCAAAACTACACACAGACTTTCTAAGCCCAAGCAATATTTTCCAGAGGAAAACCAGATTAAATTGATAGCTTTAAAAAATAAACCTTTCCTAGAGAAGCAATAGCATTTATAAAACTCTGCAAAAAATTCAGACACACGTATTATTAAACAGAACTCTTAGTTTTACACCCTAAACCATTTATTTGCAGTGGCTTCAGAACTTTTACCCAATGAATGTATCTATTTTAGGACCAACCGAGTTTCAATATTGCAAGTCCTAGTTTAAACCTAAGCTAAAAACAAATTGAAAGTTTACATGCAAAATATACAGTGTAAATTCCCTCTTAGCATACCTAGATCTAGGGATTCAAACACTGTTTTCAGGACTGTCTCTTTTTCTCTTACTCTTGGCTTTGCTCATCTTGGCATGGCTTAATTCATAGACTTAGTCTCTCCACATAGATACATTGTAGTCCTGGGAGTTCGAGATTTACTAGGTTTTATAGCCTTTGATACCAGTAAAGAGATGTTATAGATTCTAATCAAAGGAAGGGCTCTGATTAGAGGGACACTTGAACCATACTGGTGGCCAAGATAATGAAACTCCTCCCTGAATATTTATGCCAGGGTCAAAGATCCATTACCCGGGCATTGAAATCAGGGCTTCCGGCATATTTTATCCACAGGGGCTTAAAAAAAAATCAAATCAAGGACGGACAAGTATCCATAGAATTGGATTCTGGGAAAACAAAATATCCAAGTACTGTCCAATTTCATGATTTTTCAAAACAAAAGAACAAGAGATTCAGTGATTAAATTCTTTGTCTCTGCAAAATGGAAACACTCTCAACTTTAAATCTTCACTCCACATACTCTACCTATTCCACTGATGTTTCAAAGCTTTTACTACTGATGTGTGTCAAGTTCATGCTCAGAATAGTATTTTTTCTCCTCTCGTTTTAATAATCCATGCAGAAGAAAGATATTTTTCAAGCACACGGTGGAAAGAAGGAAGTGTAGTATTGAGATGAAGTTAATGGAAGATTTCACACAGTCTTCCAAAGCCAGTCTTGGGAGAATTTCACTATTCCCTATTTGTGATTTCATTCAAGATAATGGTTCAGGCAACAGGAAACATTTTATTTTTTCAAAGAAAGAACTGATTTAATGCAACCCATTGCATGCTTGCAAATTATTGGAAAGTCTGGAGAAAAAATAAGTCAAATGGTTGCCAATGGATTAGTGACTTCAAATACATACTAATACCTTAATTTTATTTATTTATTTTTTTTATTTTTCTATTTTTTTATTTTTTTAAATTTTTATTGAAGTATAGTTGATTTACAATGTTATGTTAGTTTCTGGTGTATGGCAAAGTGGTTCAGATTTCCATAGTGGCTGCACCAATTTACATTCCCACTAACAGTGTAGAAGCATTCCCCTTTTCTCCACACCCTCTCCAGCTTTTATTTTTGTGGACTTTTTGATGATGGCCATCTGACTGCTGTGAGATACCTCATTGGTATCTGGTGATACCTCATTGTAGTTTTAATTTGCATTTCACTGACAATCAGCAGTGTTACCATCTTTTCATGTGCCCTTTGCCCATCTCTGTGTCTTCTTTGGAGAAATGCCTGTTTAGGTCTTCTGCCCATTTTTGATTGGGTTGTTGGGTTGTTTGCTTTTTTTTATTATTGGGTTGTATGAGCTGTTTGTATATTTTGGAAATTAAGCCCTTGTTCGTCACATCATTTGCAAATATTTTCTCCCAGCCTGTACATTGTCCTTTTGTTTTCTTTATGGTTTCCTTTGCTGTGCAAAAGCTTACGTTTGATTAGGTCTCATTTGTTTATTTTTGCTTTTATCTCTGTTGCCTTGGGAGACTGACTTAAGAAAACAGTACAACTTATGTCAGAGACTTTTGCCTATGTGCTTTTCTAGGAGTTTTATGGTGTCCTGTCTTATGTTTAAGTCTTTAAGCCATTTTGAGTTTATTTTTGTGGATGGTGTGTTCTAACTTCATTGATTTACATGAGGCTGTCCAGCTTTCCCAACACCACTTGCCGAAGAGACTGTCAAATTATAATTAAAATGGCAAAAGGTAAGATGAAGACAGGATTCTAAAGGAGCAAGATAAAAACAGAGTTAGTTACATGGGAACCCCCATAAGGCTATCAGCTGAGTTCTCTATGAATGCCTTAATTTTAATCCAGAGGAGAAGATACTACTTCTTTCTCTGCCTCCTCAGCTGTCCCCACTTGTGAAACTGATGGCTTCTGCCTCAACTGCCTCAAGATTCTCTTGAAGGTGGAATCTAGACTTTGGAGCATTGTGGGCAGCCCACAATATTTATATCACCATGAGCTTCCTGGCTGGCAGTAACTGCAGCAGGAAAATGATCTATGCCTCAACTCACCATCCACAGCTTTAATAAGTTCCTCTCATTGGTGGAATCTAAATTGAATCTATAACTCTAGCTTCAAGGAAGTCTAAGTTCTATAATATGTTGCTTTCCATGTCTCAGCGTACTGAAAGGCTGGTAGTAAAGATTCTTGAGTGCTAGTCAAACATAAAATGTGCAATATAATTAAATATGTGTGTTTATGTATGTATATACATAATATATACACATATGCAATACATTTCCAAAACTGTTGGGAAAACCATTGCAATGAATGAAATTAAAGTAAATGTTTTTACTGTTTTTGTGTGAGATTTCAGGACATATAATAGTTTTTATTTTATTTATCCTGTGACATAAAATCTATAGTCAAGACAATTTTCTATACACTGTGTAGCAAATAGTAATTTTTGAAACTATCCTCTATTCACTATTGCTACTACTATGAGTAGACTTAAGGAAGAAAATGGCATAATGATTCTGGGCATCAATTTATGGCAGTGTAATTGAGATTGGGCTAAAATCACAGCAATTTTTGAATCAGTACTTTAAAAAATCAGTAGGTTTTCCTTGTGGAAGCAATCTGTATATTCTGTTCCTCAAGTATTTCTTTTCTCTGGGCTCACACAAGAAGGCATAGTGATTAGTTTCAAGGTTTTATTCTTATTCTCTAGTGTAAAATACATTTTCCTGATGGGCTTCATCAACGTTTTTTTTCTTTTTCATTCTTTTTTTCTTTCTTTCTTTTTTTTTTTTTTTTAAGAGACTTCGGCACAATAGAAAATAAGACTATTTTGAAATTGATGGGCTGGCTAATACTTTTCCTTCATACAGAGAGGCATTCATGACAAAATGTATACTATTTACACCTGCTTTTGCAGTCTATCCATAAGATTAAGTTTAGGAAGAAAAAGAAAAATAGATTGTTATTTGATAGGAGAATCAAAGGTTTCATTAATGTACAGCAATCAATGTCTTCACTGGCATTCCGGGGTTAACATTATTTAAAAGGTTTCAACCTGGTTATTCAAGCTGTCTTACTCACTGTCTAATTAAGTGTGACAGTTGAAAGAAACCTGTTCTGAAGCACAGTTATTTGACATTGATATTTAATTTTTATATATTTATTCTCTTCAGTAAAACTGTGTTGCTGAATGTTTAAACCAGTATGCGTGGGATTTTAGATCTTCAAAAATTTCTTATCTATACTATTTCAGTTGGGATACTCAAGGAATAATTGTTGGTGACATACAATTTTCTGAGTGGGTGAATTAAATACAAATATAGAAAAGAGAATGTAATGAAAATTGTGGGAAAAGATACCAATACATTAATGCCTGTGAACTGGTTATTTAAAGGTATTAAATTCCCACACTTTAGCCAAATTTATGCAGCAGAAAAGTTTCTAATGAAGACACGAATGCTTTTAATAAAGTACATGAATTTTTTAACACTTTCAATATTTCCTGTTAAACATCAGTCTTTTAATAATGATACCTTCTTTTTGAATCTCAAGTAGAAATATTTTGTATGGTAAGAGATATATACCGTAATGGAAATGTCTTGAAAACAGAATTGTTTTCTGAGATGTAAAGCCTTTCTAAGTAATAATTTGATTTGTATCATGTCTTTCTTAACACATCACATGATTTAAAAGATATTGACTGATTTATTTTGATCATATATGGATCTGTTGCAGTCAAGACCATGAGATGACTTTCCCTTGGCAAAAGGAAAAAATTAGGCTCTGCTTCATAGTATCAGCTGTGGGTTTAGGTGAGAGGTGAGGATGCTGACTATAGAAAGACAATAAAATGAAAAGCAACTTTGTACACAAAGGACATTAAAACCCCTGAATCCCCCCATTCCCAAAGCCAGTTAATTATGAGACAAATTCTCCTGGTTGCAGTGTATCAAAAATAATTTTTAACTTTAGAAAAATATTCCTAAGCTATAGAAAAGAGCTATTTACACCAGTGATTTTTTTTTCTTTTCTTTCTTTTTTCTTTTACATTTTACTTTAATGCTAGCTCCTCCTTTCTATCATGAATAATCTTTTAGCTTCACTCTACCTGTATTACAGGCAAGGAAAAGTCAATATGGATGACAGCAGTGGGATGACATTACAGATGGGTAGCCTAAAGGAGAATTTCATAAAATATATATCATAGACTAACTTTGGTACTTTCAATAATAGAACTCATACTGCGTGCACAAAGTTTGCAGCAATTCAGGTCTGTATTTACATATCCGTTCCTATTTTTTTCCCAAATTGTTCCTATTTACTTATTAAGTAAATTTACCTTTTATTATTCATTGATTAATCCCAGGTATAATAAATTTTAAAAAATATTTGATATATATTTTGAACTTCATTGATCCACATTGAAGTTTGATTTGCTCTGGGATGGTTATCTTATTGTTTGATATAATTGAGTTATTTCCTCACATATTTAAAAATTACTGACATTTATATTTTCCCAATGAAATGAATATTAGATATAAACTTAGGAATTTTTCCATATTTATTCATAAATTCAAGGTTTTCCTAGATGTTTATCCATACACTTAAACTTCTGCAATAGCTTTTATCCAAATCTGAAAGCTCAAAAATAAACTAGAAAAAAAATCAGAATGAGACTTAAACTTCAGTAATTGGTAGAGAAATTCATATTTCATCAGTTTCAATTTAAAGACAGAAAATTCAGGTTCTGCATATCTTATTAAGAAACATTGACCTCTAATTTACTTTAAAATTATTTTAACATAGTCTGAAGATTACAAAGAAACATATCTCTATATCTATCTGTGAATATATATTCACATATCTACATATGCAGTTTTAGCTGAAAATATGATTAAAACATATATTTGGATTACTTTTGGTAGAATTTTTAACAGCTTTGAAAGCTTAAATAAGAGACTCAAACTAGGTTTTTAACTAGTAACCTCTAACCATATAAAGCCAAAAAACATTTTGTAAGATTTCATTTTTCTCATGTCTTATGCATTTTATTATCAAATGGGTGTGATCATATTATATATATGAAATTTTACACCGTATTTATTCACTTAACTTTCAATTATAATTGTTTCTCAAATCATTAACTACACAAAAATGTTTTCCAGGAACAGAGCACTAATAGCTATTAAGCATAAATATGTGCATCAGAGTATTTACAGAATGTCAGTGGATGCATAGCACTGTTATCAATTCTGAGCATGTTTATTGGAAACATGCTTTATTGGAAAACTTTCTAGACAGGGGTAGTATCAGGAGATTCAGGTTTTGATGTTGACTATCCCTAAATTAATGAGTTCTATATTTCTACATCTAAGTTCTGATGCTGGCTACTATGATAGCCATCTCTGTTACTTACGAGTCTGTATTACATAGTTATACTTGGTTAGCATTTTTCTCTTCTGTATTCTTTCCTTTCTTCCTTCAACCACTAATTCATTTACCCAAACAGCCATGGACTCGTCCAATCATTCTTTTATACATTAAAAAAAAGTCTATTGTCTAGTCATTTCCAGGCGTTTGTACTAGGTTCTGGGAATAAAGGAATGAGCAAAAACAGAAAGGTCCTTACCTTTGTGGATCTTACTATCTATGGTGAGGGAGGAGCCACAAATAATTACTCTATGGAAAATGTATTGAAATGTATCGAACGGGATTAAAAATGCATGAGAACACACTAGTTAAAAGTCTCTTGAGGAGAGCCAGCTTGCCCACTCATTGTGTGTCTGTTTCTCTGGCCTAATTATTAACAGTGCCCTTTCACTCTTCAAAAATGTCACTCTCAAAAATTTTAGGTAACAGATGATATAGGCACCACACATATCTGAGTTTTACAAAGTAGCAGCCCTCCACCTCCCACCCCTTATTTTACAAATAAAGAAAATAATATTCTGATTGGTTTGATGACGTCCCTATGATAAAATACCAATTAATGGTAGAACTGCACAGCTTCATGGCACAGGTACATCTGGGCTTTGGAGTGACACAGACCATGGGTGAGTGACAGCTCACCACTAGATCTGTGATCCTAGAAATTACCTTAATTCTCTAAGCCTCAGAGACATGATCATGTGAATTCTAATATCTTCCTCAAAGGGTGTTTTAAAACTTAAAAGAGAAAATATTCTTAAAAGGCCTAGAACAATGGACTTAAAATGAGCACAATCAATGTTAATCCCTCTGCTAGAAAAGAAAGTGCTCTCACCTACTGACTTATGTAGAATAAGAGAATTCTTACACGGTCCTTAAACATTGGTAAAATTGGGGAAGAATTTTTTGAATATTCAGAGTGCTGGTGCAAAGACTATTCTGGATTAATCAAAAGTTAAATAATCAGGGCTTCCCTGGTGGCGCAGTGGTTGAGAGTCCGCCTGCCAATGCAGGGGACATGGTTTCGTGCCCCGGTCCGGGAAGATCCCACATGCCGCGGAGCGGCTGGGCCCCTGAGCCATGGCCGCTGAGCCTGCGTCCGGAGCCTGTGCTCCACAACGGGAGAGGCCACAACCGTGAGAGGCCCGCGTACTACCAAAAAAAAAAAAAAGTTAAATAATCAAAAGATAGCATAGACAAGTTCATTTGCAAACATGAAAAGAGGACTAATGTGAACCTAAAGGACTGACATGGTTATCCTTCAAAGCATAAGTCTGCTACAGCTAGGAGAGGTGTAATGACTATGTTTATATTACACCTTCTAGCTAGAAGTTCAAGGGAGAAGTGCTTACTATAGTAGAGAAAATCTTGTCAAATATCTCAGGAATGGAAAAAAGGGAATAATACACGTTTTGTCGATATGGGGAACAAAGGCCAGTTTAAGCTCTTCATCTGCTTTGGTATTCTTTATAACATATGTATCCAAGGCAATAACTTTATGTTACATATTGGATACCTTTAATGACATAAATCTGCATAGGGGCTTTGATTTGAGGAATGATCTGATTTTATTGCAGGATAATAACAGTACAATGTGGAGCACACATACTGAGTAACTTTACACAGGCAGATCCTTAGTACATCATATTGTAATGTTTAATGATTTATTTAATGTTTTGAGTAGTATCTCATGTGATTTACATACTTTAAAAAATTAACATGTTTTTGTAATTTTACTACAAAATTATTTTTAAATAGTTTACTTAATGTGAGGTGTTTTGAAGTTTATTCCATAGTCATTAACTTAGGAACTTTGCCAAATGTGCTCATTTTATTTTCCTGAGGACCCACATGGTACTAAATATTTCCTCATGGTAAGTCATAATGGAAAGCAATGACATGTAACATTAAATAAGATAGGAATAAATTTCAGATAGCATTTCTGATAGGCAAATATCATCACCTTTATTTTAAAAAGTGTCATTTTAGCTGAAAATATGATTGACATATTTATAGATGATTTTTGGAAGAGCTTTCAAACAGCTTTGGGAAACTTAAATAAGAGACTTTAACTAGGTTTTTAATTAGTAGCCTCTAGTATCCCGAGAAGAAACAAATTATAATGAATAATAATGATAAGTTAACAGGGAGTAGACTTTGTCATATTATAAATTGTCATAAGTGTTTTATTAAGAAACTGACTTTAACACTTTCATTCTGTTTTACACCTCTTAGGGCATTTATTGATTTCATATGCTGGACTGTATCCCATTTCTCTCTATCTGTTTTAACATGTACATAAAGCAGAAATATACTTTAATAAAGTCTTGACTCACAGAGTATATGAGAAACACTATTGTCTTGTACTTGTGTGTACACTCCTCAGGAATGTATGCAGATTTATTTTTCCAGTCTGCTTATATACAGTTTCCTTATTCAATATCTGTCATGTATATTGAATTTGAATATGATATCTTGAAATTGTATTGGAATAAACTTTTGGAAGGTGGAAAAGGGTTGGAAATATTTCATTTTAACTTAATTTTGGTTTCACCATGTGAAGAAATCAGTTGACCCTTGAAGGAGGAAAATTGAAGTAGTGGTGGTGGAAAGAAACATTTACAACTTCTATGCTGCTTCTAACTTAAAAAATACCTGAAAAAAATCAGGGATACCCCATTTAATTAACTAGGCAGTCTGTGTATGATTTTAGCCCTTCAAGGCTGTGTTTCTGTTATGAGTTGAATTGTGTCCCCACAAAGATGTTGAAGTGCTAACCCCCAGTATCTGTGAATGTAGTCTTATTTGGAAATAGGGCTTTTACAGATGAGCTGTTCACATTTTATTAGCATATGTCTTCTAAACGCATGTGGAGTACAGTGCATACGAGGTGATCTTGGGAGAATCAAATAACAGATTCTAAGGATCTTATAAGCCACATTTGTCATCAGGCTACTAAGAAGGATTTAGGATCGAAATCACAGTTTTTCAGCAGGGAATCATCAAGCATATGTTTTTAGTGGCCCGTACTGCTTACTTGTGTGAAAATGAAGGAAACCTCATTTAAAATGGAGTCAGGAAGCCCTGAAGGGGAAGCTCTCACACTTGTTGCAACCTACATAACCAGCAGGAGGAAGGCAGATAAGAATTATTTTGACAAGGAAGGACATTTTTCACTTAGGAATTTCATCTCCTGCTTTTAAGAAAAGGAAGGAAGATCTCTTCCGGACCCAGCAACAATGCACTAATCACTGCTTACAGCCAATAAAAAACTGCCACAGCCTCGAACTCTTGTTTTTATCCAGTGAACTTTTATTCAAAGCAGCCCTCCTCAATTTCCTCCTAAAACCTAATAAAAGCTAATAACCTTCCCTTTGTGTCTTCAGACTTGCCTGTAGTTCTCCATAGCTTGCTTGTCCCAGATTGCAATTCCTCTGCTATTCCTAAATAAACTCAACTCTGCTTTTATAATTTGTTAATTATTGAATTTAAGATTGACACTTGGAAGGGGAGGAGATGTGGATCAGATGGGTGCATGATCTGACATGCGGTAAAATTCTCATGCCCCACATGTGCCAGTACCTTTTTCCACAGTTCCATAGACAGCTTCCAGAATCCTCTCAAGAGATGTGACTAGAATTAGCACACTCAGTGAAGCCTGAAGCTATGGCTTCATATCAAGTATTTTTAGATCTCTTAGTCCAGATGAAATTGCCAAAAAAGGTTATGTTTACCATAATCTTTGTGAAACATGGAGAACTACCACCTTATTAGGTTGCCAGGGGAACATTTAGAAAATTAACGTAAGGTCAAATTCTCAGGAAGGAGGAGAAAATGTTTCATTAATCTGTTACCTACAACATGTAGTAACACAGTGGAGTTAAGCTACTCTACAGTAGTATTTTGTACTTGGAGGATGTTGAATACTTTAAATCATTGAGTATTTCACTGTACTCAGCTCAATGCTTCAGGTTGTGGTATTACCCCTTGCAAGTGTAAAAACACAGCTCTCCTGTATGTTTATGCAGAAACCATGATCCACACTAAGTAACTACTGCCTTTGTTGAGATTTCATTCTCTTTGGGGTTTCTCTCTTCACTCATTAGTGCCAAGTTCCTGGGGATTCTTCACTGTAGCATATCCTCTATTCCTTTTTATTCTGCTACATACCTTTGAATATTCTTGCTAACTTCCTTAATCGTAATTCTTTTGTGCCATGATCAGCTTTATCAGGAATTTTCTCCTCTAGGAAATTTTCAAAATAATAACTAGTCTGCTCATAGTTTTGGGGTGTATATTGCTTAATTAATAAAGTTGTTTCCAGATTTTGGTAACATATTTTCCTCCTACCAGGAATCTTTAAGTCATTAGCTTCAGAGAATGATTATCATAGGATATTTATGCAACATATCCAGTTTTTAAGGATATTACTTTGGACATACATTCTATTCCAGAGCCCTAATAGCATTTAATCATGTTCTATTGTCCCTGTGTGTGAAGTTGACTCTATGTATTAACTGTTTTATTTTTCTTTTGTCATTGTGTTATGATGTTAAATCATTTTTTCTATTATATTTCTTATATTGATGAACAATATATGTTTACATTTTTATATTTGAAGCTGACTTCTCTGTTTTCTTTTAGTGATTGAATTTTTTTACCTCTCCAGAACCAGAATTTCTAACAAAATGTGACCACACACATACACTTATAAAGACCCTTATCAAAAAGTGAAAGCACATTCAAGTTTGATCTTGATCTTGTGCATATGTGGTTTTCTTAGATATATACCTTATAAGAAATTTTGTACATCTTGTTCTTCTGAAGTTTTAATGAGTACTTGAAAAAATACAAACACACACACACACACACACACACACACCTGTAAAGAGTACAATACATTGTATAATTAAAAGGACTCATAAAACCCCATAGAGCATATTAATATAAGGCTTTTAATAGAGACAAAGTATACTGTAAACCACAAGGAAAAGAGGGAGAAAGAGAATTCAGACAAGAATTAGGGATACCAAAACTTCCAGAAGTATCTCAGTTCCTTGCTATGAACATAAGGATGTATTTTGTCTATAGATTGAATCACCAAAATTTGTACAATGAATATTGATTTGGGGAGAGCTGCCTGAAAATTTCTAATGGGTCTTTCATGACCCCCTTTTTACATGATTACTTCAGGTGCAAGGTATCAATAAACCAACTGGGCTTGGGGACCACAAGGGAGTTTCAGATGTGAAACAGCATATGATAAATCATTAGTTAACCCAGTGCCTTTATCTTGGTCAAGAGTCAGTGCCAGATTTCCAGGCATCCCCAGAGATAAGTACAGAGATGTGTGAATTCAGCTGAAAATATCCCAAACACTAACTATTTGTAAAGATTCAATAAATTCAAGTTTATATTTTTAGATATATTAAGTATGCTTGTATAATCAGATAGCTTTTGCAATGTGAAGAATCATCCCAAGGATTTAATGGCTTTAAAAAACAGCCATTTACTTATCTCCTGATTCTGCTATTTAACAATTTGGGTTGGGCTCAGCTGGGCTGTTCTGCCAACCTAGGAAATGTTTATTCATGTGTCTACAGTCAACTTGTCGGGGGTATTTGGTACTGGTTGTTTTGGAATGCCTCAGCTGGGATGGTTCATTTCTGCCATCACATGGTCTCTCATTTTACACCAGGCTATTCAGGACTTGTTTATATGGTGCATTGCTAAGATTCCCAAAGAGTAGAAATCTGGAAGGTTTTTGAAGTGTAGTATCAGAGTTGGTACAGTGCTGCTAATGCCAGATTTTATTGGCCAAAACAAATATCATAGGTTGTGTTTTTCAGAAGCAGATACTGTGATGGTATTTGGGGTTATAAATTATTTATTATGTGCTAACACCTGTACAAGGAATAGAGAGGAAACATGATAGGGCTGAGGAAGAAGTTGATCTGAAATGCTGGTTCAACAGTCTCAGGCAACGTGGTTAAGCTCTGGAGTAAGACTTGCCTGCCAGTGTCCTACATTGCACCACAGTGACTGAGCCCTTATTCACCTTTCTCAGGCACTGAAATTAGGCAACCTGGAAAGAAAACAACTTTAAGTGATATGGCTCTCTAATAACTGTATACTTCACACCTGGACAGTAAGTCTTTCTTTGAAGGGGTATCTAGGCAGAGCATTTTTGAATTAAGGAATTCAGCAAGTCAGAGAGCCAACCCAGATTCAAGATTTTCTCTCCAGAAAAGAGATTTGATATCTTAGTGCAAGGAACAGGTGGTATCAACTGTGACCATGTTTGCAAACTTTCATAATGTTCAAATATACCTTGAGTACAATTTGTACTTAATACAAGTATATCTAACTGAAAACTTCTAAAAGCAAAGGAGGACAAAGAAGGTTATCAAGTAAGCATGTTTTGTTGTAAGTAGATATATAGTAGCATATCTACCTACTTGTTCCAAGATGAAATTGTATGATTTCTCTGTTCTTGGGTATAACTCTTGTGAACTGTATATTCAGCATCATAAAAAAAAATCTTGGAATGCTAAGTGATTTCATGTTAGAATTAATGGCCTTATCCTTTTCCCATTCTAGACAGGCTAAGCACTTTGATATAATTTCACTCTCTGAAATATGATTTGATTGTCAGTCACCAATTATGAAAAGTTGATGTATCTTGGTCTGCTGAAAAAGAGAAACTTGGACAAGAGTCCAAGAGGACTGAGATGTAACCCAAGGTATTCAAATAAAATTTGTTATGATTCTGAGCAGAACATTTCTCTTTTATGGCCTTGTCAAATGTATAATAGAGACCCCATCTTTGTGCTCGTCCATCTCTTTTGTAGCATAAGTTTTGTGACCTGTCTTTTCAAAATATTTTTCCTTTGGGCCTTATTCCATCTAGTAAATGCTTCCTGTTAAGTCCTTCATTTATCCACTTTCTTTAATGAATTTAGAGACTTCATTTATCCACTTTTATTTTATTCCACATTGATTTTTCACCAGAGTATCTTTCATGAGTCTGCATCTTGGTATCAGCTTCCTTCTCATTTTGCAGAGGTGAGCTAGCAGATGGCAACTGCTCTATATATCAGTCTACCTTCTGTATGTTCTTCCAGTCAGCAGAAGTAATTGTGGAGGAGTAAAAGAAAGCCTGACATTCTTTTTTGAAAAAAAAATTACTTGAGGGAATCTATTCTTTACATTGGGTAATTCTTGATAAGTAGTGGCTTACAGTGAATGCCCCTGACTATGCCGCTTTCGAGATGTTCCCTGTTCTTAGTGATGCGTCTCAGCTGTCAGTGTGACAGTCAGTCACTTGTCACAAAATCCCCCAAAAGTTCACACTCTGAATCTAAGCACAGCCACTGACATCAATGTCTATGCCCTGGACATGACAAATACTGATAAGAAAAAGAGATTTTACAGCTATCTAGACAAATTTATTGCAGCAGTACCAACATCTAATGTGGTAATCATAGTGTAAGATTTCAGTGTGTGGGATAGCACTGTTGCCAACATGTGCTATGTGGAAAAATGAGTCTCACTGGAATGGAAAGGAAAGCACAAAATTATGAGCAAATACCCCATCAATAAAGAATGTTGTCAGAGTAATAGGGACTGCTCTGGATATGATATTGTTTATTAACATTAATATATAGAAAAAGTGGCAAAGAACAACTAATAGGGAATAACAAAAAGCACAGGAACTCAGACTGAGTAAATTTGAACTATTCTATGAACTGATAGTTGATTCATGATTATAAATAAAGACTAATATTATGAAAGAAACTTACACTTAATATATTAAGGTAAGTCCAAGTGTTTTTCCAAAACAGCAGTAAAAAAGCCAGCATCATTCCTTCACTGAATTTCTAAATGAATTAGTCCAAAGGAAAATGCTTTCAAACAATACTATATATATTTTTTTTTGTCCAAGGGTATTTTTTTTTCTTCCTTGATTCAAAAGGCAAGAAAGTTGTTAAAATAGATGGGGTTGGAACATACCATATTGACAGATTATTCAGGAAAATTTTCTTCAGAAAACAAAATTGGAGCAAGGTTTGAAATAATGTAAAGAAATGAATAGGAATACTTAATGGATTCTGGTACCAGTGGATGCACAAGTCCCTACCACATTGCCTTTTCTCCTTTGTCTTGAAATTCCCTGCCTATCTTGCCATTTACCATTTTCAACAATAAATAAAAATTACTGAAGGATATGTTTTTTTCTAGATCCTTAGAGCTCATGCCCCTCTCAGGCCTAGTATTGAACAAATTTCTATATCAACTATGGGGAATAGGAAAAGTAGCAAAAAGAATGAGAGACTATCACCTGCTGTCTTTCTTCATTGAACAAATAAGTTGCAATTTGATTTCTGTAACACTGATTAGTTTAGAATGGCAAGGTACAGAAATATCACCTCATGGTTAAGTAGGGATTTCCTGATTGAATTGAGGCACTCGGTTCGTTTGCTTTTGTCAAAAGCTTTATATTATATGGTGTAAATTATTCTGTATATAACATTTTAAAGTTTAACATTTAAAGGAAACTTCGTATATAAGTGGTTAGTAACTCAAACCTACCATATTTAACAATTATTTCTGTCCCCAAATGACTTAATTCTCTGTTTTCCATAATCCCTTAAAATGCATTACTTGGAAATAGAAAATATGTTTCCCAAGTGGCTGTTTAAATTTGAAATTCTATAGCTACCAGAGTCAAATAGGTAGTAACTTGGCAAGTGCATTTTTTCTAATTTTTAAGGTAAAGAAGCTAAAATGAAGCATAATATAGGAAACATCATTAATTGCATATATACAGACTCTTGCATTATATCTGTAAATCTTTAGTTTTTACAGTTAAGTCAGCTGAGTTTAGTTTTGCTTTTTATTAATTTTTTTTTTCTAAATACTTGAAATGAAGAAAGCAAAAGCAAGAAAAGATATTCATCAACACACATTGCTGTGACTTGTAAATATGATGTTACTTCTTCACATCAGAACTGAGCCACAGTTGGCTACTCACTCCCCCTGACACTGAGTCACTGCCATGTTCTCCACTCAGCTCCAAAATAAAGTGGCAGATTTTTAAGGGTGGAACAAGAAAAGCAAAGGTGGTACCACCTACTGTAAATCCTTTCCTTGTCTTAGCTCACTAACAGCTGTTGGTCTTTTCACAGTCTGTTAAAAGCAAAACAAGGCATAGAATATGGGCTATTGACATTGTGCAACAATACCATTTGTTTGCTCAGATCATGACAACCAATGGCAACTGGAGGAGTGTTTCCTTTTCAGGCTTTGGGTTAAAATCTTCAGACCTGCCTCTCAAAAAGTGCTGTTGATCTGTTGATTAATTCTCACATTTCAAATTATATAATGACCATGTATTGTAATCTCATGAATCTGAGAATCTGTATTATATATTTTAAAGGAATTTTAAGAATTAATGAGCATCTGTTTCAGCCTGTCTAGGCATATGGGGGGAGAGGTGGAAAAAAAAGTGAACAAATTGTTTTGAGGCTTGGTACTGTTGCCTTAAATGCCCTTTTCAGTGAGTATAGGACTTCCCTCTCTCATCCTCCACAGAAAAACAGGCTTTCCACTCATAGAGTTTTAATGAGTGTAGGAGGAGGTAGAATGCCATACCTTTGATTAGGACTGGGCTGCTAAAGAGTCTTAGGTAGAGGGCTGGCTGTTGGGTGAAAAGGAATTCCAATTAGAATAATTAAAGGGGGTAACACATTTGGGCTTGATCCAGGCTGTCTTTGAGATCCGGAATGGTTCATCTTGATAAAGTTTGCAATAGGATGCTCTAGGCCATAGCATTAAACACACAAAAAAAGTTTCCATTTGTTCTATTTTGAAGCAGGATCCTAGTTAAGGCATAAGTAGACAGTGGGAAGTTCTCAGAAAATAGCTCTTGGGGAACAAGGTTTATAACAAGACTAACATCAGCCTGCCTAGACTGATGAGTCTGAGGATATCCTGATATTATGAAAATGTATTCAAGATTAAATCAGCAGCTGGGTAAGTCTGAGGCTGTGATATTGGTAATAATTGAGCCAAGAGTTGACAGGAGTTGGAAAAAAACAAAAGTAAATAAAAGAATTTGCAGCAGTGGCTCTATAACACTAAGTATCTGTAAGAGTAAAGTTCAGCATATTATACAAAACATAATTGAAACATAATCTATAACGGAAATGCCTAAACAAACATAATAAATGATTAAAAAATGATACATTTCCATAAGAGAAGCATGGGCATCAGGGAAGGCATTCATATTATTTTGAATTCATTTTGTCTTTAAGAATATTCATCAGGAATTAGAGAGAGAATCTCACACAGATGGAGAGTGGTAAGCCTATGTGTGGAGATGGGTCATCTCATGCTATACTCACCCTAAATATGTATTCCAGAGGAATTGCTTCTATAAAGTCACTGGATGTACATCGTGTGGGGGCAGTCAATATCTAAAAGATAACACTGTGCAATAGTGAAACTTAAGGGATGTTAGAAATTATGTCATCAAACTTCTTATTATAGAGATGAGAAAACAAGCCTAGAAAGCTATCTATCTCATTCTATCTTTAGAAATCCTTCACTTTTCATTCATGTCAATAAAATGTAGCCCCTTAATTTTCAAACACTGATCTGGAACCTATACTCGGGAATCAATGCCTAATTTGTTTAGTCTGTCTCATAAGAAAATCTTCAAATATTAGAAGATGCTTAAAATTCCCACTGTCTTTTTTTTTTCTTTCTTTTAAATGGCTCCTAATTCTTCATTTCTAGGTCAAATGATTTTTTTTTCTGTATTTATTTATTTCTGCTGTTTTATCTTTATATTTATGCCAAACTTTAGCCCATACATGTTTTTCAGCAATTTTCCGGGTTGTGTTTATTTTAAACATTAAAAGAAAGTTAATCCACAAGATTATAAATAGAATAACTTTGAGTTTCTTCAATATCCTTTCTTAAATATGCCCTTCTTGGAGATGGGCCTTCCTAAAATGTAGTGAAGGAAGTTAAACTCCAGGGAGTTAAGAGGAAACATATTAATGAGCCTGAAACTATCTTCTCATTTGTTTTCATTAGCTTAGTATTGTCTCCAGAAGACAATGTAAATCATGAACAATTATAGAAATAATGGAAGGGTGATATCAGTTAACTATTCACAATCCACTCTTCAATAGCCACAGTTCTAACCTTGAAGACCAAGATCAACAAGCTCTGGTTGATACTCATTTTGACTTTAGAGCAATCTCTACTGGGTGAGAGAACAGAATAACAATTTATAATACAATTATTTCTAAATTTAAAAAATAGATTCATTCTAAAATAGTTATGAGTGAAAAGAAAAAAACTACAGTAATTTGCATGTGCTGTAAATTTGTATTATTGAAGTAGAAAGTATTTTCTAGAAAATAATTTCAAGTGAGTTGAGCAAAAAAAAAAAAAAAACTTTAGAGAGAAACAGAAACATGGAAGAAGTGGATCTGTGCTCATGTGGCACAGTTCCATGAGCTTCAGTCTCCTTATTAGTAAAATAAGGAAATCAGTTCTATTTTTACAAGGATGTTGAGGTGATTAAAAAAGAGCAATTGCACTATAAATTGCACTATAAAATCAATGTTATCAATATTATACCATTAAAGTATAAGGATAAATTATATTTAAGTATAATAATATTAAATTAGTGTTGTTCTTCCTTATGGCCATTGCTAGGTGATTAATATGGGATATTTAAGTATAATTTAATTTTATGAGTCCAAAATTAGGTTAGAAAAATAGAGGGGTTTTAATATTGACATAGGGAGTCTTTAGTTTTAGTGAGAATTGTTTTCAATGAGGAGTCAAATAACGTGTAATCATTTAATGGTATGTTTTACAGAAACTTAGATCCTGTTGCATCTGTCTTGTTCTCTTAAGGGAGTGAAGGTACTATTCGAAACTTCTAATAAGTGAAACCACTGATAAATTGAGGTGTCAAAGTCATGTGGATAGAGATAGAACCGATTTTATTTAGAATGTTACACTGATTCTTAGATCCATTACCATATAATGAGGAAGAACTATATTATATACAGTTGGACGGTGAACAACACGGGGGTTAGGGACACTGACACTGCATATAACTTTATAGTTGGCCCGCCATACCCACAGTTCCTCATCCTCATATTCAACCAATCATGGATCATGTAGTACTGTAGCATTTATTAGAAAAAAAATTGTGTATAAGTGGACCCATGCTGTTTAAATCCATGTTATTCAAGGGTCAGCTGCACTAGGATATTTTCCTTTCATTGTCCTTCTTGACTTTATTCTATGTAAAGGTAAAAGGTCATCATGATTGAGATGTTCTTTACGGTACATATTTATGTCACTTTAATAATTCAGGTATTTGGCATTCTTGGTGTCCTCTGCTTAACATCTTTTTTTTTTAAACATCTTTATTGGAGTATAATTGCTTTACAATGGTTTCTTAACATCTTAATTTCTTAGCATCTGATTAAGCTATGCCTGACAAAGTATATCTTCATTAAACCTCTGACTTTCAGCCATTTATTTGTATTTATATGATATTGATGATATTAAGATCTTTCATGTAGGGCTTCCCTGGTGGCACAGTGGTTGAGAGTCCGCCTGCCGATGCAGGGGACACGGGTTCGTGCCCCGGTCTGGGAAGATCCCACATGCCGCGGAGTGGCAGGGCCCATGAGCCATGGCTGCTGAGCCTGCGCGTCCGGAGCCTGTGCTCCACAACGGGAGAGGCCACAACAGTGAGAGGCCCGCGTACCGCAAAAAAAAAAAAAAAAAAGATCTTTCATGTAGTTATAGTACATTTATTTTGTGTTTGTTTTCTCTATTTTTTCTCTTTAGCTAATGCCTTTATCTTGTTAAATCACATTGATTCCTCCTCTTTAGCTCTTCTTCTGTTTGTAATATTTATGTCAACATAAACATTTACAATGCTGCATGTCAAGGCACTGAAAGATCATTTGATTCACATGTTTAATTAAAACTGTGAGTATGTAAAGAGCCTCTCCTTTCAAATCTATCAACACTCATGCAAAAGAAAAAAATAGCTGTAATAGGAATACTTTCCTCCTCTTCTCTTGTCTTCCTAAACCTAACCAAAACAAAGTAGTCATTCAACATTAAGTATGTCAGGAACTCAATGAGGAACACCTTTGTTTAATTACCACAATCGCATATTACAGAGTGTAGGGTGGTGGTGGACCCAGAAAAGCTACAGATTCTGCATCTGGTTTACTATGCCAGTGGTTTCACTTACACTATCAATTTGTTTTTTGACTAATTTTCCTGTAGTTAAATAATATTCTTCTTAACTAACATTCTGAACTGTTGACTATTTGCACACTTTACTTTTCTTAAATAAACTGTAGTAGTTTATTACTCTAAATTTGACTGTAATTTTTCTTTTACATATTCACTTCTCTCCCATTTAATATTGTAATATTTTTTCTGACAGTTTCCGATGATTAGCACTCCTCATTTTGATTAACAAAGTTAATTATAAATATTTTTTACTTTTTAAATAAAATTATAAACTAGCTTATTGATTTTGATTTCATTGAAGAGAATTTCTGTGTCACCACATTACTTCCTTACCTTCAAACTTAGAACTTTCAATCACTACTCTGAATTTATGCTTCTTACACTACTTTAATTGGTGTTCATGTCCATATATATGTTAATTCAGATTACTGTTAGGAATATATAAATCATTATGCCCAAATTTCTATATTATGAAAAATCATAATAATGTATACTTATAGCTCTTTAAATAAATTCATGATTAATAAAACAATTTATTTGTATCTTATATTTCTTCCTATGACCTAATTTTCCAATACCTTTTTACTATAGTGTATGACAGACTAATAGAAAACCACGCAACCACACAAAAATATGTATAGCATAATTATTATAAGGTAGACAGCATTGGAACATATTACTCAGTCAAAGAATACAACTTTGCCAGCCTCTCTAGATTCACTTGTATATGCCCCATTACAATCAACTCCCCTTCCCTCCTACCAAATGTAACCACTATCCTGACTGTTATAATAATCATTTTCCTTCCCTGTGACTGTTGAAGGTCTGCGCCAAGCTTTTGATATGTAGAATTTTCCACAGTATGAATTTTACCAATTTCACATTTATTGCATTTTCATTGTTCATCATTTCTCTGTCTCTGTATCCTCTGCAAAGTGTCACATAGATCCAGAGGCTTGGTCAGACACAGGTCCAAATACTTTGGCATGACCATGGTGACACTCTGCCATTTCATCACTAGAAACTGAATTTGGTTATCTGTTGTAGAGCTGCTTCTCTTATCCACTGTGTAGTTAATTATCCCTTGGTTCAGTTCATATAGAAAAGCCAGGATAAATGTTTATTTCCTTTATTTACCAGTTTTTGAAATAATGAATTGGCTCTCTATTATTTCCCAAAGGTGACCAATTAGTTTTGTTTTGTTTCTTTTTCATTTCATTAGGAACTTGTGATTTAAATACTATTCATGAGCTTCAATTATTTGCAAATACTATACTTACTGAAATTCAGATTTTCTTAACTTTGGCCAGTGGAAGCCTCTTAAACATGATTCCTAATTCTTCTTGTTATATCATAGTAGTTTTGATAACATTTTTAATATCTAGTATAGTAAGATGTTCCACGCCCACCATGAGCATTTCCTGCTCCAAACTTGGAAACAGCCATTTTTCCAAGAAGTCCTAGTCTATGTAGTGGACAGTGGTATTTCAGGGTTATAATCTGAGTGATCTGGATGTTCCTTGTACTGGGCTAGTCATTGATTTTAGTCCTTTGCTGAGGACAGCATTAGGAAATGTGTGGATATATGTGTGGTTTTATAGTCTTTATCTTCTTTTCCCACTCAGAGTATCTTTGTTCTCAATAACAAAGGAAGAATCGGAATATTCTATAATTACTCATTTATATTATCGCACATTAAAAATACAACAATCTCTTGCTTCACATTTCTTTCCTCGAATATCCCAAATATTTTTATCCATTTTCTTATGGCATGTAAATTGTTTATGAAAACTATAAATACAGAAAAATGATTATTATAAAAGTCAGGAAAAAACTATGGTGATAATCTAATTTTCTTCCTCTTTTAAGTCTCTATTTTCCCAAATACCCACTTTTTTTTTTTTTTTTTCGGTACGCTTGCCTCTCACTGTTGTGGCCTCTCCCATTGTGTAGCACAGGCTCTGGACGTGCAGGCTCAGCGGCCATGGCTCACAGGCCTAGCCATTCCATGGCATGTGGGATCTTCCCAGACCGGGGCACGAACCCGTGTCCCCTGCATTGGCAGGCGGACTCTCAACCACTGCGCCACCAGGGAAGCCCCCACATATTTTTTAATTCACTATATTTACTAGAACATCTCTTGATGTTGGTCATTTTCATTCAATATTCTAGGTATATAAAGTGATTTCTATTGTGTTTTTAACTGTGTAATTTCAATGTATATACATTTTTCTATTTTATGAATTTTATTTTATATGTAGCTATTGTATTATGTTCTCTTACTCTTCCTTTTGCTTGATTAAAAAAATTCAGTATGTTTGATCTTATTTGCCTCTCATTATTTGTGAATTTCTTTTGGATCCATTTTGTCTTTTTGTTACTTAGATTTTTAATATATCTTTTTTTTTTTTTTTTCTTTTTGCGGTATGCGGGCCTCTCACTGCTGTGGCCTCTCCCGTTGCAGAGCACAGGCTCTGGATGCGCAGGCTCAGCGGCCATGACTCACGGGCCTAGCCACTCCACGGCATGTGGGATCTTCCCGGACCGGGGCACGAACCCGCGTCCCCTGCATCGGCAGGCGGACTCCCAACCACTGCGCCACCAGGGAAGCCCTAATATATCTTTTATATTTTGAAATAGTTTCAAACTTATAGAAAAATTAGAAGTGCAATACCAATAATATTATTTTTCCCTGAAACTTTGAATATATGTTTTTTACATGGTGCCCACTATCAGCATATAATTTACGGTGTATTTCCTCTACAAAAGTACTTTGTGCAGTACAATCACAATCACCTGTCACAATCAGGAAATTAACATTATTACTGTCTATCTTTCAGCAGATTCAGTTTTTGCCAATTATCCCTGTCAAGACTTTCTCAGATTTAACCAGACTTACAAGCTAACATCTTAAACTAACACAGTTTCATGGATGCTAACAGTATACATATGAACCTTGGGTCAAAGACAAGACACTTTTACTCACACTACAGCAAGCAACATGAACTACATGTTTGTGTCGAATTCTCTTGCTCCCTAACTTCCATGGAAGTGACATGGTATGGCTTAGGAGAATGCTGCCAATGCAATGGAAACGTACCACAGATGAAAAACTTTGAGCCCAGGAGACCTCAATATTTTTGTAATGGGCTGAAAACTATCCTCTCTAACCTTTGACCTGGAGAGAGACATTATTCTTTTAATTAGTTATCCAGTTAGCAAACAAATTTGCTATCTGCTTCAAAGAAAAGTACCATCTCTGAAAAGGTAAAAGTACCATCTTAGAAAAGATAAAGCAAAATAAATTCTGTCAGTACCTTTGTTGACAAGATGTGGAAAAAGTGTGAAAGACTCATGAAAAATTGTCTGCCGACATCCCCAAAATGTATTTATTGGTTGTGTCTCTCCATTCTCCTTCAGTGGACAGGAGTTTCTGAGTCATTCTTTGATTTTCATCATCTTAACATTTTTGAAGATTACAAGTTTGGTATTCTGTAGTGTGTCCCTCAATTTGAGTGACTTTATACTTTATCATACATAGATTCAGTTTATGAATTTTTGGTAAGAATATTGTAGAAATAATGATCTATTCTTCACGTATAATATTAAGTTTGTCCCGTAACTGATAATGCTGAATCATCACTTTATTAAAGTGCCATCTCCCAGATTTCTTCATTCAAAACTACTGTTCTTCTCATTTAATTTAGTAAGTATTTCATAGGAGGGTACTTTGTGTCTTGCTTCTCATCAAACACTTGCCATATGTTTTATTACCTATTAAAGATTTTTGCCTGAATTCATTATTATTTTGAGGGTAAACAACTAATGGATTTTACATTTCATTTTCCAAATCTACATTTATTTATTAGCATTCTACTTTAAAGTTTTCTCATTTATACATCCATTTATTTCTTTATGTGAGTATGGATTCACAGATTTTGTTTAATGGATTGAATCCCTTTCTGTCATTACTTAAGTTTTCCAATATTTGGCAACTGAAAGCCACTTCACGCTTTCAGTGTCTTTTGACAGTTTTACGGTCCTGACATATTATGGTGTAGGACAGTTTTTAGAAAAAAAAGATCCTGGCAATAGGTGGGCTATTATTATTGGGTGTTACTATCCACAGGCACTTACAGTGGACCAAGATGGGAAATATGATGTACTCATATATTTATTACTGTATCACATTTATTAATATATTTATTCCCACAGCTACCTCTATATTTGGAAAATTATCAGTTCATACTGATAAATTGCAATTCAATATCCAATGTCATTTTGGAGAAAAGGGGGAAGGAAAAGGGAAGACAAAAGGCAAGGAGAAGGGATTCATTATCTCATTTTAGTTTTGAAAATCTTCCTCATTTTTATCTAACATTTCTCTTTAGATGGTATCTGTGATGGTTAGTCACTCTTATGTTTCTTCTAACTTATTCTTCATTTCCAATGAAAAACATCTAATTCCTTCTTGAGTTCTCTATCTTATTTCTGAAATTTTCAAGTTCTTATGTTTTTATAAAATACATTTTACTCTTTTTTATTATCTTTGGGAATATTTTGAAATAGTACATTATAGTTTACATTTGCTTTGTAGGCATGTTTTTCTGGAACTCTTTCATCGTTTGCAGGATATTATGTACCTTTATCTCTTTTCCTTATAGTGACTTTGACGAGGATTTGATTTCAATATTTTCTGCTTCTCATTTTAATGTAAAATTGGTCTTCCTGGATTTTACAAGTGAGATGTGATCCGGGTTAGCTTTTATAAATTTGCAGAAGATTCAAGAGTTCGCAAAGTTCAAACTACTCCAGTTGCTTTGGACCTTACATTGTACCTTCCATTCATGGGCAATTTGATAGGAAGAAACTCCTCCCATTTTAATGGCTGTTGTCACATTGGACTGATTTGTTCTCCAGTGACTTTCTATTGGCTCTTCTGGGGTTCTCATATTTTTCTAGTTTATCAAATAACCCTTTAATTACCTTCAATTCATTCTGCATAGATGTTGATACCAGGCAGGTTTTTTTTGGCTGTTGGTTGTCTTTATATACCTATATTTGGAGATTTATGGGGCAACCCTTGTTACCATATTTTGTTGCAAATGTTGCCCAATTATTTTTCACGTTTGCTGTTTTATTATATTGTCTGCTTTCATGTGATTATATGGAAAGATTTAAAAATTATGTCACTAATGCCCCCAACATGGTCCTAGAATTCTGTGTTAATACCTTTAAACAGTATCTTTCATAAAATGACTAAAGTTAAATGATAATTGTAAATATTATTTTATAATTTTGAAGTGTTATAGGCAAAAAAAATCAGAGTAAGTATTCTAAGCTTTTTACTGTAGAAGAAAATTTTTCTCCATAAGAAAGTATAATTTAAAAAAAAGTCTTGTTTGCCCTAAACTGAATTGCTTTCAAAATAGAATAAGTTTTATGGAAAAGCAAATTTGCATTTTATCATGAAGAAAACCTACAAACAAATAATATTTCTATTTTTCAATAACTTCCGCTAATTATAGTGTTTGTTCATTGTATGAATTGTTGATAAAAATGCATGCATGAAGAAAATTTGCATATATTTAAAAACAACATTATATTGAACATATAACCTAGGTTATATGGCATATCAACCTGCCTATGAATATTTTCCATATCAAATACGTATACTTCTAATTGACAAATGTAGTAGCCTGGAATTAATTTTAGGTGTAGTATCAACTAGGCTTCTTATTTTATCATTTTGGAGGAGTTGAAATTTGTACATAAAGTAGATGGCAACATGCTATATGGTAGATGTTGAAAAACTGAATAAATGTAAATACATGTACAAGGATGGAATACATCATTGAGACAGCCCTTACACAGTTTTGAAAGAAACTCTGTCCTGAATGATTTGATTTTTGTTAGTTTTAATGAGCTTTATTTAAAAGGGAATACGACTAGATCCAATCACAAAGAATTCTGTGCACATTAAAACAGATGTACTTAATAGATATCTATAGAACATTACATCCAAAAAGAGCACTTTTTAAAGTGCACATGGAACATTCTCCAGGATAGATCATATGCTAGGCCACAAAACAAGTCTCAATAAATTTAAAAAGATTGAAATCATATCAAGCATCTTTTCTGACCACAATGGTATGAAACTAGAAATCAATTACAGGTAAAAAACTGGAAAAAACAAACACATGGAGACAAAACAACATACTAAAAAACCATGGGATCAACCAGAGAAATAAAAGAGGAAATCAAATAACAGCTTGAGAAGAATGAAAATAGAAACTCAACTTTCCAAAATCTATAGGATGCACCCAAAGCAGTTCTAAGAAGGAAGTTTATAGCAATATAGGCCTACCAAGAAACAACCTCAAATAAAAACCCTAAATTTACACCTAAAGGAATCAGAAAAAGAAGAATGAACAAAGCCCAAAGTTAGTAGAAGGAAGGAAATAATAAAAATTGGATCAGAAATAAATGAATTATAGTCCAAAAAAAAAAATAGAAAAGATCAATGAAACTAAGATCTATCTTTGAAAACTATAAGATGTTGATGAAAGAAATTGAAGGCTACACAAATAAATGGAAAGATATGTTGTGTTTATGCATTGGAAGAATTAATATTGTTAAAATTTCCATACTACCCAAAGCAATCTACAGATTCAATGAAATCCCTATCAAAATACCCACGGAATTTTTCACAGAACTAGAAAAAAAATAATCCTCAAATTTGTATGGGACCAAAACAATGACAACAAAAAATCAGGTAGCCAAAGCAATTTTGTGAAAGAACAAAGCTGAAGGTATCATGGTCCCTGATTTCAAACTGTACTGCAAGGGTAAGCAAAACAGTATGGTACTGGCACAAAAATAGACACAAAAATAAATGGACCACAATAGCAAGCCCAGGAATAATCCCATGCACATATGGTCAATTAATCTACAACATACGAGGCAAGAATATACAATGGGGAAAAGATAGTCTCTTCAATAAGTGATGCTGGGAAAAGTGGACAGCTACATGTAAAAGAATGAAACTAGACCATTTTCACACACTATTTACAAAATTAAACTCAAAATGGATTAAAGTCTTAAATGTAAGACCTGAAACCATAAAAATTCTAAAAGAACACATAGGCAGTATGCTTTTAAAATCGATCTTAGCAATTTTTTTTGGTCTGTCTCAGGCAAGGGAAACAAAAGCAAAAATAAACAAATAGGGTCAAATAAAACTAAAAATCTTTGGCACAGTGAAGGAAGCTATCAACAAAACAAAAAGGCAACCTACTGAATAGGAGAATATATTTTCAAATTATATGTCTGATAAAGGGTTACTGTCCAAAATATACAAAGAATTCATACAACTCAATATCAAAAACACAAACAATGTGATTAAAAATGGACAGAGAACCTGAATAGGCATTTTTCCAAAGAAGATGTACGTTGGCCAACAGTCACATGAAAAGATGTTCAATAGCACTAATCATCAGGGAAAGGCTAATCAAACCACACTGAAATTTCACCTCATACCTGTCAGAATGGATATCATCAAAAAGGGAAGGGGCTTCCCTGGTGGCGCAGTGGTTGAGAGTCCGCCTGCCGATGCAGGGTACATGGGTTCATGTCCCGGTCTGGGAAGATCCCACATGCCACGGAGCAGCTGGGCCTGTGAGCCATGGCTGCTGAGCCTGTGTGTCCAGAGCCTGTACTCCGCAACGGGAGAGGCCACAGCAGTGAGAGGCCTGTGTACTGCAAAAAATAATAATAATAATAATAATAAGATAAGAAATAACAAGTGTTGGTGAGGTCGTGGATAAAGGGAACCCTTGTACGCTGTTGGTGTGAATGTGAATTGGTACATCCACTATGGCAAACAGTATGGAGGTTCCTCAAAAAATTAAAAATAGAACTAAATATGATTGAGCAAATCCTGGGTATTCATCAGAATAAAAGAAAAAAACACTAACAAATGAAAGATATGTGCATTCCAGTGTTCATTGTAGCATTATTTACAATAGACAAGATATAGAAGCAACCTAAGTGTCCATCAGATGAATAGATAAAGAAGCTGTGGTATATGTAACGGAATATTACTCAGCCATAAAAAGAACGAAACCGTGCCATTTACAACAAAATGGATGGACATAGAGGGTATTATGCTAAGTGAAATAAGACAGAGAAAGATAAATACTGGGTTTTCACTTATGTGTGGACTATAGAAGACAAAACAAACGAACAAATAAAACAGAAACAGACTTACAGATATGGTGAACAATCTAGTGGTTGTCAGAGGGGAGGGTTTAGGGGATATGTAAAGTAGGTGAAATGGGCTAAAGAACTATAAACTATAATTATAAATTAACAAGTCACAGGTATGTAATGTACAGCACAGGCAATATAGTCAATAATATTATAATAACTTTGTATGGTGCATAATCTATAAAAATACCAAATCACTATGTTGTACACCTGAAACTAATATATTAGAAGTGAACTATACTTAAAAAAAAACCAGAATTATTAACAAAAGAATCATGTGGTCTACAATGTTTGGAGCAGTTGTTCTTGGTGCACACACTTTTTATGTGCTTTTTAAACATACTCAGATTTTTAAGCTCCCATATACAAATAGGTATATTACAAAATTTAATGGGCAAACTCAAGTCCTATCACATACACACACACAAATTATAGTTAAGTTTTCTCAAAGCAATCAGAAGTATGTCCATTAATAGAATTCAGTAAATATCTGTTATACCAGGTAACATTCTAGGTACTAAAGATATAACATGCAGCTAGATAGATAAAAATTGCTGTCCATATGGTATTTATATTATTGTAATAATAAAAAATATATAAATTATATTGGATGTTAGAAGATAGTAAATATTTTGAAGATACCCAAAGGTAAATGAAGTGCGACATTGGGGGTTGTTAAAATTTTACATAGGTTAGAGAAAATCTCACTGAGATGGTGACTTTTGAGCAAAGATGTAAAAAAGTTGAGTAGATGAGTCATGGAGATATTTTCAGGAAGGAGTATCAGTATGAACAGCAGAGGAAAAGGCCCCCAGCATGTGCAGTGTGCTCAACAGAAAAAGAAGGCAGATTCCAGGAGCTGAGCATAATTGGAAGGCAGGGACTGTAGAAAAGATGAGGTCAAGTGGAAAATTTGGGGAGACCAAGATCATATAGAGCCTTCTAGGCTATTGTAAAGATGAGATTTTACTCTGAGTGAGATCACAAATCATTCAAAACCTTGAGCAGAAGGATGATGTAATCTCTTTTTAATTTTTAAAAGATCGCTATCACAGGTGTGTTGAGAATAGAATATAGTAGAGAGAAGGTGTGAAAAGGCAGGGCTACATGTGTGGAGTCCAATTGGTCAGATAGAGGGATAATCCAGGTAAAAGCTGATGATGGTTTAACCAGAGTGGTCTCAGTGGAAGTAGGGAGGAGTCACATTCTTTTTTTTTTTTTTTAATATTTATTTATTTGGCTGAGCCAGGTTTTAGTTGAGACACAGGATCTTCGTTGCCACATGCAGGATCTTCGTTGCTGCATGTGGGCTCTTTTTTTTTTTTTCTTAATTTTTATTCAAGTATAATTGCTTTACAATGTTGTGTTAGTTTCTACTGTATAGCAAAGTGAATCAGCTATACGTATAAGTATGTCCAAAATAGGTAACAAATGAGAACATACTGTATAGCACAGGGAACTCTACTCAGTGCTCTGTGATGACCTAAATGGGAAGGGGATCCAAAAAAGTGGGGATATATGCACGCAGGATCTTTAGTTGCAGCATGCAAACTCTTAGTTCTGGCATGTGAGATCTAGTACCCTGACTAGGGATCGAACCCAGGACCTTTGCATTGGGAGTGCAGGGTCTTGGCCACTGGACCACCAGGGAAGTCCTGAAAAAGAGATTCTTTATGTTGAAGGTAGAACCAACAAAATTTCTTGATGGATTATATGTGGTGGTCAGCTAATTTAATGTCATGGGTGTGTGACTTGTACAGTTGCACAGGGCTATAAGCTCAGAAGGACCTTATGTTTGATATAATGCTTTGTTTTGCCATCTTCAAATAATTTTATCTTTCATTGTGCTCATCTCTAGTAACAGGGGAAGACAAGGATATGTGTATAGGTATTTGTAGATACACAGAGATAAAATAAATTGGGGGCTTTCTCTTCTGATTAATTCTATTTTCTCAGTAAAAAGGTGTGCAAGTTCATCTTTTGAAAGTGAGAATGGGGAAGCTATTAGAGATCTATGGAGGGAAGAATGGAAATGATTTCAGCTCTGTTGTCCACTTCATCAGAGAAGTCTTTTCCGAGTCCCTAAAATATTTATGCTTTTTAGCACCATCTTCTTTTTGCTATATAACTTTACATTTTATTTGTATGTTTTGTGTCATATTTAACTCAAGCCTGTTTCTTCCAGTGGATTGTAAACCCTATAAGGGTAGACTTTCTTATCAATCACTATGCTTAGCAGAGTGTTTTCCACATAGTAGACACTAAGTTAATAGCTGTTGGAGTTTAATTAGACATGTGTTTCTTGTGAAACTGTCATTTTGTGTGACCGAAATATCAGAAGAATTTAAAAAGATAATTTTCTCAAGCTTCTAAGTCCACTTTCTTCAGGATATCCAATTGTTTTCCCAGGTATTGTAAAGTCTAATCATTCTCATGTTCACATCTAGGTTTCTGATTCCCCCCAAGGAAACAGAAATTGTGAGGTCTCAACTACGGAAAGTATTTTGTTTCTGTCATTCTACTTCAACACAGATGAGGAAGTAAACCCCTTTTCTTGAGGTTTTATCCCTGAAATCAATTGCACAGACACTTTATATATGTAGGATATCTTAATGGAATTATTGGTGAGATGGTTACAGTATTTATATCAGAGCGATGCAAATAACTATAAATAGACTAATTCACTGGCCACACTTCCATTAGAATTTTCATACTGGTCATCTATAAAGTAACAGACTCTTACATAGTTGTTGGCCTATTTCTATCTCCTCCTGACTGATCTCTCTGTTATAATCCACCACCAAATGCCAAACCATGGCTCTCTTTGTTTCCTTGTAATTTTTTTTCAAAGTCTTTCTGAATTTAAATGTCTTATTAAGGTACTTTCCCCACATAAACAAATTTCTAGTACATTAGGAACTGTAGGTTCAATCTATGGAATCATTTCATCCTACTATACTAGCATGGTATAGAAAACTAAATCTTCTTCTTAATACTTTGTAAAAGTATATCAGTTTCTTATATCCCCACTTAAATTTCAAAAGTATAATCTGAAAGAAGATACTAAAATGCCAACAGAATTAGCATTTTCTGTCTGTTTTCTATTCAAGTGTTCAAATTAATTAGAGATTCATTCCATACTTCATTTAAACATGTTATTCATTCTTATAGATATCCAGAAAGGAATTGAATTGTCCTGGGAATCACTCTGCCACATCCTAGATACATGCTCCATGAAGAAATTGCATCTTTTTTCCGGAAGGAGCCTTTAAACACACATACCTATACTTTAATGCTATTTTATTTTTAATTTTAGCATTCTCTTTGTGGAGCTGCTGCTACACATTGGTCGAATCTAGTTACTTTTCGGATGAATCCAGTGGCTGTGGGCAAATTCTACCTACTACATAATGTGAGTTTTTCTTCTCTGTTCCTTGGTGTCATGTACTTCTTCATTTTATGACATAAGCTTTGTTACATTGTTTTTAATTTTCTTTTGGTCATTTAAAAATTTTTCCAGCTTGGATTATTTTTTTCAAATGCCCTAAGAACTCATCATCCTTTCTAATAAGATGAAAGGTGAAGAGGTACTTCTTAAAACCTTTAACATTTTCCATGAAAAGAAAACTCAGTTTGCATTTAAAGCACACTTAACTGGTATTTGCCTCAGGTAGGAATACATACATAGCACTAACTTTAAGTTTATTGGAACATTTCCCTCAGTATCTCTACCCAGTACTTCATGGGGGAAACTACACTCTTTTGTTAATGTCCCTAGAATGGCTTCTGATAATAACTTTGGAGATTGTTCACAGGTTCACACTACTATTTTTGAGCTGGTTTGATTTTGTTTCTTTTCATCCTTTCTTTCAATACCAATTTAATGGTGAATGTTGATAATAAGGTTTCAACTATTTAATATACACAATCTCAAATGCATAGAACCCAACAATCTTTTATGTCTTCTGAAAACAATGCATCAATATTTTAAGAAAAAATTATTAAAAATAAATTTCTACTTAATACTAGAAGAAACCAAAATATTTTATTCTAAATTCACAGGCTTTGCTAAATATGGAAACAACACGTTTACCACATGTTTCTATATTAATCATACCACCTGCTATATTTCCAAGGGAGGTTCCATTCACTCTTTTTTAATGTAATTCTGTACATAAAGAATAAATGTGCCAGAAAAAAAAAAGTTGGAAAGTAAACAACAGCAGGTTACCTTTGAAATATAATACTTGAAAATTTAGTCATGAAACTTGTAGTGACCTTAATGATGATGGTGGAACTAAACCTCCCTCTGCTTTACTAAATCTACCTTTATATATAAGTACATAGTCAAGACTAAAAAAATCTGACCTTAACTGACTCCATTTATGCTGGTATGTTGCAGGAAAAGTGATGTGATATGTATTCTTTATTGTAACTCCATGTAATACTGTGTTTTCCACTGTCATATGATAAAGTGATTCTTCCAGAAGCAGTGTATGTGTATGTGTGTGTGTGTGTATGTGAGAGAGAGAGAGAGAGAGAGAAAACCAGTGTGAACAGCTGCAGATTATCTCAAGATAGCATAATATGTATCTTCTGACCAGTAGATTACATGTGGCAGCGTGCACTGAGAAGGGAGAAATACAGTGCTCCTTTGTAATGATGCCAGAGTTAAACAAATATCTACAACCAGAACTGAAACAGGAAGTTACTCCTTTAACAAGGGGAAAATACTATTCCACTAATCAACCTACTTATTTTTAATTTAGTGTTCTCTACTTCCTTTTTTCTCTAATCCCAGTTAATATACTTACATGCTATGCCAGCATGTATATATTTAATTTTTAAAAAAAATCTGTGCCGGGCTTCCCTGGTGGTTCAGTGGTTGAGAGTCCGCCTGCCAATGCAGGGGATATGGGTTCATGCCCCGGTCCGGGAGGATCCCACATGCTACGGAGCGGCTGGGCCCATGAGCCATGGCTGCTGAGCCTGTGTGTCCGGAGCCTGTGCTCCGCAACGGGAGAGGCCACAACAGTGAGAGGCCCACGTACCGCAAAAAAAAAAAAAAAAAAAAAAAAAAACAAAACCTGTGCCTCTTACTGATTTTCTCTCAACCTTTCTTTTATAATCTACCCTTAAATGGTCAAAGGCAGTTTGGAGGACATGCAGAAATATGGACTGGCTTTTTCTGACAGATTGAAGAAGTAGTTACATGCTTTATATGTACATCAATTGTGGTACTTGTGGATAGAACAAGGTATTTTAACTTGTAAAGAGTTTGCTTGATCAGCCTTATTCCTATTTTCCTTCCATCTGTGTTTTTTCCACCTCCTAAAGAAAGCTCTCCTTAGACTACCAGGGGGCACTGTATGCATGGTAGCCCATTGGTACCTTGAATTTGACAAAGAGTTCTGTCTAGTAAAGGCAAAGGAAATAACAAACTAGAATTTGGTTATTGGAACACAAGAGAATGAGGAGACAGGAATAAAATAACCAGAGGTATTTCTTAGACGCCACTGGAGGAAAATATTGCTAGAATATCCTTGCTTTCTGTTCCAGTTCATAGATATCCTAAAACAATTTACTTTTTCATGGAAGACTGAGTGCACCTGTGGTTATTACAACATAAAGGGCATAAGAAGCATGCCCTTGTTTCTATAAATGTGACAGTGGAAGCAACAGGCAAATCCTTGATTCAATTTTGGAATGATTATAAAATCTAGGTTAGATTCAAAATAAATGGAAAAATAAAATTAGTAGGTTAAGATGCTCAAGTTTGGTGAAGTTATGGTTTAAAGTGATAACTGTATTTATTTTTGCTAAACTTTGTACAATTGACCATTAAAAAGATTAAAATGTTTAATTTGGCTTTTCATCTTACCATTAAATTTTTGTGCTAAGATTTTCCATTTATTTAATAATATTCTTTTACACTGGTTTAAATACCAGATCATTAAAATATCTGTAGTACTTATGGTTTTAAATTACTGTATAGCAAAATATCTTCTTAGGAAAATTTCCACCACTGGCAGGAATACTAGATACCACTGAATTCAAACAAAATTGCCATTGAAAACTCCAGGATAATGTGACTCTGTATTTTTGTTTGGAACACTATATTCTTAACCTTCTAAGGACTGATAAATTTTGCTGTATATATATATAAATAAAGAAAAATAAGCTACCACTTGCAAATAACATAGACAAAATCAAACAAAAAATGACAAGCTGGGAAAATGTTTACAGCACATTATCATAGACATTAATTAAAGGGTCCTCTCTCTATCATAAAAAGATCACCTGCAAAATAACAACTACTTTCTAACAAAATGGGAAAATGGACAAAAATTTTAAAAAAACAAAAAGACATGTAAAGATATGGAGAGATGTCCAATCTCATTAATTAAAAGACAAATATGAACTAAAACTACATTGAAATACCATTTTCACCTCTAAGGTTAGCAAAAGTTCAAAAGCTTGATAACTCACACTATTGACAATGATGCATAAAAACTATCAACATTCATTCATTTCTGGTGGAAGGGTAAATTGGCATAACCCACATGGAAAGCAAGTTGGCAGCCTCTATCAAAAGTACAAATGTACTTTTGACCCAGAAATCTTAAGAATTTGTCCTACAAATTATAATCACTGTATAGAAAAATGACCTACAAAATTTTATTCACTCATAGTGTTGTTTGTTATAGCACAAAATTGGGGTAGTATCTAAAAGCCAACCTATAGAGGAATTAGTAAATATATTTTTTTGGTTATTCATACAATGGAATGCTATTTAGCTGTTAATAAATGTAAAAAGTCTTTTGTGTTCCGATATGAAGAAATCTCTGAGATATATTATTACATGAGATAAAGGAAGATCCAGAAGAGTGTGTCCAGTGAACTGTGGAAAAGAGAAGGGAAAAAAAGCCCCAATTGTATATGCATATATATGCATAAAACTATTTGGAAGAATAAATAAGAAGTTAAATAAAATTATATATGAAGAGAAATAAAATTAGAGGGACATCTACAACTAGGTCATCAGGGGACATTTCCATTTTCATCAGATTCTTATGCCAGTAGTAGACATGACAAAATATATAGATGGAGGAAACTATAGAGTGGATATGTTCATTCATTCATTTAGCAAATGTTTAGGGAGGATTTGTTATATGCTGAGCACTGGTATAGACATTAAGAATATAAAGATAAGTCAGATAAATTTTGTCCTCTAGAAGCTCACAATCTAAGGTTGGAAATGGGGAAGACCACCCATGTTATTATAGTTCATTGTGATCAGTGTTAAGATATCAATATGCACAAAGTGATATATGCACTTTGGAATATGGAAGAATAATTTTCTGAATTAGTCATCTGAATGCAAATGCCTCCTGTATGGTATATTTTTTTTAAATGAAACTTTATTTAAAAAGCAGCATCTACTTGGTTCCTAATATAGTACTTGGGACACAATTTAATAAAATTGTGTTTGTTTTGTTTTTATCTTCCCAAAGTATAAATACCTGTTGAATAACATTTAATTTTATTTAAAAAAACTACTAAACTTTGTGGTAGGCTGTGAAGAAAGAAAACAGAAAGAAAAGTAGCAGTGTGATGACCAAATAAATTCTTTAGTCAACCTGAAAAGAAAAAGTCTCTTAAACAAGACCTTTTAATCTTTCCTTTGACTCTCCAGTAAAATATAGAGTATATTTATAAAGAATACTACTCAGCCTCTTAAGAGAAAATTTTCTCAAAATATATTGCAAACCACTGTCAAATTCAGAACTACTCTGTATCCTAAAGAGAATGACTGCAAATATGAAGCATTTTGCTTCATAGTCTTCATATTAGTTTGTATTTTCATGCTAATTTTTTATTGGCCAACTAGGTAGATTAGGAAGAGAATATTCTCATTTTTCTTGTTAAATATCCATCAAAATTATTAGTACTGTTCTTTGTCTAGTTAATAAATGTGATGATGGAGTTAAAACTGTGCTATGATTCTCTGAAAGGGAGAAATAATCCTTTCTCTCTTGGACTGCCATTCTCAGTATGTATTGTCAGCTGTTAGAAAATCACATCACATAAAGAGGCCAGAGACTTTTATATCATGTTGTCAGTTTTTATGCTCAGCCAACAGAAACAATAAACTCTATTTTACATGGAAGATCTAGGCCAATGAATACTTTGCCCTTTTGATTTTCATGGGAGACAGCTTCTCAAGAAGTCTTCTTGAGGTTAAGCTGTTCTGATTTTTTTTTTTTTGAGAAGAGGTAATAATCTATTTGTATACATTGGTGGTAAAATCCATAGCTGGAACATAAGTCATTCATTAGAGTTGGAAATTCATGAGTATCAACTAAAAACAACTGACACAGATTGAATGTTTGCATGGCCACAAAATGTTTGTGTGTCCCCAATATGATGATATTTTGAGGCTAGTCTTTAGAAGGTAATAAAATCATGAGGGTGGCTTCTGAATGGGATTAGTGCTTTTAAAAAGAGACCCCAGAGAGGGCAGACAGCAGAAGAAAGAACTAGAATTCTGAAGACTGTGGAACGAAAACCACATTCATAGAAAGATAGACAAAAAGATAAGGCAGAGGACTATGTACCAGACTAAGGAACAAGATAAAACCCCAGAAAAACAACTAAGTGAAGTGGAGATAGGAAACCTTCCAGAAGAATTCAGAATAATGATAGTGAAGATGATCCAGGACCTCAGAAAAAGAATGGAGACAAAGATTGAGAAGATGCAAGAAATGTTTAACAAAGACCTAGAAGAATTACAGAACAAACAAACAGAGATGAACAATACAATAACTGAAATGAAAAATACATGAGAAGGAATCAATAGCAGAATAACTGAGGCAGAAGAATGAATAAATGACCTGGAAGGCAGAAGTGTGGAATTCATTGCCACAAACAGAATAAAGAAAAAAGAATGAAAAGAAATGAAGACAGCCTAAGAGACCTCTGGGACAACATTAAATGCACCAACATTCACATAATAGGGGTCCCAGAAGGAGAAGAGAGACAAAGGACCTGAGAAAATATTTGAAGAGATTATAGTTGAAAACTTCCCTAACATGGGAAAGGAAATAGCCACTCCAGTCCAGGAAGCGCAGAGAGCCCCAGGCAGAATAAACCCAAGAGAAACACACTGAGACACATACTAATCAAACTGACAAAAATTAAAGACAAAAGAAAAATTATTGAAAGCAACAAGGAAAAATACGACAAATAACATACAAGGGAACTCCCATAAGGTTAACAGCTGAATTCTCAGCAGAAACTCTACAAGCCAGAAGGGAGTGGCATGATATACTTAAAGTGATGAAAGGGAAGAACCTACAACCAAGACTACTCTACCCAGCAAGTGTCTTTTTCCGATTCGAGAGAGAAATCAAAAGCTTTACAGACAAGCAAAAGCTAAGAGAATTCAGCACCACCAAACCAGCTCTACAACAAATGCTAAAGGAACGTCTCTAAATAGGAAGCACAAGAGAAGAAAAAGATCTACAAAAACAAACCCAAAACAATTAAGAAAATGGTAATAGGAATATACATATCGATAATAACCTTAAATGTGAGTGGGTTAAATGCTCCAACCACAAGACACAAGCTTACTGAATGGATACAAAAACAAGAGCCATATATAGGCTGTTTACAAGAGACCTACTTGAGACCTAGGGACACATACAGACTGAAAGTGAGGGGATGGAAAAAGATATTCCATGCAAGTGGAAATCAAAAGAAAGCTGGAGTAGCAATACTCATATAAGATAAAACAGATTTTAAAATAAAGAATGTTACAAGAGACAAGGAAGGACACTACATAATGATCAAGGGATCAATCAAAGAAGCAGATATAACAATTATAAATATATATGCACCCAACATAGGAGCACCTCAGTACATAAGGCAAATGCTAACATCTATAAAAGAGGAATAGACAGAAACACAATAATGGGGACTTTAACACCTCACTTACACCAATGGACGGATCATCCAGACAGAAAATCAATAAGGAAACACAAGCTTTAAAAGATGCAATAGACCAGATAGATTTAATTGATATTTATAGGACATTCCATCTGAAAACAGCAGATCACACTTTCTTCTCAAGTGCGCACAGAACATTCTCCAGGATAGATCATATCTTGAGTCACAAATCAAGCCTTGGTAAATTTAAGAAAATTGAAATCATTATCAGGCATCTTTTCTGACCACAGTGCTATGAGATTAGAAATAAATTACAGAGAAAAAAAACGTAAAAAACACAAACACATGGAGGCTAAAAAATACGTTACTAAATAACCAAGAGATCACTGAAGAAATCAGAGGAAATCAGAACATACCTAGAGACAAATGACAATGAAAACACGACGATCCAAAACCTATAGGATGCAGCAAAAGCAGTTCTAAGAGGGAAGATTATAGCAATACAGTCCTACCTTAAGAAACAAGAAAAATCTAAAATAAACAATCTAACCTTGCACCTAAAGAAACTAGAGAAAGAAGAACAAACAAAAGCCAAAGTTAGCAGAAGGAAAGAAATCATAAAGATCAGGTCAGAAATAAATGAAGAAGAAATGAAGGAAACAATAGCAAAGATCAATAAAAGTAAAAGCTGGTTCTTTGAGAATATAAACAAAATTGATAAACCTTTAGCCAGGCTCATCAAGAAAAAGAGGGAGATGACTCAAATCAATAAAATTAGAAATGAAAAAGAAGTTACAACAGCCACTGCAGAAACACAAAGCATCATAAGAGATTACTACAAGCAACTCTGTGCCAAGAAAATGGACAACCTGGAAGAAATGGACAAATTCTTAGAAAGGAAAAACAACCCAAGACTGAACCAGGAAGAAATAGACAATATGAACAGACCATTCACAAGTAATGAAATTGAAACTGTGATTAAAAATCTTCCAACAAACAGAAGTCTGGGATGAGATGGCTTCACAGGTGAATTCTATCAAACATTTAGAGAAGAGCTAACACCCATCCTTCTCAAACTCTTCCAAAAAATTGCAGAGGAAGGAACACTCCCAAACTCATTCTAGGAGGGCAACATTACCCTGATATGAAAACAAGACACAGATACTACAAAGAAAGAAAATTACAGGCCAATATCACTGATGAATATAGATGCAAAAATCCTCAGCAAAATGCTAGCAAACAGAATCAAACAACACATTGAACGGATCATACACCATGATCAAGTGGGATTTATCCCACGGCTGCAGGCATTCTTCAATATACACAAATCAGTCAATATGGTACACCATATTAACACATTGAAGTATAAATACCATACGATCATCTCAATATATGCAGAAAAAGCTTTTGACAAAATTCAACAACTCTTTATGATAAAAACTCTCCAGCAACTGGGCACAGAGGGAACCTACCTCAACATAATAAAGGCCATATATGACAAACCCACAGCAAACATCATTCTCAATGGTAAAAAATTGAAAGCATTTCCTCCAACATCAGGAACAAGACAAGGATGTCTACTCTCACCACTGTTATTCAACATAGTTTTGGAAGTCCTATCCACAGCAATCAGAGAAGAAAAAGAAATAAAGGAATACAAATTGGAAAAGAAGTAAAACTGTCACTTTGCCAATGACATGATATTATACATAGAAAATCCTAAAGAAGCCACCAGAAAACTACTAGAGCTAATCCATGAATTTGGTAAAGTTGCAGGATACAAAATTTATGCACATAAATGTCTTGCATTTGTATACACTAACAACAAAAGATCAGAAAGAGAAATTAAGGAAACCATCCCATTCACCATTGCAACAAAAAGAGTAAAATACCTAGGAATAAACCTACCTAACTAGTAAAAGACCTGTGCTTAGAAAACTATAAGACACTGATGAAAGAAATCAAAAATGACACAAACAGAGGGAAAGATATACCATGTTCTTGGAATGGAAGCATCAATATTGTAAAAATGACTATACTACTCAAAGCAATCTACAGATTCAGTGCAATCCCTATCAAATTACCAATGGCATTTTTTACAGAACTAGAACAAAAATATCTTAAAATTTGTATGGAGACACAAAAGACACTGAATAGCCAAAGCAATCTTGAGGGAAAAAATTGGAGCTGGAGGAATCAGACTCCCTGACTTCAGACTATACTACAGAGCTACAGTAATCAAGACAATATGGTACTTGCACAAAAACAGAACTATAGATTAATGGAACAGGATAGAAAGCCCAGAGATAAACCCATGTACCTATGGTCAACAAATCTATGACAAAAGAGGCAAGGATATAAAATGGATAAAAGGCAGTTTCTTCAATAAGTGGTGCTGGGGAAACTGGACAGCTACATATAAAAGAATGAAATTAGAACACTCCCTAACACCATACACAAAAATAAACTGAATATGGATTAAAGACCTAAATGTAAGACCAGACACTATAAAACTCTTAGAGGAAAACATAGGAAGAACACTCTGACATAAATGACAGCAAGATCTTTTTTGACCCACCTCCTAGAGTAATGGAAATAAAAACAAAAATAAACAAATGGGACCCAATGAAACTTAAAAGCTTTTGCACAGCAAAGGAAACTATAAAGGAAAAGACAACCCTCAGAATGGGAAAATATTTGCCAACGAATCAATGGACGGAGGATTAATCTCCAAAATATATCAACAGCTCATGCAGCTCAATATTAAAAAAAAAACAATAAAAAAATGGGCAGAAGACCTAAATAGACATCTCTCCAAAGAAGACATACAGATGGCCAAGAAGCACATGAAAAGCTGCTCAACATCACTAATTATTAGAGAAATTCAAGTCAAAACTGCAGTGAGGTGTCACCTCACACTGCTTAGAATGGACATCATCAGAAAATCTACAAACCATAAGTGCTGGAGAGGGTTTGGAGAAATGGGAATCCTCTTGCACTGTTGGTGGGAATGTAAATTGATACAGCCACTATGGAGAACAGTATGGAGGTTCCTTAAAAAACTAAAAATAGAATTACCATATGATCCAACAATCCCACTGCTGGGCATATACCTAGGGAAAACCATAATTCAAGAAGACACATGCTCCTCAATGTTCATTGCAGCACTGTTTACAATAGCCAGGTCATGGAAGCAACCTAAATGCCCATCAATAGAAAAATGAATAAAGAAGATGTGGTACATATATACAGTGGAGTACTACTCAGCCATAAAAAGGAACAAGGAACAAAATTGGGTCATTTGTAGAGATGTGATCGACCTAGAGACTGTCATACAGAGTGAAGTAAGTCAGAAAGAGAAAAACAAATATCGTATATTAACGCATATATGTGGAATATGGGAAAATGGTACAGATGAACCAGTTTGCAAGGCAGAAATAGAGACATAGATGTAGAGAACAACTGTATGGACTCCAAGTGGGGAAGGTGGGGGGTGGTAAAAAAAAAGACCCCAGAGAACTCCCTTTTCCCCTTCTGCCATGTGAGGATACAGCAAGAAGATGGCCATCTATGAACCAGGAAGCAGGCTTTCACCAAATCCTGAATCTGCTGGTTACCTAATCTTGAACTTCCCCACCTTCAGAGCTGTCGGAAATAAATTTCTGTTGTTTATAAGCCACCCAGTCTCTGGGATTCTGTGAGAATATACCAGATAGACTAACAGTCTTACAAGAAGAATCTTTAAGGTCCTGCACATGTCCGTTTTATCAGAGATTTATATTATGCCATATGGTACATGTTAAAATACTGGCAATACCTCAAAGGCAATTCATTATTATGTCTGACACTCAATTCTACTATCAGTACCCACCAGCTTATATGGTCATCTCTTTTTCACACTTTGACTTGATTCTTCTATTCTCTATCAGTTCTGCTTCTTAGTGGTAAGTGGCATCTCAACCATTTCTTAATGTGTGCAGAATTGCAGTAAATAAATTCTATTTTTATATTTGGCAAAATTACAAGCAGAAAGGAAAATTACAGAATACAATTCTATGAAAATCTTCAGTTGCAGCATAGTGTAGTGAGTTTTTGCTTTTGTGACTACCCAGTATCCACTTACTCTGTCTTGGTAAGAACACCCTGGCTTCCTTTGGAATTCACATCTGTTCTTTTGGCCTTTGTGTTTAGTTATATTGGTAGCACTTCCTTGGTAAGCATCAGTCAATCAATCATCTCCATTCTAAAGTGTCCTATATTGTTCAAAGTGTTTTACAATTTATAGTGGGTGTCAGACATGAGTGGATTATATGCAAATTATGTAAACTGTGGGAGCATAGAGGAAGGAAGTGTTATTTTACCGTAGGGGGACAGAAGAGATTATCATTCAGAATTCATTGAAGACCATCTCCCTGTTGCTTTGGTACAGTGTATGTTGTTTATTCAGTAATGTCCTACTTTCCAGTCTATAACTTTGTGGGTAATGATGATAGCAGTGGCCAGTCTCCACATTCCAATGTTCAATCATTCACTTCTTACAAAGTTGAGAGGAAATTTGTCTAGTCTTGTTCTTATCCTTGGATCAGGAAAAAAAGAAGTTGCCTTAAAAATCTCGCATGTCTGTATTTTATTGGTAAAATTGATTGATATCCAGAACCTTCATTGCACACTCTTTTGGGAAATTCACTTTTTAGCTTTCAGAGCTTTATGATTCAGGAAGACATATTTGAAGTAGGTAGGCATGAAAGTTGAGTGCAAGTCAATCATAACTGACACAGGGAAGTATTGAAAACATCTACATCTGGTATATTTGACCACAAATTCAGCATAGATCTTTAAATTTTGAAATCATGTTGTTTTGACCACAGTATCAACCTAGACTTGAAGAAGAGGGATTAGAGGAGGAAACCATATGTCCAAAGTGGGTGAAGAGCTTCATCTCATTGTGTATGGCTTGTCTTGAATCCTGAGAAATTTTATTTCCTGAAAATGTGTTCTTTGTTTCCCTATTTCCAAATAGAATTATATTTTAATGTTTTTTTTCTATCTGGTTATGCTTATTAGTGCTTTGCAGTATCTTTTATCAGAACAGTATTTCCACAGGATCTTAATATGTGCTCTGTGAGATAAAAGGTACTGGGTTCAGGTAAATTTAGGGCATCTTATGTCTATATCCAAGAATTATTTCCCTCCTCAGATTTCTCCACAATTTAATCCATCTCTAGCTGCTGCTTATCCAGTTGCCTAAGGGTAAAAATGTCAAAACTATTTTATAAGGACAATTCTCTTACTCCTTTTATATTGCTTTCACTATAGCCCACACGTTTTGATAAAATGCATCCATCCCCAGCACACAAGTGATTAGTAAGACTTCAAGAGTCCTTTGAACACCTCTGCTAATTTTAGACTTGACTTTATATATATCTATATCTATATCTATATCTATATCTATATCTATATCTATATCTATAGATAGATATATATATTATGTGTGTGGAAAAGAGCCCACCTCTAATTGCCTAGGTGATATATTCTGTGTCAAGGTAGATGCTTGTATACAAACTTAATATTTTTGTGAGGTTACTAAAATTAAGGTAATAAATATCCATAGGGCATGTCATAGAGTTTTGTTTTTTGAAAAAAAAAATAATTGTGAATTATGTAAACATTTTTATTTTAAGTAGGTAAAAAAAATGTAGACAAAATGACCCCCAAATCATAGTAGTATTGGGAGGTGATGTTCCAGGGATTTCTCCATTACCATGCAGACCAGGCCTTCTAAGCTAATAACATGTTTGATAAGCAAACATGCTTTGCGAGCTGGAGATAATATATCCTAGAAAGATTTGGAGATGAAAACTCTTATAACAGATTTGCTTGTACTGCAGGATAATAACCTAGAAACTCTTTACCCTCTTCCTAGGAAGATAATTCCTTAATGATAAGATCTCTTTCTCTGGAAGAAGGGATAGGCAACTGTACTAGCAGTCCCATATAAAACTAATCTGCCAGTTTTGTGTTTCCTCTCCTGTAGTGCAACCCCCTGCATGCACAGGTAAACAACTGACTCTTATCCTTTGGCACTGTAGTAATTGGGGGGAATGGCTTCACCTACTGATTTTGCTGAGACAAAAATCTTCTGGCTCAGGGGTCTTGTGTTTTGTTAATATAGGTACATGAAATTGTAGCAGGCTAATTTGCTAGCTTACAAGCAGGGTAAAATCTTAGACCCATTGTAGAGTCTGTGTTATCGGAATACTTCAAAGATCTATTTGGTGCTCATGCCTCTTTCTCACTGTGGATGATCTGGGACATTCTCTATAGCGTCCTCACTCAAGTAAATAATAAAGAGCATGGTATAGAGCTTAGCCCCCAGGAATGATTGTCACTTTCACTCTCATTTTATTGGTCAAAGTAGGGCAGGGAAGGTAGTCAGAAAAGTAGGTAGTCAGGAAAATTTAGTGAACAGGGCTAATGTTTACTACAGATAATTAATTGACTAAGGGGATAGATTTTATTGAAGGTCTTTGGGCCAAACAAGATGCAACGTGTTGGGAAAATGTGAGGTCCTCCTTTTGGAATCAATTAAGTAAATTCATAAGTTCAGAGTGAAAGAGTCATAGTTTAGCAGCAAAGAATCAGAATTTTTATTCCTTCAGTATTCAAAATGAGGATGCCATTTCTAAAAGTGAAGATGACATTTAAGTAAAAACAGAACATTTATAATAAAGGAGCCACCTGTCAGAATGGTTGTGAACCAAAAGATAAGAAATAACAAGTGTTGGCAAGGATGTGAAGAAAAGGAAACCCTAGTACACTGTTGATGGGACTATAAATTAGTACACCACTATGGAAAACAGAAGATAGTGAGATTCCTCAGAAAATTAAAAATAAACTACTGTAGGTTCCAGCAATTCCACTCCTGGGTGTTTATCCAAAGAAAATGAAAATACTAATTCAAAAAGATATATGATCCGCAGTGTTCATAGTAGCATTATATACAATAGCCAAGGTATGGATAAGTGCCCATCAAGAGATGAATGGATAAAGAAGATGTGGTGGTTTATATATACAATGGAATATAATTCAGCTATAAAAAAAGAATGAACTCCTGCCATTTGCAACAACATGGAGGGATCCGGAGGGTATTATACTTAGTGAAATTAGAGAAAGATAAGTACTGTATGTTTTCACTTTTATGTAGAATCTAAAATGCAAAACAAAACACAAGGACAAATATAACAAAACAGAAACACATACACAGATACAGAGAACAAACTGGTGGTTACCAGAGGGGAAGGCTTGGTGAGATGGTCAAGGCAGGTGAAGGGGATTAAGAGGTACGAACTGCCAGTTATTAAATAAATAAGTCAGGGATGTAATGTACAGTACAGGGAATGTAGTCAATATTTTATAATAACTTAGGGTATATATTCTATAAAAATATTAAATCACTATGTTGTATACCTGAAACTAATATAATATTGTGAGTTTACTATACTTCAATAAATTAAAAATATAAAAATAAAAAGGAGCCACATTTATCCAACTGTGCCAGAAGCATCTATTTCTGTTCAAAACACCACAAATTAGGAGGGCCTGAGGTATACCAGAGTTTGATGAAGAAACTCAAAATAGTTTAACACATATATATATAGTACTCACTCTATACTGTTTTATACTTAAACTGTTCTAAGCATTTTGCAAATGATAACAACCCTAAGATGTAGGCATTTTCATTAACTCTATTTTACAGAAGATTTAACTGAGGCACAGATAAGTTATCCTGTTGCCTTAGACCACACAGCTAATGAGTGGAGAGATGCCCAGATTTTAATCAAGGCAATATGGCTTCAGAGTCTGCCCTCTTAAATAACCTACAATACTATAAGGATGTTTCTTGCTTCACTTGAAAATAAAATAATTTTTGGTACTTATTTGCAGTATTCAAATACTGGGCCACTGACCTGTAGAAGAAAATCTATCTTGATTCAGTATGTCACTAAGGATCAAATTGAAGACCATGGGTGGAGGCATATTTGGGCTCAAAATATAAATAAATCTTCTAAGTCAGATGATTTTAAAATTTTATATAGAAAGTAGTGATTTATATATCAGAGCAGTTGTCATACTCATGCTGAATTACCACTGATTCTACAGATAGAATTAGCATGGTTACTGATATTAATTAACATGAATTCTCATTTATAAAGAAGTAAATGTCTAATTGGTCTTGGTTGAGATATAGACCATCTCCCCTATTTTATTCCTCCCTTTACACACACACCGTGTAGTAAAGTCCAGGTTGTTTATGTGTTCAGTATGTTCATGTTCATCGATTTACTCTTCTTCTCTTCCATGAAGGTTAATTTTGTGATTCTGTAAGAAAAATTCCATCCAATAACTGTTTACCTAGTAAGCTTAGCCCTGTACGCAACATATAGGCCTGGATTAAAAATGCTTTTCTTTTTTTCCCCCCTTTTTTTTCTGTAACTACAGAGGGTTATTCTGAACAGCTTCTCAAACTTTGGTAACAGTGCTCTAAAGTACAGGAATTTTCTTCAAGAGCAGAGCCTGGAAAGGATCTATAGCTATAATTTATCAATTAGACAGACACTGGCAAAGAACCAGTCAGAGTTTTTATGGAGAACTCTGTATGCAAAAATTGGATTGGAAAGGAATTGAAAGAAATACTAAAACACAGAAAAATCATGTACATAAAGTTCAAATCTACATGCTATAGTTGAAATTTTAAGAACTTTGACTGACAATTATATAATTTTTCTGAATATAGATTTTAAAAGGTGTGAAGACATAAGTGACCTTTTTAAAGCAACTTGTAAAGTTAACTGTGAACTAGCTCTTCTCTTCTCTGCCACGAGAAAGCTCCCTTGCCACACACAAAATTGCACTGGCTAAAAAGGTTAAATAAAATCCGTAAAATGCTTTAGTTTGAATTCTTAATGATATCATACTCAAAAGCATGAACTTGACTCGTGCACCATTGTCTTACCACACTTTCTTTTACACCACATTCACTTTCCATTATGACTGAATTCCATCCCTTGAAATAGTCAAATTTTTCAACTAAACTGTGTAGGCAGGTTCCATTTTACCCAAAGGACATCTTGCAAAACAGTATTTGGAACTCTCTGCTCACAGAAAACATAGAGACAAGTCTCTCATTGGGCTATATATGTTTCTCTTGCTAGAAAAGACACAATTTTTAAAGATTGTATTGCTTATTTTAATCAGAAAAATAAACAAATAACATTGCAGGTTTATATCAACCACAAAGAAATGTGCTTGGTATCATTTATGACCTAGGGTCTCTGCCTATGTTACAGTCAGAGTCTCTGTAGGAAATATATGGAATACTCACAGTAATTGAGGAAAGTTTCATAGACGTACTTTTTAAAGAGGTCAGGATTGGATAAAGGAAGAAAACTGTAGAAGGTTTAATATCTTGGGGATAGCAATAGCAGAGCACTTTTACTAACTTCAGTACTGAAGGCATGGGGAAGGGAGCATATATGAGAACCTAGAGTGTAAAGGTCACCACAGAGCTGGTGCTTCATAAAGTGATTCATTCAGTCTATGGGGGAATATTTACTTGATCTTCACCTATTTCTGCCCTGCAATGTACTGCTTGTGATGCCCATATATTTTCACATATTTTGTTTGCTTTTTAGGTTCAGTGTTTGCTTGTTTGTTCATTTTTTTCCAGGCAGGAGATTAAATCCCTTCCCTGCTACTCGGTCTTGTCTGGAAGTAGAAGTTCTGTTAGATTCCCTTTTAATCTCTGATTTGGGTGTATGATATTTTTATTTCCTTTTGTAAAAATATGAAGTGTTTCAAACATGATTAAAACTACAAATAATACTAAGAAAATATTCTATTTTCCTCCACCTGGCATTAACAAATCACAGTTTTCTTTCACAATTGGTACATTTTTTTGAAAATAAATTATAATAATACAGACTAATAGTTGATGAACAGGGTTTTCACAAAAGTAATATTCAAATGGCCAATAAGCACATTAAAAAGTGCTCATTTTCTTTACTCATCAGGGAAATACAAATTAAAGCTACAATGTGATACCATTCAGCACCTCTCAGTTAAAATTTAAAAGATTGATAATACCAAGTGCTGTAGAGTATGTGGAAAAAGTGGAAATCTAATGGTCTGCTATTGGGGAATAAATTACAACAATGATTTAGGTAGTAGTATGTACAAAGTCTCAACACAAATAAACCCTATGATGAGAAAATTCACTGCCATAGATAGATAGATAAATAGATGAAACCAAAAGAAATGTGAATGTATGTTCACCAAAAGATATTTACACGAATATTCCTAGGAACACTATTCATAATAGACATTGACTGGAATCAACATAAATATCCATTGACAATGCAGTTATTAAATGAATGAATAAATAAATACATATGTAAAATACTCTAACAGATTGAAATCCTTTAAGGTATGAGCATTAACAAAATATTGCTATCAGACACAGTAAACATAAACCTTCTAAACATAAATAAACTTTAGTGAAAGAAGCCAGACACAATAGAGCACATACTTTATGATTCCATTTAGGTAAAGTTCAACAACAGGCAAAACAAACCTATGGTTGGTCAGGAGAACGGTTGCCGTTTATCTTGAGATAATTTTGAAGACACTATTTCATAGCCTTCTATATTCCTATATTTCTATTGAAATAGCTGATAAGAGGGAACAGATGAGAGGACTTCTGAATATTGTTAATGTTCTATATCCATATCTGGGTGATGATAACATAGATGAATTCTGTTTGTGTAAATTTATTGAGTTGGACACTTAGGATTTATCTTCTTAGGGTATGTTTTACTTCATATAATAAAATTATAATCACATATAATTGATAAAGTTAAAAACTCATATTTCTTCCTCCATCCATATATAGTTACTGTTCTGAATTTGGAGATTGTGATTTCCATAAAGATTTTTATACTCTTGGTATATATTGACAAACAGGTATAGATCTAAAAGTAATATGTAGTGCTTTTTGGATTTTTTTAAAGCATTTTATATAAATAAATAAAACTGTATGTGCAATTTTAAAATGTTTTATTCAATACATTTTGAAATGTGTTCATATACATATATTTGTGTATTTTTAATTCATTTTAATTACTGTATGGTTTTTCATTGGTGAAATATACCTAATGTATTTATCTCTTTTCTTCTTATAGATATTTAGGTCATTTAGAATGTTTCCTTACTATTATGATATGATATTGCATTGCACATTCTTGAACATGAGTATACATGGATTTACCATAGTAAAGATATTTAGAAATCCTGGGTCATAGGCTACCACATTTTAAACTGTCAGGCTTTATAAATTTATCTCTAAAGATGTTATTTCAAGTCACATATTTTAAAATATTTAGACTGAAATTATTATCCCCCACCCTTAACATTCAGTAGTACATTCTTCACTAGAGGTCCTTTCTCTAAGTAATTTCTGAGGGTACAAAGAATGATTACATAACAGGTTGGTAATCTTTCATCTTGCACTCCTGCTGTTGAGTTACTTCTGTAATAGTTCTCTTGCTCTTTGTTACCCTGGAGATCAGATCTCCAGAACTACTAGATGAACAACCCTTCCTCAGACCTCATTGTTCTCCTTCTCAGAGCTTTCCCATACTGTACCTAGAGCCATGCTTTCCTGAAGACATTTTGTTTAGAAATTTTTGTGGGGAAATCTCTCAATCCCAAATACATTCCATTTGTAGGGCCAAATGTATTCCAGAACAATTGGTGAAGGGCAGATTTACTGTCTTGCCCTAAGCCCCTGTGAAATAATCATAATGTAATCTGATATGGTTCACATGGCCTGAACTACTAAATGTTTTCTATAGTTATTTATTTTATACATATTTATTTAATTAGCTTATGAAATAATAAAATGAATGAAAGAGGAATCATCTGCTGATAACTCTCTGTTTTTCTTTTTTAAACAAACTGTCCTGTTTCTTTAACCAGTTCAGAAAATTTTGTCTATGTGTAGTAGGCAGAGGTTTGCCTGTACTTTTTCATTTTGTTTCATGGATTTTCTTCTTTTTTTGTTGTTGTTGAATGTTGTATGATTTTTAATCAATTTTTTACCAGAATGTGTGTGTCCAGATTTTACTCCTACTGTTAGACATATATTTCCTTATTACAGGGATAAATATAAATGAATGTATATATAATTTTTCATAAATGAATGAATGTGACCATAATGTAGCTATTCATGGACTCTTTAAAGCAGCTTTGTTGTATTTTATTTTGTCTTTTTACTGACAGTCACCACTCCCTGGTTTTATTTCAATTATACCTATATTCCTTAGCCACTCCAATACCCTAGTAAAACAATGACAACCTTGTATATATCTTTTCATATTTACCTCATACTCATGTCATCACACAGATGACATACAATCTTGCCACAGATATATAGCCTTTTGATCAAGAATTTATATAATTTTCTTTAATACTCTCTATTCTATATCTTGCCACTCTCCAATTTCCATAAGTTTAATATCCATTGTTCTCTTTCAGTGATTAAGTTGCCTCCATCTGTTCACCCAGGACCTCAGTCCAGAATTAGTTTGTATCTGTTTTGGTATCTGGTATCTGGCCCCATGATACCTAAGATTCAGTCTCTATGATCAAGTGATGGTTTAGTTCATTTACTGAGAAATATGAGATTGTGTCCTCCCAACAACCTAAATCCCCAGAATGTTATAATATCCATCCCATGTAACAGTTGGCAGTAGTAGTATTTTTCAGCTCCTTTTTCAGTAGAGACACTGTATACCAGGCTCCAGTTCAATCAAGGATTCCAGCTCTAGTCTACCATATAAAATGAGTCACTTTTAGTCATTCTGACCTTGCAGGAGTGAACTTCTAACTACTACTGCCTTATCCTGGCTTCAGAATCCCATAGATCTTCAGATTCAGTGTTGTTACTCTCTCGAGATTTTCTTCCATTTGTTTTTGTCTATGGGGATATAGCTTCTTCAAGCTGACCTCATTTTTTGTTTGTTTCATTTTTTATATTTTATTTAATTTTATACTATGTTCAAAGCAGAGAGTATGCATCAAAGGAATAACTTCTGTACTGACATGAGTGGGGACTTCTGTCTGTGTACTTTCTGATAGTTACTTTCCCTCTCCTTTGTAGCTTTTAAAATCTTCCTTTATTTTAATGTTCTGCAATTTTGTGGTTCTCTTCTGTAGTCTGTGATTTTGTTACTCATTACACTGGTTATTCTGTGGACTTGTTAAACCTTAAGATATATTTACTTCAGTTTGGAATAACATAATTGTTCTATTTACTTCTTATTTTTCTCCCCCTTATTTTCCTTGATCTCTCTTTCTGGAATTCCTGTTAGCTGAAATTTGGATCTCCTTGATTGATATACTAATCGCAAACACATGTTTTACTTTCCTTTATATCCCCCATTATTGTCTTTATGTTCTGCATTCCATATGATTTCCTAGACTTTCCTAGATTTATTTTCAAATTTTTGAATTTCATTTTTATATTTGGTGATCATATTTTATCTTTCATGAGCTCATTTGTGTAATGTGAATTCTCTTTTTGTAATGTACTCTTCCTGTTTCACATATACAGGATCTTCTCTTACTTGTTAATTGAGTTAATAGTTTTAAAACATTTAGAACAGTGCCTGCCACAGATTAAGCAACATATAAGTATCAGTCAAATCAATAAACAATCCAATAAACACAAGTATGTTGGCAGAATTTTTTTTAAAATATGCTTCTTTATATAATAACTTCTTCTCAGTTCATTTTATTGATATTCTTTCTTTCTTCCTCCCACCATCCCTCCTTCTCTTCTCTTCTCCCCTTCCCTCCCCTCCTCTCCTCTCTCTCCTTTCAAACGACTTCCTAAAACACTGCTAAACGTTGATTGTCTAGTAATACTGAAAGTATAAAACCAAAAATATTATGAAATGTGCAAGATTTATTGACAAAGTAAATGGATTGTAAGAAAAATTTTGCTTGGAGAACACTCAAGTGTCAGTATTTTTACTTTTGTTTTCTTGGGGTCATTTACATTTCATGAGAATGATTGAGTGCCCTTGTCTGGCAGTAGGGTAGAGTGTGGAAACACATTTATGAAAGTCTTGAGGTATCATTGCGTAGAATGCATTTGTTTACTGCACACCACACTTCACCATCATCTGTTATACTGGAACCCAAATAGAGTGCCTTTCTTTTGCTCCAATATCTTTAAAGAGTGAAATTGTCCATCATTTTCTGAAGTTAGAGAAGGGTCATTACCTGCCTCCTCAAAACAGAACTGGTGCCTATATAATGTATTTTTATTAAGTGGCCTTTGAACCAATACTTTAATTTTTTATTCCAGTTTTATTGAGATATAATTGACATATAGCACTGTATAAGTTTACAGTGTACATCATAATGATTTGACTTAATATATATTATGACATGATTATCACAATAAGTTTACTGAACATCCATCATCTCATATAGATACAAAATTAAAGAAATAGAAAAATATTGTTTTTTGTGATGAGAACTTAGGATTTACTATGTTAACAACTTTCATATATAACATACAGCAGAGTTAATTATATTTCTCATGTGTACATTACATCCCTAGGACTTATAACTGGAAGTTTGTTCCTTTTGACTGCCTTCACCGAGTTCCTCCTCCACTCCTCTCCACCCCTGCCTATGGTAACCACAAATCTGGTCTCTTCTTCTATGAGTTTGTTTGTTGGCTTATTTGTGTTTGAAGTGTAATTGACCTACAACACTATGTTAGTTCCTGTTATACAACATAGTGATCCAATACTTCTGTACATTTCAAAATGATCACTATGATCATACTAGGTAGCACCTGTCAACATACAAAGATGTTACATAGTGTTGACAGTACATTTCATACCCATGACTCATTAATTTTGCAACTGGAATTTTGACCCTCTTAATACCCCTCATGTAATCATTTCCTCCCCCCACCTACCTCCCCTCTGGCAACCACTAGGTTGTTCCCTGTATCTATAACTCTGTTTCTGTTTTGTTATGTTTGTTTATTTGTTTTGTTTTGTAGACTCTACATGTAAGTGAAATCATACAATATTTGTGTTTGTGTATTTCACTTATCCACTTTCTCATAAATTGCAAGATTTCATTCTTTTTTATGTTAGTGTAATATTCCATTGTGTGTATGTATGTGTGTATGTACATATATGTATGTAAACAAAACATGTTTATCCATTCACCTATCAATGGGCATTTAAGTTGCTTCTTTATCTTGGCTATTGTAAATAATGCTGCAGTGAATACAAGGTTGCATATATCTTTTCTGATTAATGTTTTCTTTTTCTTTGGATAAATGCCCAGGAATGGAATTTCTGAATCAAGAGTGGTAGTTCTATTTTTAACTTTTTGAGGAATGTCCATAATCTTTTCCAAAGTGGCTGCACCAATTTACATTCCCACCATCAGTGCATGAATTTTCCCTTTTATACACATCCTTGCCAGCAGTCCTTATTTGTTGTATTTTGGATAATAGTCATTCTGACAGGTGTGCAGTGATATCTCATGGTGGTTTTGATTTGCATTTCCCTGATGATTAGTGATGTTGAGCATCTTTGCATGTGCCTGTTGGCCATCTGTATATTTTCTTTGTAAAAGTGTCTATTCAGATTCTCTGCCTGTGTTTTAATTGGGTTGTTTGTTTTTTTGATGTTGTTATATAAGTTCTTTGTACATTTTGGATATTAACCACTTCAATATACTGTTTGCAAATATCTTCTCTCATTCAGTAGGTGGCTTTCGTTTTATTGACAGTTTCCTTTACCATGCAAAATCTTTCTAGTTTAATGTCATCCCATTTGTTTATTTTTGCTTTTGTTTCCCTTGTCTAAGCATACATATCCAGAAAATATTATTCTGTCCAATACCAAAGAGCACATTGCCTCTGTTTTCTTCTAGAATTTTTGTTTCAGATTTTATATTAAAGTATTTAATCCATTTTGAATTTATTTTTGTGCATGATGTGAGAGAGTAGTCCAGTTTGATTCTGTTACATGTAGCTGTTTTCCCAACATCATTTATTGGAGAAGCTGTCTTTTTCCCATTGTATCTTTTTGCCTCCTTTGTCCTAGATTAATTGCCTATATAAGTTTGGGTTCGTTTCTGGGCTGTATATTCTGTTCCATTGAGCTCTCTGTTTTGTGCCCATAACATACTGTTTTGATTCCTGTGATTTTGTAGTATACTTTGAAATCAGGGAGTGTGATACCTCCAGCTTTGTTCTTCTTTCTCAAGATTGTTTCAGCCATTGGGTTCCTTTGTGTTTCCGTACAAATTATGAATTATTTTTTCTAGTTCTGTGAAGAATGCCTTTGTTTTCATAGGGCTTGCATTGAATCTGTAGATTGTCTTGGGTAGTATGGTCATATTATCAATATTAATTCTTCCAATCCATGATCATGATATATCTTTCCATCTGTTTGTGTTCTCTTCAGTTTCTTTCATCAGTGTCTTATAGTTTTCTGAGTACAGGTCTCTTACCTCCTTAGTTTTATTCCTATGTATTTTATTCTTTTTGATGTAATTATAAATGGGATTGCTCTTTCACATAGTTTATTTGCAGTGTATAGAAATGCAACACATTTCTCTGTATTAATTTTGTATCCTGCAACTTTACTGAATTTATTAATGAGTTCTAACAGTTTTTTGGTGGTATCTTTAGGATTTTTCATATATAGTATCATGTCATCTGCAAATAGGGACAGTTTTACTTCTTGCTTTCCAATTTGGATTCCTTTTACTTGTCTGATTGCTCTGTCTAGGACTTCAAATGCTATGTTGAACAAAAGTGGTGAGACTGGGCATCCTTGGCTTGTTCCTGATCTTAAAGGAAATGCTTTCAGCTTTTCACTGTTGCATATGATGTTAGCTATGTGCTTGTCATATACAATCTTTATTTTGTTGAGGTATGTTCTCTCTATCCCCATTTTGTAGAGAGATTTTTATCATAAATGTGTACTGAATTTTGTCAAAAGCTTTTTCTGCATCTATTAAGATGATCATATGATTTTTATCCTTCAGTTTGTTAATGTCCTGTATCACATTGATTGATTTGCAGATATTGAGCCATCATTGTCTCCCTGGGGTAAAATTCTACTTGATCATGGTGTTTGTTCCTTTTAATGTATTATTGAATTCTGTTTGATAATATTTTATTGAGGATGTTTGCATTTATGTTCACCAGTGATATTGGCTGGTAATAATCTTTTTTTGTGATATCTTTGTCTATTTTTGGATCAGAGTGATGCTGTCCTTGTAAAATGAGATCAGAAGAATCCTCCCTCTGAAATTTTTGGAAGAGTTTGAGAAGGATAGGTGTTAACTCTTCCCTAAATGTTTGGTAGAATTCACCTTTGAAGCTGTCTCATCCTGTACTTTTGTTTGTTGGCAATCTCCAATACTTTAATTTTTAATGTTTAGGGCCACCATCTTCTATACCACTTCATAAGCTTTTTCAGTTCTGCAGACTACAAAGGCCTAATTTTTTTCAATGCATAAGTTTTCTAGTCTGTTGTTACCACTCTTCCATTTGCATTTCACTTCCAAAAATGTATTGATATTTTATTTCTGTTTTATTTGTATGCATCCTTTTTGTCCTTGTGGGTTTATGTTATTTATTCTTTTACTCACATTTTAGCATGTTATATAAGGAAGCAGACCATAATTTGTCAAAAATTTAGATGAATACTATTTGACCAATAAAAATAATTCTTGTACAGGGTTAAAAAGAGCTCATACAGGACCAGGTGAATATGAGCCTGTGGGATTGTAGATAAATCACTTTTGTGTTTCTGTGTAGATAAAACTTTCTGAAAAAAAGATTACTAAAATTTGGAACCTGGGCTAAAAGATCAAGCTTTAGAAGTTAATTTACAAATCCATGTATAGCTAATGAGAAAACTTCAGAGATTCACTCAACTCCAGAGGTATTTGTTTACATTGGTGGGGAGATGAGAGTGTTATATTGGATATTGGATACGTCCTCCCTGGGCTGTAATAAAACAGAAGACACCAAGATTATCTGTCTCCTGGAAAAATTTATTTTCATTCCAAAGGTTTAGAGGAAGTATGTAGGATCCTATCCAAGGAGCAAAGGTTATTGTCTCCTTCTTTCAGGAAGTGAAGAGAGTAACATGTACATAAATTACCAGATTCATATTTAGTTTTTTTCTGTCTTCTTCATCTATAGACTCCATGTGTATGTATATGATGAAATCTGGCTATCACTATAGCACACCAGTGGTAAAAAATTGGGGCACTGCACACTTTATAGTTGCTTTAAAATAAATAATAATCAGCTCTCTCCAGAACCTCATATCAGAATAATAATGATAAAAATAGATACTAAGAACGTATATATACTTAAAGAGTACTGATAAATAAAAGATATGGTATTTTACAGTATTTATTTTAAATACTATGTGATTACATGCTATACCTCTAAAGAGGTAAAAGAGATGAAATGTAGCAAGAATCTCCCTTTATATTTTTCCTGTATGATATTATCCAATAGGCAATAGAGTATCAGTATCTTGAAGGTTGAATAACCTGTATTCTTGTGCTCTTGGCTTAAGGAGCAACCAAAAGTTTTCCTCCCAGACTTATTGCTGTCCAAGATTAATAGAGCTGCCCTTCTTTTGTTCTTTAGAGAAATGTTTCAACATGGACTATTTCCTATAGATAGGAACAGTAACTCACAAGGGGCAAAACAACTGATCATAATATAGCAGTATGTTTTTACTACTTTTATAACTTTTTTTTATAGTCTCTCCTAATGGGAGGTTTTTTGTTTAAGGAGAGGGTTCAAGCTTATTCACATTTATATCCCCCAGAGTACATTTACAATATGTTGAATAAATGTTTATTGAATGAAATGACTTTAAAATTTTATAAAAGTCTTTGTCTCTATCTCCCTCTGTCTCTGTTGTATGTGTGTATATACATACATATACACATATGTATATCTACACCTCACATACACACACACGTATGGAGAGAGAGAGAGATAAAAATTACTAAACTTTTATAATGTGAAAGTTATTAATAGGAAACCCCATTCAAAATGTAGTTGGGAAGCCCTAAAGGGGCAGCTTTTACACCCTACCACTCATTGCCATCTGCAGACGCCAAACAGGAAACACATGCCTTGCATCTCCAACAGGAAGAAGCTTTCTACTTTACTAATCCAGCAGGAAGAAGGAAGGTTTTTCTTTTCACCAGGTAACAGCCCAAGCCAATGAGAAACTACCACCACTCAGCCAATGAGAAATGTAACCACTCTGAACTCTCAGTTTCCACCAATGAACTTTCTTTCACAGCAGCTTTTCCCAACTTCCTCTTTTTTTTTTCTTTTTATTTCCCTATAAAGTAACATTCTTCTCCTTTGTTTTCTGGACTTGCCTATGGTTATTACCATAGCTTGCATGTCCTGAATTGCAATTCCTCTGCTATTCTTTAATAAAACCATTTTGCTGGTAAAATAACTGGTTGTTTTATTTGTAGGTCGACAATATCCTATTCAAGATTTATGATTTATAAAAATGAATAATACTGTTTTTTTCTTCAGTGTAAAAAAAAGGCCTATATATGCACAGAATGCCTCTTTGGGATTTCATTTGGAATTTTTCAGGAGTAAGGGAGAAAGATAAATTAGGAGTTGTGGATTTCAAATACATTTAAGATTACTATGTGTACTTCTGTCATTTTCAGTGAATTTTGCTCTCCATGGAAATTTGAAAACCAGGTTTAATTGTATTTCTGGAGAGGCCAATAAATTTAACCTTTACCCTAAACCCGTCGGGATGATTTTGATGTTTGTCATAGTGTTTTATATTTCCCACTCAGAGGCAGCCTTTCATATGTCATTAAGGACTACAAAACACCATTATTTTTTTCTGTACTTAGAAAGACATCATGTATTTTAGTTTCAGTGAACTTGAAACAATGTTCCATAGCATAAGATATGACATTAGAATCTTTTTCACACCTTATAAAATTTAAGCATTTATTCTAAGTCTACCTGTATTTTCATGTTTCTCTATTTGTATGTGAGTTCATTCTCCCCAAAAGGTAAAAACATCATGTCTTGTATAAGTATTGGTTGCTTGTTACTTTCAAGTGATATCTTACAACTAACTCAACTTCCAGTGTGATTCTCACACATCCTTTAGGACTAGTGAAAAATCGAGTCTTAGTGTTATTAGGTCTTCCTTCCTTCATAGTCATTTGAAGGTCTCAGTTGTCACATACTGTGAAAGCTCTGTTTGGCTACCCTGGCTAACCTGAGAATGCCTAACTTTCTAGCCTTGAGATCCAATGATTCTCAGCCCCTCACATCACACTTGGAGCCAGGGAACATTGACAAGCTCATACACTTTAATTCTTAGGGCCCAGCCTTCCTAGAGAGCTCCTCACACAGCTGTTTTGAGGTCTTTAAAACTCTCCACTGAGCCAATACTGAATGCTTATCAGGTTCCCTCTCTCCAAGGATCTCTTCCAAGTTTGGGAGAGTCTTTCTTTCTCCATTCCTCCTCCTCCAAACATCTCTCCTTGTTTTGCTTTTACTCTTTGAAGGTCCTAGCATATTTAGTTTAGTCAGTTTAGACATTTTACAAATCACATGAAGAATCATTAACTTGAACCAACTTCTGAAATGAGGACAGCAAAATTCTCTCAGACAAATAAATGGAAAGTTATGGCTAACTTATTGGAAGAGAGAGTCTAAAATATTAAATGCAAAATAACATCTAAATAAATTATCTTGACTCATTTATATTTATCAAATTAGTTCTTATCTTGTAGTGTATAATTTATTTATTTATTTTTCAGACCTCCCATGGAGCAAAGTCACAGAGTTTTCTAATAAGGAAACACAAACCTTTAATGCTTTCAGACAGAAAAAAGAGTTTCTTTTGTTTTTAATCTTAAGTTTTGTTGTGTTTTTTTTTGTGTTTGGCACATAAAAGGATGATATTTCATGCCCAGGAGTATTGTATATTTTGAACAAATACCTTGTGCACTAATGCTGCTTCCAGGGACATTGAGGAAGTAGGGAAAACTTCTCTGCTTGTCTCTAATCCAAATCTCTTCCATTGCTTCCTGTACTTTAACCTCATGAACCATATTTCTCAAATAAATGGCATCTATTACTCTAAAAGGAGACTCCTCTAATTCCATTTGAAAGCTGTAGCACAAATTTTCTTTCTTTTCACAACCTATATGATTTGAAGTAAAGTAACAACTTAATCAGTAGTTTTACTAAAAGTATACCTTTAGGGTCTGCATTTAAAACTCTGAAAAATCAGTCATGACAAAATTATGTATTGGTTATAATACTAAAATAGTCCCAGATCATGAATTGCTCCATTATGTATATTGTTTGTCATTTAATTTGGTCTCAGTTTTCATCACTTCTTATAATGAAAGCATACATATTTAAATGATAGATCATTTAAAAATATGTTTTTGTTTTTGTTTTTTTAGCATATTGAGGAGTGTTACTAGCAATGCCCAAAATCTATTTGGATTGGAATCATGTTTCAGATTTATTTCTATTGCTCATCAAAATGAAGACATGAATTTGATTACATTTTCCATCTATTAAGTAGTAGTATTTGTCTCTGTCACAGAGAAGGAAGAAGAGGGTTAGGGAGAAGGAATGAGAAATGAAACAGAAACCAAAATTTTGGAAGCAACTGTACCATAACTCACAAAATAGATAAACTGAACAAACAGTGAGCCTGAGTTCAGTATTTTTTTTTTAATACTAGCTTACTAAGGCCATATTTTCCAGGATGACAGAAGGACTGATTTAACTCTTAACATTGTAGACTTGTCCCAAGGATGAATTCACGAACTTTTCTAACAAATTGTCTGTTTTACCAAATCTCACCAATCCTGCCAGACTGCCCTTTTTGATACATTTATGAGACTGAAAAGATTGTGCTCTGCCTTGCAATTATGATAAAGTCAGCTTTTCATGAAAAATATGTTTTTCTGGGTGTCTTTATATGAAAACTAATAGGAAAAACAGGTAGAATGGACAAAATCCCTTTGAGTGCAGAGGTTGTATAAATAACTTTTTTTTAAAGAAAAATGGCAAGAGGAAGATAGCTATAGGAATATGTGTAAACCATAGCCATTTTGTCCAAATATTAACAGTAAGAATGACCTCTTAAAGAATGAAAATAAATTTAAAGTAATCAAATGGGAGAGAGTGTGAAAAACTGAAGGAGGGAGAAAAACCAAATGCAGAAAACATTCATGGAAATGAAAAGAAAACAAATTACATTTTAAAGTGGTTTTGACCAATTTATCATTTTTTGTTATTATTTCCATATTTACATCAAAGATTCACATGAAGATTATAGAAGGTAAAAGAGAGACAAATTACTTATACAGTTTCTTTGGAGGGGCAAGAAAAACGAAATCATGATGTTAGTTGCCCAGCAAAAGATTGTTTACTAATTCAGTTGAGATAAAACTCAATGCTCATATTTGCATTAATCCAAAATTCAGGAAATAAAGAATTTAATAAGATTTCAGGTCTCTAGAATAAAATACATATACTTTGGAGACTGTATCAGATGCAAAAAGACCAGTACATCTGGAAGAGTGATCTAAAATGAATGATAAATACTCAATTCACTCTTTAGGGAGAGTAGATATGGGAGATATAGTCCTTTCGATATAAAAATGATTTTAATCATTCCAATAAAAGTAGCAGATGGAAATGAGGTTCAGATTAAGATATGATAAAATAATTATTATTTATTGAGTATCTCCTGCATGCTAGGCAATGTTCAAGGAACTTTAAATTATACCAGTTTTAATCCCACATAACACCATGAGGTAATTTTATTGCCATTTTACAGATGAGGGAATTTGGGTGTTAATCAATTTAAATATTGCTTATAATCCTATTACTCTGAATGCAGAACTTAAGGTCTTCATTTTACTCTAAGCTACTTTAAAATATGCAAGCCTACAAATGGACAATAAGCTTAAGCACGTCCAATTTTTTCATTGTTATTAATTAAAATCAGCATTGGACTAGATTGGAGTCAAAGTTATGCTATAATTGTCAATAAAACTCTTAATGTGGAAAGTATAGTAAGGTTTTTTGAGTATAAAACAAATAGTGCTTGTTTATATGCAAACTGTCCTGAAGCATTTTAAAATCAGAGGCATGATGGCACTAATACTATTGTTACTAGTAGTATTACCACTACTGCTACTATCACTACCACCACCACAAAAAATAACTCAAAAAAATAATTATGATTACTACCATTTTATAGGTTAAGACACTGAAACTCCAGAGTTTATTAAATTCCTCATAATGCTCAGGAGGTAAGAGGCAATCCTAAGGTTAAGAATCAGTTTAATCTTTCTGAAAATTCCATGATATTCAGCTGTGCCATTTGCCTGTTTATATGTCACTTCACACATGGAATTGCATTTTTTATACAGTTTTATATACATTTTATGTATGCATTTTCTGAATTTATTTATTACAATAAGACAATGAAATGGTCAAGTCAGATGTTAAACTTGCTTTTCTTTTTTAAAGATAAGAAAGCTGAAGTTTCGTTTTCAATGCAGGTGGTACAGCAAGAGACATCATATTCTAACCTAATCGTGTTCTAACAAAGGTAGAGGCAGGAATAAAACTTCAAAAAGTTTTCTTGGACCACTAAAACTGCCTTTAAAGTTGCCATCCCTTTTCTCTGTCACAGAACTAGAACAAAAAATTTCACAATTTGTGTGGAAACACAAAAGACCCTGAATAGCCTAAGCAATCTTGAGAAAGAAAACCGAGCTGAAGGAACCACACTATCTGACTTCAGACTATACTACAAAGCTACAGTAATCAAGACAATATGGTACTGGCACAAAAACAGAAATATAGATCAATGGAACAGGAAAGAAAGCCCAGAGATAAATCCGCACACATATGATCACCTTATCTTTGATAAAGGAGGAAAGAATATACAGTGGAGAAAAGATGGCCTCTTCAATAAGTGGTGCTGGGAAAACTAGACAGCTGCATGTAAAAGAATGAAGTTACAGGACTCCCTAACACCATACACAAAAATAAACTCAAAATGGATTAAAGACCTAAATGTAAGGCCAGACACCATCAGACTCTTAGATAAAAACATAGTAGAACACTCTATGACATAAATCACAGCAAGATCCTTTTTGACCCACCTCCTAGAGAAATGGAAATAAAAATGAAAGAAAACAAATGGGACCTAATGAAACTTCAAAGCTTTTGCACAGCAAAGGAAACCATAAACAAGATGAAAAGACAACCCTCAGAATGGGAGAAAATATTTGCAAATGAAGGAACTGACAGAGGATTAATCTCCAAAATATACAAGCAACTCATGCAGCTCAATATCAAAAAAACAAACAACCCAATCCAAAAATGGGCAGAAGACCTAAACAGACATTTCTCCAAAGCAGATATACAGATCGCCACCAAACACATGAAAGAATGCTCAACATCATTAATCATTAGAGAAATGCAAATCAAAACTACAATGAGATATCATCTCACACTGGCCAGAATGGCCATCATCAAAAAATCTACAAACAATAAATGCTGGAGAGGGTGTGGAGAAAAGGGAAACCCCCTGCACTGTTGGTGGGAATGTAAATGGATACAACCACTATGGAGAACAGTATAGAGGTTCCTTAAAAAACTACAAATAGAACTACCATATGACCCAGCAATCCCATTACTGGGCATATACCCTGAGAAAACCATAATTCAAAAAGAGTCATGTACCAAATGTTCTTTGCAGCTCTATTTACAATAGCCAGGACATGGAAGCAATCTAAGTTTCCATCAACAGATGAATGGATAAAGAAGATGTGGCACATATATAACAATGGAATATTACTCAGCCATAAAAGGAAATGAAAGTGAGTTATTTATAGTGAGGTGGATGGACCTAGAGTCTGTCATACAGAGTGAAGTAAGTTAGAAAGATAAAAACAAATACCGTATGCTAAGACATATATAGAATCTAAAAAATAAAATAAAATAATGACACTGATGAACCTAGTTGCAGGGCAGGAATAAAGATGTAGACATAGAGAATGGACTCGAGGACATGGGGTGGGAGGGGGAAGCTGGGGCGAAGTGAGAGTAACATCGACATATATATACTACCGAATGTAAAATAGTTAGCTAGTGGTGAGAAGCAGAAGTATAGTACAGGGAGATCAGCTCGGTGCTTTGTGGTGACCTTGAGGGGTGGGTTAGGGAGGATGGGAGGGATGCTCAAGAGGGAGAGGATATGGGGACATAGGTATGCATATGGCTGATTCATTTTGCTGTGCAACAGAAACTAACACTGTATTGTGAAGCAATTACTCTCCAATAAAGATGTTTAAAAATATAAATAAATAAATAAATTAATTAATTAAAATGAGCCCCTAAACTTGGAAGAAAATGAAATAAGGATGATATTTATAGATTATTTTGTCTATAGCTTTAAAGTTTTTATGAAAACTCCTTTTATTCAATTTTGAAATCATGGATAGTGATTAAATGATACTGTGTTCATTTCCTACGTCTGCCATAAAATAGTATCACAAACTGAGTGAGTTGAAATAACAGAACTTTATTCTCTCAGTTTTGGAGTCTAGATGTCTGAAATCAAGGTTTTGGCAGGGCCAGGCTCCCTCTTAAAACTATAGGGGAGGATCTTTCCTTGCTTCTTCCTAACTTCTAGTGGTGATCCTTGGTTTATGTTTGCATAACTCCAATCTTTACTTCAGTCATCGCAGGGTATTCTTCCTGTGTGTCTCTGTCTTCTCCTGTTCTTACAGAAGGACACCAGTTATACTGGAGTAGGGCCTAACCTACTCCCTTATTACCTCATCTTAATGTGATCACACCTGCAAAGACTCTGTTTCTACATAATGTTACATTCACACCTTCTGAGGATTAAGATTTCAACATATCATTTGCAGGGATACAGTTCAATCCATAACTTTTTTCTTGTATCTGTGAGATACAAAAATAAGTCTTCAATGTCTATATTATATACAAAAATACACTTTAAATGAAAAATATTAGCATAGAATAAAGAGGTCACTTTATAATATAAAATATAAATTCATCAGGAAGATACAAAAGTTATAGTTTATCTCATAAAATAGATGAATATATATGATATTTTGTTTATGAGTTTTTCAATCCTTTGAAATTTGTTGATGCTTTGTGGCCAACATATAGTCAATTTTTATAAAAATATTTGTGTATTTGAATTGTATGTGTATTGTATACATATTAGATATAGTGATCTCTAGCTGTTATTTACATCAAATGTGCTAATCAGCTCTTTAAATTATCTATATTCGTATAGATTTCTTTATCCTGATTGATTATTCTGTCAGTTACTGAGAGATATTTCAGAGATATAACCTCATTATAATTATGAATTTGTGTATTTTCCACTTATCTTTTGAGTTATATCAATTTTTGTTTTATATATTTTGCATACATGTTTAGAATTATTGTAGAGTCCTGTGAATTGATTCATTAATATGAAATGTCCCTCTATATCTTTAGCAATGCTTCTTGTCTTAAAGTGCATGTTCTCTGATATTAGTACGGGAGCACCAGCTTCTTTCTTTCTTTCTTTCTTTATTTACTTTTATTAGAGTATAATTGCTTTACAATGTTGTGCTAGTTTCTGCTGTAGAACCAAGTGAATCAGCTATATGTATACATATATCCCCTCCCTCTTGAGCCTCCCTCCCACACCCCCTCTTTCCACCCCTCTAGGTCTTCACAGAGCACCGAGCTGAGCTCCCTGTGCTATACAGCATCTTCCCACTAGCTACTTTACACATGGTAGTGTATATATGTCAATGCTACTCTCTCAATTCGTCCCACCCTCCCCTTCCCCCTCAGTGTTCACAAGTCTGTTCTCTACATCTGCATCTCTTTTCCTGCCCTGCAAATAAGTTCATCAGTACCATTTTTCTAGATTCCATATATATGCGTTATTATACGATATTTGTTTTTCTGACTTACTTCACTTTGGATGACAGACTCTAGGTCCATCGACATCTCTACAAATGACCCAATTTCATTCCCTTTTATGGCTGAGTAATATTCCATTGTATATATGTACCACCTCTTCTTTATCCATTCATCTGTCGAAGGACATTTAGGTTGCCTCTATTTTCTGGCTGTTGTAAATAGTGCTGCAATGAACATTTGGGTATGTGTATCTTTTTGAATTATGTTTTCCTCAGGGTATATGCCCAGTAGTGGGATTGCTGGGTCATATGGTAGTTCTACTTTTAGTTTTTTAAGGAACCTCCATACTGTTCTCCAAAGTGGCTATATCAATTTACATTCCCACCAACAGTGCAAGAGGGTTCCCTTTTGATTAATATTTATGAAGTCCATCTTTCTCCAAAATTTTATTTTCAAACATTCTTTATCTTCATATTTAAGATGTACCTCTTTTAGGCAATAATTTTAAATTCAGTTTAAATGAAGTGTAGATTCCATCCTGCAGACTGAGAACAATTAAAGCATCTATAGCATTCACGAAACGAAACAAAACAAAACATACTGGTTTGAGAGCATGGTTGTATGAGATAAAGATGAATTGGTCAATACTTATTCAAATACTGTTGTCTCTGGTGAAAGAGAAATTTGATTTCTTTTAAGTAGTAATGAGTCATTTAGTAATATAATATGAGATTTTATGAATATCTATATTATTGGGAATATAGGCAGTGAGATGAAATTGGTGCCATTGAGACAAGTTAAGAACTATTGCAGTGAGATCAGGAGTGGTCCTATTTTATTAAAGCACACTTGCAATGATTATGATCCTTGTTAATAATGTAAAAGTAGAAGGACAGAAGAAGTGATCAATAAAGTCATTCTGACAAGGAAACAGAAAGGAATGTGTTATACCTATAGAATTTTTCTTTAAATATTTAGGGACTTGTGTTGAAATGATGGTTTTGAATATGGTAAGCAAAAGGTTTTGAGCTCAGTTTTAGTCTGGTTAATGTTGATTGTGGGCTTACCACAAACAAACAAACTAAAAGTGCAGATCAAGCAAGGTTAAGTGTATTAGACTTCCTACAATATGGGAGTGCACACCTTAACCCTTAAGGGAGCCTCAGTGTTGCCTCAAATCAAGGAAATAAGAGAAGGATATCTACAGGATTTTAGGATGTGGGCTGTAATATTTTAAGGTGACTCAGATTTTGCGACAGTTTATGGCATAGTTGTTTTAGATGGGTGGGCATAAAGAAGAGAGGTCTTAAAGCAAATGCAATGAAGAGGCTGTTAGTACATAAATGTCTAGTTCACGGAAGTTAATGTAGTTCACTAGATCTAATTCTCATTACTTTAGTGCTTCCTCCAGGTGGATGCTGGTTCTCTGGCAAAAACAAAACAAACAAACTAAAAAGAGCAAACACAAATAGAAGCAAATATACACATAAAAAGCAAACACAAACAAACAAGAAAACCTGCACATAAGTTATTTTAGAAAGCAAATGCCTCCAATTATCAGAACTGACACATATTTTTAAAAACCAAATTTATCTTCCTCTGTTGAAGAAATGTCCTAGAACAGAGAGAAGCCATGGGAACGCCAGAAAAGAGACACCTGAATTGGGAGCAAGCACTAATGGGGAAATAACAATGGAAAATAGCTCTAGGCACTGGGGGAATTCTGTAATACTTAACTATGTATTTAATGTCTGCTTTATTCTCCCATTTGATTCTCAGGTACAGATTTAATGAATAGACAGGTTGAATTGAAAGTTACAGGGCTTGATTTTGAGAAAATAGAATGTTCTAACCTTTCCTCACCACTTCAATTTTTTTTTCGTGTTCACTATTGTCTGGCCTTCTACACTATAGTTAGTCCCATAATATAAGGTATTGCCCTGTTCTAAAATGCAACCACCAAGGAAAAATGACCCTTCATGCTTTATGATTTCTTTATTGTTAAGTGTGAATGATTTTTTTTTTTAAATCGGTTTTCTGAGGGAAGTATAACACACTTTTTCATAGCCTAATATGAGGGGTTCAAAATTTTTAATTACGTAAGAGAGTGGCATATCACTTCAAGATTAATATGGCAAATATTGTTCATTCTTCAAAGTAACTATGTTTAAAATGGAGACATGTATTTGTTTGTTTTTACTTGTTGAATCATTAAGAAATCTTTTAATGATCTCAAAATGTCAAAATTATCAGAGATAATCACCTTTTAATCATCCCCCAGAAGACCTTAACTTTGGTGTACCTCACCTCCATTTGGTCACGGGGTCTGGAAGAGAAATAAGCAAATTTCCAAATATATCCAGATTAAATTATTGTGGAGTTCTGGTGAGAACAGTTTAGCCACTAGCTCCATGTCTTACTGTGAGAGAGCTGCTTTGCCATTCCAGTCCTATAGTCTTTATCTTTAAAATGCAAGTAGTAGTGTGAATGACACTGAGCCCTGGAACATTTTCTGATGATGCTTATAAGATCCTAGCTTCCAAATACTTTTCCTCACTTCCATGCTAAACCGAAGTTGACCGACCAATGGCTAGTAAATTAAGGCCTGCTGCATGTGCCTCCTGTTCCACAATTCACAAAACTTCAGTTTCCACATACCTTCTAAGATTTTGAAGAGTGAATAATTCTCAATACACAACTAAACCTTGACTGACCTTCCCCAGCCAACCCTAGACAATCTGTATGATAATTATTCTTTCAGAAAATCATCTTGCACTGTTTACATATTGCAAAGATTTTAGTAAAGCCTTAAAATAATTGATTTTGAGTTGTTTTTTCTCCTCCCATTTCGTGTTTGGGAAATATTGATAAGGATAGGACATGCCAAAGACCCTTTGTTATCTCCATTATTATGGGCCTTTATGCCTGGAAAGCTGGGTAAGTTCTTCCCCTGTCTGGTGCTCTGCCCTTTTGTGTTAGAGTGCTGCTCAAGCCTTTATATCAGCAGCATCATCATCATCATCATCATCAACATCATCATTCTTGAATGAGAACCTTGTACTTGTTTTTGTCACTGTTAGACCCTTTAAGGGGAGGCAAGAGTACAAGCATTTGATTGGGGGTGCTTGTGTTTTTCATTTCCCACCACTGGAAGGCAACAGACAACTGTCAGTTGGAAAGCTCACAGCAAGCTGGTACCCTATTTGTACACGTGCCTATACCCCCAATTATTTGAATATTTCAAGAAAATTATTAAGAAAATTAATAATTAAAGTAACAATTTTGAGGAACTTTTTATATAAGCAAATTTGTTCAACTGAGAGAGGTCTTAGGACAAAATTGGTAGAAACCCTCGTTTAATATCATTGATTTTGAGAATATAAATATGCATTGGTTTAATATGTTGATGAAGATTACATAGCCAGATCTATCTAAAAGATAGATAAGAGAGAGATTACTTTACTTAAATAAGCTTTAATAAGTCTCTTCTGTGTGAGTCAGTGTGTGTGTGTGTGTATATAGATTTCATTTCTGTCTAAAGTAAGCTCCCTCTTAATTTTCCTGTGTGTGTGTGTGTGTGTGTGTTCTTCTTCCATTCTTTTTTCCTTCTCTCTGGATATTTTCAATATTAATCAAATTTTTGTTTTTGTTATTATTGGTGGGATCTAAGAATAGCTAGTCTAGATACACATTTAGGAGTTTCTTAAAGACTTAAAGCAAAATTATTATACTGCATTTCTTTTGCTTAAAAATGTGGTATATGTTAAATTATTTAGCTGCATGTGTAAGTGAGTAATTGCCTTGTTCACTAGTTACTAGCTGAGAAAAGAGCTCATTCTAACTAAGAAGAGTACTTCTAAGTATGGTCTACAGAGTCATTGCACTTTAGTTTATATACACCTATAAATTATATTAATACAAATTTTGTGTACTATTCCTTTTAAACATATGAATCTTTGGACAAATTAGCATTATTTAATTATATTGATTTAAAGATTTCTGTCTCCTTCTGTACCTTATTAGGTAAAATTAATGTCAACTCAATATTCTAATGTATATAACACTAGGATTAAACTTCTTATCATTTACTTTTAATAAATTTCCTACATTGGTTTTTGAGAGTCAAATGAGATGTCATTGCTTTGACAAATATTTAAGATATTGAATATAAAAAAATTGTGTTCAAATAAACTTGTAAAAATAGATGTCTTTAAAAGAGGTTAATCTCATAAATAAATTCTTAAAATATTACAGATAGAGTTTAATGTATTGGTTTCAATTATAATTTCCATATTTTAATTAAATTTAAGATATTAGACTAACATTAAATTGAGTATGTGAACATTTTCAAAGAAAAAATTTTAAACCTCAGTGATTAAACTTTTCACTTACCCTATTCTTATACATTGTAGAATATACAAATGACTTTTGATAATGTATTAATATGTGTATTTATCTTTCTTGCCACCTTAAGATTTGTAAAGTTGATATAAAATATATGCTCACGAAGATAAAGAATCAGGGAGTTGGTGATTTTCTATCTTCTAGTCTTCTCTGTGTCTCTGGAAGAAACAAAAATTGATTTTGTTTTTTGGTTGCACCGTGAAGTTTGTGGGATCTTACTTCCTCGACTAGGGATCAAACCCACAACCTTGGCAGTGAAAGCACAGAGTCCTAATCACTGGACAGCCAGATAATTCCTGCAGATGTGTTATATTTATTTTTTTAAAGACTTTTTTGTTGATGTGGACCATTTTTAAAGTCTTTATTGAATTTGTTACAGTATTGCTTCTGTTTTGGTTTTCTGGCTGCGAGGTATGTGGGATCTTAGCTCCCCAACCAGGGATCGAACCCGCACCCCCTGTATTGGAAGGCGAAGTCTTAACCACTGGACCACCAGGAAAGCCCCTGCGGATGCCTTTTAAACAGTTGCCTTCATCAAATGGATTTGCTTTCTTGGTTAGGAGTAGGGAAGATATGTGGAGGATTACAGAGATATTTCAGAGTCTATTAATGTTACTACTTTATGTGTTCCTTAGCAGAGTAATCTATATATTTTATGCTGCCCAGTGTCTTAAATGCTTCTGTGTAACTGCTAACTCAAGAAATGATTCCCACCAGCATAAAACGTCCAAACTCCAAGTCTTAGCTGGCCCCCAAGAATCTTAGCTTACAAATGTTCCTCCTTACCATTTTTTCCTAAATGTAAATTAAGTAGTCAGTGGGTGTAAAACTAAGGTCCAAACTTCCTGTTCCTACATGATTAATATAACACTTTTCCCATACTTTCCAGCACTCTGAATAGTGAACAGTTTTCAGAGCAAAGCTAACCTTTGAGTGACCAACCCCCCATCAGCCTTGTAAAATCTTTCAGCTACTTGCTCTCTGCAGAACACTCATTTCAAGCTGCTCTCCCCGTATTGCAGCATTCTTAATAAATGCTTGAGTTAATGACTTTTGGTTGTTTTTTGTTGTTGTTGTTCTTTCTCTGTAATAATTACCTTACAGAGTTGTTGTAAATATAAAATATGTATACAAATTATTTATCACAGAACAGGCTTCATAGCATATCTTCCATAAATGGTAGTAGTACTGCTACTGCCAATAATTAAAACAACATTTAGAGCCTGATTTCATTGGATAATGTTGATGGTGATGGTGATGATGATGATGATGATGATACTGATGAAGTCTAAGAAAGGAAAACATCAAATAACTGGGTAGTAACTCAGAACAATCAAAATGGAACAGTGAACTTTTTGAGAATAGACCAAACCCAAAAAGGGGCAACATTGTCAGCAGTAAATTGAATGTAAAATAGCAGATTACTTTAGAGACTTTAAATTATTATTTTCATTAGTAATATCGTAGTCTTAAAGATTTCAGGTCATTGTTTCTATACTGATACTCATCTCCAAATTGCTTGCAGAGTGAATTTATAGGTTTCTTGTTAGAGATTTCTATGTCAAACCTCTAGAAACAAACCAGATGATTTCCTGCCATAAAAGCCTCTGACATTATGGTAGAAATAACAGCAGAGCAATTTTTTCCCTCACTATTACAGGGAAAGTCTAAAAATGTGTAGTCTTGTCCCTTGATACCAAGTTTTGTAGTATTAAGTGAAGGACTTCCACATTTTTGAGAAAATGCTTAGATTCAGTGAACAGATTCATTTTTAAAGTACTCAGGGAAACTTAGTATGTGAAATTCCAAACCACTGAAAAGCCAACCTTGCCTTGAGGGCAAAGACCATTAACCTTGAGAGACCATTCAGGGTCCTCTTCTCTTCCCAGGAGAAGATCAGACTTGGCAAATAAAAAAATCAGTGGTCATTATTTTTTTGCATTTGTAAGAGAAGTTGCTTCTGAACTTTGTTCTTAACCCAAGCCACTTGAGATCCAGATTTCTTAAGTGAATTGACATTTAGTCTTATAGCCAGAGTCTTTACAGAACTGTATACTAGTTCACATTTTAGAGAGGCTGGATCTATTCTTAGTGGAGTTCCCTCTTGACTTCAAGAGGTAAAGAGGGTTAAAATTTCATAGGGCAAGCAGCTTCTAAAGATATCTTTTGTAATATGATTGTCCAGACTTTTACTGGGAATTGTTTCCCATATCTCTTTGTATTATAAATTAATTGACCCACGTATCTAAATGGTTCAGTTAAGTCAAATTATTCAAATTACTCAGATAAAGTTGTTGCAATTTAACTTTTATAAAATCCATGCTTACACCATATTAAACAATAAGGTATTTGTTTGTAATATATGTAATAATTTTTAGGTTTTGTGATGCCAACAACTTTTGTCAGCTTCTCTCTTATATGACTATAATTAAATACCTCCTTTTTTTTATAAATACATGCTATTCTTCCATTGAAAGACTGAGTTTTTTTCCCTCCATCTTTGAATGTAGGCTGACCTTAGTAACTTGCTTGACCAATGGAGTCAGCAGAAATGCCATTGTATCTGGGTCATAAGAAGTTTCACAACTTCTGCCTGGACCTTTCAGAATGTTTTTTCTAAGAAAACTTGTACTAAGAAACGTAAGTGAGCATGTAAAATGTTGGAATACCTCAGGCCATGTGGAGAAGCTAAGGAACATCCAGACACTGAACATATGAGTTCAAGAAATCATCTTTTAAGTGGTTCCTTTAGCCTTAGCCACACTAGCTGATGTTATTTGGATCAGAGATAAGCTACCCATAAAAAAACATTCCTAATTCCTGAGTTCACAAAATTATGAGCAAAATAACATAGTTATATTAAGTCAATAAATTTTGGGGTAGGTTTAGTGAAATTGATAACTGGAAAAGAATTTAGTAGGTGAAATTGGTTTGATTCTACAACAAAAACTTAAAACAAGTTTCATTGCTTTGAGACGGTTAGTCAGATATTGGAACCACTTCAAGGATACTTTTGATGATTATTTTGTAGGTAAGTAAGGAAATTTTGGTAATACTGTCACCTGTGGTAGTATGGAAAAAGAAAGGACAAATAATAAACTTTTGTTCTGGCTGGGAAAGTTTTCAGTCAGTATCTAGAATGTTCCAATTATCTCTTCAAGATGGCTATGGTAAAATAGAGAAGAGAGATTAATTTAATAAAGAACTGTTCAGATTTTGAGCAGAATTTAGGGGAAATATGAAGGACTCATGACTTTCTGATTTTAGAAATAAAACCAGTTTTAATCTCCAGTACCTCTTAGCTAAAGATTCCCAAGGTAAAAAATGGTCTCAAGGAAAGAATCAAATCTAGTGTGGTACCAATAAAAGCTGGCTTCAGGGTCATTTCACAACGGAATGGCTCTAAGATGCTATGTTGATGCCTCACAAAGATTTAAGGTCATACCTATTAGGTCTTCTAAAAGTCTTACAGGAGTATTCTTAGACCCGTTCTGCCATAACAGTGCATCTAAGAATCTTAAGGGCATGCCACATTGACCCTTTCAGCTATAGAAAAATACTTGGAAGAATCTTAAAGGGAAATAATGCACAGCAACTTGACTTTTGAGCCAAGGTATAGCAAGGCCTAACTTGTAAAGAAATGTCGATATGATTTTCATATAATGGAATGGATTAAAATCTGATACACTATAAGCTCACAAAGTCTTAAACATTATATCAGCTTAGACTGAAAAGAATGGAGATAATATAAAATGCAAAGAGGTATTTGAGCCCTTAAACTGCAGGAAACAATCTGAAAAGCTTATTTCATTATGAACATAGTCTATTTCTTTTTTTTTTTCTTTCTTTCTTTTTTTTTTTTTGCGGTATGCGGACCTCTCACTGCTGTGGCCTCTCCCGTTGCAGAGCACAGGCTCCGGACGCGCAGGCCCAGCGGCCATGGCTCACGGGCCTAGCTGCTCCGCTGCATGTGGGATCCTCCCAGACCGGGGCACGAACCCGTGTCCCCTGCATTCACAGGCAGACTCTCAACCACTGCACCACCAGGGAAGCCCCATAGTCTATTTCTTATGGAAAAGAAGGGCAGAACCAGACCTCAGAATGTGGAACAAAGAGAGAGAGAGAAAATTATTGCCAGAACCCTAACTATGAAATTGGAGACATGGATCAAGTTGGAGTGACTGTAAGGGATAAAATATCCTCTTTATGATGGAGAAATAGAAAGAGGCTAACGTACATAGAGACACCAACCAAGCGAGTGAGGAAGCCATCTTGGAGTGGGACATCTAGCCTGAGTCATGCCACCTGATGCCACATGAATTAGAAACAAACCTGCTAGCTGAGCCCTCTCTGATTGCCTGATCCACAAAATTGTAAGCAAAGTAAAATAGTTCTTTTAACCCATTTCAGATTTGGAGTAATTTATTATACATCAGTAGACAAATATATAATTGGAGCTTCCCTTTCTTTACTACATTTATAAAATTAATATGAATTTGAATTAATCTAGGTTTTCTCTTTTGAATCAGTAGAATAAGAGACTGTTAATAAATCATAACTGCAATCCTTAATACCCTTCAGGGCTTCACAGCATAAGCAAAGTTAATTATTATATGTTCTTGAAAAATGTAGTATTAAATAAAAGAGCTCCTTGAACTTCTGCCTTTGAGAGGATATTCTTGCCATATTTATTGGTGGTTAACTCTTATCATCCTAAAGACAGGCTTTTTGATAGGTCATTTTGAAATAATCATTCAAAACAGGATTTCAGTGGTTACTATGTTTCAGGCAGTTTTAAGTGCTTTTTATGTAGAATATAGTATTTTCCTCACAATAACACTTGTTGGCATTACTACTGTTGACAATTGAGTTTCCTTGGGGTAGATTAGCAAGAAGGATGTTATAAGGGACTGCTTTTGGGATCAACATCTCTGAAAGTAAAAAGAATGAAACAAAAGTGAAGAGGGGGAGATGACTTTTGACGCACTTCCACCAGCAGTTGGTCCACATCATGGAGAGCTCTGGGTTGACTCCTATTCAGATCAATCCAATGTTTTCAGAGCCAATTGTAATTGTTTGTTATAATTATTTATGAATCCCCTATTAACTTGATGAGGCCAAGCAGCATAAAACTTATCAAAAAATTGATAAATCCCTACCCCCAAAAAAGAAAGAAAATTATAGAATTGTATCCTTCAGGATCATAAATGCAAAGGTTCATAACAAAATATTAGCAAAAAAAATCCAGTAGTATTTTAAAGGATAATACATCATGACTAAGATGAGTTTCTTCCAAAGTATGCAAGTGAAAAGAAAAATTAAATATCAGATTTGTGATTTTACAACATCTTCAATATACTATTTTCCACATTTTAAAATTTTTTTGGAAAATTGCTTTCAATGCTCAAAGTTGACAACCTACTTGTAATAAATTTGAAATTATTATTACTTTTTAAAGTTTTTTTTTTTTTTAATTTAAGAAACCTGGATGAAGTTCTCTCTAAATTTTTGGATATTCAAGAGGTATTATATTTTATGTTTATTACCATTATTTTTGTTTTCAGATACTTTACAGCTAGTATGAGTGCAGATTGCATTCTTGTGCATAAAAATGTAGTTGAAAAGACAGGGTCATTGGTATGATATTCTTATTCCACTGGGTTTTTTTTTTTTTCTTCCAGTTTTATTGAGATATAATTGACATGCAGGACTGTATGAGTTTAAGGTGTACAACATAATGATTTGATTTACATATATCGTGAAACTATTATCACAATAAGCTTAGTGAACATCCATCATCTCATATAGATACAGAAGTAAAGAAATTTAAAAAAAATTCTTGTCATAAGAACTCTTAAGATTTACTCTCTTAACAACTTCCATATATGACATACAGCACAGTTAATTTTATTTATTATGTATATTACATCCCTAGTATTTACTTATTTTAATATTAGAAGTTTGTACCTTTTGACTGTCTTCATCCAATTCCCATTCTTCCCCAACTCATGCCTCTGGTAACCACAAATCTAATCTCTTTTTCTACGAGTTTATTCTTTTGCTTGTTTGGTTGTTTCTGAAGTAATGGGTTGGCCAAAAAGTTCGTTCGGGGTTTTCTGTAACATCTTAAGGAAAAACCTGAACAGATTTTTTGGCCAACCCAGTATAATTGACCTACAACACTATGTTAGTTCCTGGTACACAACATAATGATTTGATACTTCTAAACATCTCAAACCGATCACCATGATAACCTTAGTTACAATATGTAACCATACAAGATATTACATGGTTATTGACTATATTCCCCACACTGTACTTTTCACAACTGTGACTCATTTATTTTACAACTGTAATTATGTACTTCTTACTCTCCCTCACCTATTTCCTTCCTCCCAAATCCCAAACTCCTATGGCAATCAACTGTTTGTTCTCTGTATCTATAACTCTCTTTCTGTTTTGTTATGTTTGTTCATTTGTTTTTTATTTTTAGATTTCACATATAAGTGATATCATACAGTATTTGTCTTTTTCTGTCTGACTTATTTCACTTAGCATAATACCCTATAGGTCCATTCATATTGTTGCAAATGGCAAGATTTCATTTTGTTTTATGGCTAATATTCCATTATATATGTATATGTGTGTGTGTGTGTGTATATATACATATATATATATATCATATTATATTTATCCATTCATCTATTGATGGACACTTTGGTACCTTCCATGTCTTGGCTATTTTATATAATGCTGCAATGAACATAAGGGTGAATATATCTTTTCTCATTAGTGTTTTTCTTTTCTTTGCTTAAACACCCAGAAGTGGAATTGCTGGATCATGTGGTAGTTCTGTTTTTAACTTTTTGAGGAATGTCCATAATCTTTTACAAAGTGGCTGTACTAATTTACATCCTTACCATCAGTGCATGAGGTTTCCCTTTTTAGCACATACTCACCAGCACTTATTATTTGTTGTATTTTGGATAGTAGCCATTTTGACAGGTGTGAAGTGATACCTCATGGTGGTTTTGATTTGCATTTCTCTGATGATTAGTGATTTTGAACATCTTTGAAGGTGCCTGTTGACCATCTGTATTGTCTTCCTTGTAAAAGTGTCTATTTATATTCTCTGCACATTTTTAATTGGGTTGTTTGTTTTTATGATGTTGAGTTGTATGATTTCTTTGAATATTTTGGATATTAGCCCCTTATTGGATATGTCATTTGAAAATATATTCTCCCATTCAGTAGGTGGCCTTTCATTTTGTTAAGTTTCCTTCACTGTGCAAAAACTTTTTAGTTTGATAGAGTCCCATTTATTTTTGCTTCTTTTTTTCCTTTCCTAAGGAGATACATCTTAAAAAATTACAGACTGATGTCAAAGAGAATACTGACTGTGTTTAATTCTAGAAGTTTTATGGTTTCAGGTTTTACCTTTAAGGCTTTAATCCATTTTGCATTTATTTTTGCATGTTATGCAAGAGAATAGTCCAGTTTGACTCTCTTGAATGTAGCTGTCCAGTTTTCCCAACACCATTTACTGAAGAGGCTATTTTTTCCCCATTGTGTATTTTTGCCTCCTTTGTCATAGATTAATTGCCCAGGTAAGTGTTTATCTCTGGGCTCTCTATACTGTTCCATTGATCTATGTGTCTGTTTTTGTGCCAGTACCATACTATTTGATGACTGTAGTTTTGAAGCCAGGGAGCATGATACCTCTAGCTTTGTTCTTTTTTCTCAAGATTATTTTGGCTATTTGGGGTCTTTTGAATTTCTATACAAATTTTAGGATTATTTGTTCTAGTTCTGTGAAAAATGCCATTGATATTTTGATAGGGATTCCACTGAATTTGTAGATTGTCTTGTATATTACAGTCATTTTAACAATATTAATTCTTCCAGTCCATGAGCACAGTATATCTTTCTATTTGTTTGTGTCATCAGTTTCTTTCATCAATATCTTAGTTTTCCAAGTACAGGTCTTTTGTCTCCTTAGGTAGATTTATTCCAAGGTATTTTATTATTATTGATGTGATTGTTAATAGAATTATTTTCTTAGTTTCTCTTTCTCATAGTTTGTTGTCAGTGTATAGAAATGCAATGTTTTTCTGTATATTAATTTTGTATCCTGCAACTTTACCAAATTTATTGATGAGCTCTAGTAGTTTTTTGATAGCATCTTGAGGATTTTCTGTGTTCTATTTTCATGTCTTCTGCAAATAGTGACAGTTTTATTTCTTCCTTTCCGATTTGGATTACTTTTATTTCTTTTCTTTTTTTCTGATTGCTGCTTCTAAGACATTCCAATACTAAGTCAAATAAAAGTGATGAGAATGGCCATCTGAAGAGCTGGTATAGGCTGGCTGGTGGGTGTGGTGGAGGCCCAGAGATACCGGGGCCACTGCTGGCTCATTGGTAGGTAGAGCTGGTTCCCAGGGTCTCTGCCTGCAGGGTCTTGGAGGTCCCAGAATTGGTGTGTTATCCCATTGGTAGGTGCCACCAGGGCCCATGGGGTCCTGGAGTTGATGCCTACCCACTGGTAGGTGAGGCTGGTCCTGGGCTAGAACTAGTCCACTAGTGGGCAGAGTTGGATTGCAGGATCTCTGACTGCAGGGCCCTGTATTTTGCAGGGCTAGTGCCAGTGAACTGTGTGTGGGGCCAGGACCTGGGCCCTCTGGTGGTCAGGGCCAGGTCTTGGGGTCGCTGTGGGCTCAGGGGGTCTTAGGTCAGCCAGCCTGAGGCTTTGTCTCCACCCATCTAGTTGCTTGGCCTGAGGTGTCCCAGCATTGGTTCAGACAGGCTGCTTGATATTGCCAGGTCCTGGTGCTAACAAGCTAGAGGGAGGATTCCAAAACAGTGCTTGCCAACACCAGTGTCCATATGGTAGAGTGAGCCCACCAAAATGGCTGCTGCCAGCATCAGTGTTCCCAGGGTAATCTCCAGCTGCCTCCTGCTTCCATGGGAGACTCTCTGAGATCAGCTGGTGGGTCTGACCCTGGCTCCTTTCAAATTACTGCCACTGCCCTGGCTCCTGGGGTGTGTGAGATTCTGTGTACATCATTTAAGAGTTGAGTCTATTTCCCACAGCCCTCTGGCTCTCCCAGAACGAGCCCCACTGGCCTCAAAACCAGACACTCTAGGGGCTTGTCCTCCTGGTGCAAGAACCAGAGACTAGGAAGCCTGATGGAGGGGCTTGGATCCCTTTCTCCTTGGGGTGAACCTCTGCAATTGTAATTATTCTCCAATTTGTGGTTCGCCCACTCAGGGGTATGACTATACCACATGTCCACCCCTTCTACCATCTTGTTGTTCTTTATATCTTTAGTTGTAGGAGAACTTTTCTGCTAGTATTCCAGCCTTTCTCATCAATAGTTGGTCTGTAAATAGTTGTAATTTTGGTGTGACTGTGGGAGGAGGTGAGCTCAGGATATTTTTACTCCACTGTCTTGGCCCGAAGCAATCTATTATCACTTTCAATCTATTCTTGCTATATGTTTTTAATTGAGAAAATAGTCCAAAATTTGGAGTTAACAGAAATATCAGAGAATTGTGCGAAGTGGAATATATTCTCAATTCTAATTTTTACTCAAATTTAAATACATAAAATTTCAGCCAAAGTATTTTTAGGCTTTTTACCTCTATTCAGAGAACTTTTAAAAACAGATCTGTTTTCCACCTAAAATTTCATGAATAAGCTATTTTTTAACGTTTATTTTCAACATTTTGTGAAATATAGATGTGGCAAATTTTAGGACTCTCAGTAGAAGGCTATTCCACTATAGAATATAAATATATCCAATAAAAAATAAGACCTATATCAAAGTATTTTTCTCAAAATGTATAGTAAGAAGCAATGACAGAATTTCAAAATTAAACCTTGTACCTTATTTAAACATCATTAACCATTCAATATGTTTCCTCTCTTAGAAATAAGTTTTCATGGTAGTAAATTTCATAATAATAAATTTAAATGTATTTCTGTAATATATTCTTGTCTACAAGCTTTATTTTTAATAATTAAAATTCTCTAAAAGCTGCAAAAGGTGACTTTTCTTGATTTCTTGTCCATAGGATTACAACTGATTTTGAAACGAATGTGATCAAAAGTCACAGACTCATTTATAAAAGTTTTAATAGAATTATAGCCTAATTAAGTTGATTTACAAAATACTTTTTTGCAATTTCAAACCTTTCTAAAATTCAACTGATGCCAGGCAGCAAAGGGTGAAAATGTGAATTGCCCTGCTAAAGAAATGATGATGATGATTAAACATCAGCTTTATCACAAAAAGTTATGTATTTCAGTGACTCTTGTGTATGTAAATTTTAGCAATTATAGATTTTATTTCAGTTGCTAAAATATCACTGCTCATTTGGATGCAGTTATGAATTATTCACTCACATTACCAATTTCAACAACATTGGCTGCATAGAATTTGTAATTTATAAAAAAAAGTTCTTACCATAATTCTGAGTCTCAAAAATGTGTTTTGTTAGTGCCAATATTTTGCTAATTTTATTACTACATATACAGTGAATTTTAATTCAATGTACAACTTTTTAACTGAATTTACAAAGCTATTCAAAAGTTCATTTCCAGTGAACTTCCAAAAACTTTACTTTTATTCACTTTATTAAATAAAATATCACATTATTATTATATGAGTAATTTTACCTGTTTTTCTCCCTGAAATATCTATTAATATAAATCTGGCATCACTTAAATGTTTGTGAATTGCTTCTGTTGCTAATCGAAGTGATACTATAACAGTCATTTAAGATTTATTTATTTTTTTTACTTTCACAAATACTTGGCAGTTGAAAATGACCACAATTAACATAGAATAATGTTTATTTGATCTAAGAAATAATTCACAATTTAGAGTGATATGGAAATACATATTCTTGACTGCATATGTTAAATTACCATTTTTATGATTTCAAGTTGTGTGCAACATTCATGTTTATCATTAACTTTGTTAAGAAATAGAAATTCAGTTCTTAATTTTTATTAGAAAGTCATCTTAAGTTTTTAGAATTACTGACACTAGAAAGCAAATTTTTTTAAAACCTCGTCATGCAGTAAAATAAACAGTTGCAGATTTATGCCATGCACGGAATTACCTAAACTGCTGTTGCAAGAACAGAACATTCAGAGTTCTCTCTATTTGCTCTGTGGTGGTACTACTCACTATACTTCCCACATATATTTCACTTATGTCTAATGCACAATTTCTCACATTTCCTACTGACCACACTAACTGGCAGCTTGGTAGACTCCTGCATCTCACAAACTGTGGGAAAGCCATGGCAGAGTTGCTGGCATATTTGGTTTACAGGGACATCCTGGTTGAGTAAATGTCCTACCACTACACAAGGCTGGAATGAATTTGTTGCGCCTGGCTTATCCATTTTCACTATTTTTTCAGCAGGTGTCCTCAGGAAAAGAGTAATGATTTATCTTTGCTCATCTTTCAATTTAATCACATGTTAAATTGATAACTCTGTTACTGTACATATATTACATACACTACTAGATGATATCTTGCTAGGTGATGAGTAATTAAAGATCTGCTAAACTAGTTATGTCTTATTTTATATAATTCTTAATACTACTACTATATTTTCTAAAAGTGGGAAGTTTGGAACAATTCCTATGGTGGACAAAATGTTTTTCCAGGAAAACAGGTATAAACTAGGCCTTCCCAAGGCAAACAGAAAATCTGATCAGCCTATTTATGAGAAACCTGAAAAGTCTCTTTTACTATTTGTAAAGCTGTAATATTGAAGAGAGATGAGATTTAGTCTATATACGTTCTCAGAAATTGAGCAAAAGGGAAGGGCTAATTGGAATTTAGAATTTGATTTAAGGAGTGGAACAGTTGGAGCTATCCAAACATAAAATGTAATACATTGAGAGCCAATATTTTATATCAGTGCAAATATTCAGGTAGAGGGTAGATGAACATCTATCATTAATATTATGGAGGAGATCCCTAATTTGGGTAGGAGTTTGGAAATAATGCCCTCTGTGCAACCTACAGGGTTTTATTACCCACAATGAACAGTATTATGCATTGGTTTCCCACTATAATGTGATTTACTTTACAGTGGATTCAGTAAAAGTTATTCAACTATGGCTTCATGCTAAAAGGTAATGAGACAATCAAATAAACCTATTCTAATTCATCCTACTTATGGAATCACCTTATAGGGTAGAAAACCAAGAACAGAAAAGGGGCATAAAGCCAATGCAGGAAGTGGCAGGATTAGAGAGAAATACTGGAGGTTGAATCATTATGGAATAGCAGACTGCAATTTCTTTTTTTTTTTTTTTTTTACTACAAGACACAATTCAAATTTCATAACTTTCTTCTCAGTGCCTGTATGCAGTAATCATTATCTTTGTCAAAATTATTTATTTAGAACTCACAGGTACATGCCAGGTCCTAAGTGCTGAATGAAGAAAGTAAAATATACATATTCTATGCTCTTCTAGGCTCTCTGCCAAGTACTCTTTGATTTTCAGACAGAGAGTATGAAAATGTAAAAGTTTTTTTGTTTTGTTTTTTGTGGGGTTTTTTTTTTTTTGGTTTTTTGTTTATTATTATTTTTTTTTACTCTCATTATGGATACAAGAAAAAATGTGATGTTTTGTTGTTTTAATTGTGAATTTATACGTACAATATTCCTTGAAACTAAAGAAAAATCCTTGGTAAAAATGTGGACATTTTGATTGATTCTAAAATATAACATTAAAAATTCAAATTGATTTAAGTCATATACATATAAGATATTTTAATATATTTGCTTTCTTGTGTATACTAATGGTCAGGTCCTGAATGTTTGTGTCCTCAAAAAAATTCATTTTTGAAATCTTAATCCCCAATGTGATGGTATAAGAGATGAGGCCTGGGCAGGATCAAGATGGCAGAGTAGGAGGACCCTGGTTCACCTCCCCTTGCAAACATATCAAAACTACAACTACATATAGAGCAACTCTTGCTGAGAATGACCTGAAGACTAGCAGAATGGCTCTTCTATAGCCAAGGCTGTAAATAAAGGACCACACAGAATCTACTAGGAGGGGAGGAGAAGGGATCTAGTTGGGACCTGCATCCTCAGAGGGTGACCCAGAAAGGAGGGGATATCACCAGCTTGGGAATTCTCTCTGGGGAATGAGGGATTTGAGCCACATATTAGGCACACCAGCCCTAGGATAAGACACCAGGAAGGTGAACCCACCTAGCTTCTTTGAAAATGAGTGGGGCTTATGAGATGTCTATAAGAAATCAAAGAGCACACATGTAAATTTGCTTGCTCCCAGCCCCAACATGAAAGGCAGCAGATTGAAAACTGCCAGGTGCTCTGGCCATCCTGCCAGGACCACCCCAGTGCACCCACCCCCCACTCACACCAGGCTTTTTGTCCAGCACCTTTTGCTCTGGCACTGCTCACCAGTAAGGCAGAGGCCACAATTGCCAACAAGTAGGAATGCACTTGGAGGGAATGGAGCCAGCTTGGGCCCCAGCCATGCCTCGAGTCAGGGCAGAGACTGCCATTGATGGTGTGTGCATATATGCATGCTGCTGGGAGGGAACAGAACTGAAGAAAAGGTGAAACCAACTCAGAAATGCATCCTCAAGCCCTCTGGCTCCTGCCACACCCTTAATCAAGTTGGAGATGGCCACTACGCAGGGGAGAAGCCCATCTATCCCAGCGCTCCTGCTTCAGCACCTTTGACCCCAACCCCATCCCCAGTAGGGTGGTAACTGCCATTGAGCCTAGGAGAAGCCCCAGATCACACCTAGGTCTAGCTCTAGCCCCTCCAAATTTAGCCCTACTTCCCACAAAGGCAGCAGCTGCCAGTGTACCTCAGGGGAAAATGCAGACCATGTTCACTTCAGATCCAGATCTCCCACCAAAGCCACTGGGCACACAGAGACTTCATAGAGATACTCTCACACAAGGATATACCTTCATCATTGGGATAAGTAATTGTTTCACCTAATTTCATAGAAAGAAAGAAAATTAAGCAAAAGGAGAAGACAGAGGAATATGTTTCAAATGAAAAAATAACATAAAACTCCTGGAGAAAAACCCTAATGAAAAATAGAAAATTTATCTAAGAGATCAAGACAGTAATGACTGCTAACTGAACTTGGAAAAGAATAGATGAACACAGTGAGAACTTCAACAAAGAACTAGAAAATATAAAAAAACAACCAGTCAGAGCTGAAGAATACAATAACTGAAATAAATAAAATAACGAGAAGGAGTTAAAAGCAAATTAGGTGATAAGGGAGAACCAATAAGTGATCTGGAGGATAGAATAGTGGAAATCACCCAATCAGAAGAGCAAAATGAAAACCAAACTTTAGAAAAATGACATTTTAAGGGATATCTGGGACAACATCAGGTATACTAACATTTAGGGTCTCAGGAGAAGAGAGAGAGACAAAGTGGTAGCAAATGTGTTTGATGAAACTGTGGCTGAAAACTTCCCTAATCTGAAGAAGGAAATGGATATCCAGGTCTAAGAAGCACAGAGTGTCCCCTAAAAGATGAAACCAAAGAGATCCCCACCAAGACATATAATTATTAAAATGGCAAAACTTAAAGAGAGTTTTAAAGCCAGCAAAAGAAAAACAAAGAGTCACATACAAGGGAACACCCATAAGGCTATCAGCTGATTTTTCAGCAGAAACTTTGCAGGTCAGAAGTGGGTGGCATAATATATATAAAGGGCTGAAAGGAAAAAAAAAGAATCTACAACCTAGGATACTCCACCCAACAAGGTTAACATTTAGCATTGAGGGAGGGATAACGTTTCCCAGACAAGTAAAAGTTAAGAGTTCATCACTACTAAACTGACATTTCAGGAAATGTTAAAGGGTCTTCTTTAAGTGAAAAGGAAAAGATGATAATGAGAAGTAAGAAAATATATGAAGGGAAAGTTCTCACTGGTAAATGCCAATGTATAGTAAAAGCAGTGGCTCAATCATTTAAGCTTGTACAAATATTAAAAGACAAAAATTGTAAAATCAACTGTAACTAAAATGGACAGTTAAGGGATAGACATAAAGATGTAAAATTTGACATCAAAAACAAAACAAAACAAAAAAAAACTGGGGTGGGGAGTAAAAAAACTTAGATATTTTAGAATGTGTTTGAACTTAAAAAGACTATCAGTTTAAAACAAGTAGATCTAGTTATAGGTCAGCATATATGAACTCCATGGTAACTACAAATCAAAAATCTACAATAGATACCCAAAAATTGAGAGAAAAGAACCCAAGCATAACATTAAAGACAATCATCAAACCAAAAGGTAAGAGACCATAAGAAGAAGAAAATAAGAGATAAGAGCTACAAAAACAACCAGAAAACAAGTAAAGTGGCAAAACTATCAATAATCACTTTAAATGCCAATGGACTAAATGCTCCAATAAAAAGACATAATGTAAACACATTGGATTAAGAAACAAGACCCATCTATATGCTATCTACTAGAGGCTTACTTTCAGAGCTAAAGACACACACAGACTGAAAGTAAGAGGATGGAAAAATATTCTATGCAAATGGAAATGAAAAGAAAGTTTGGGTGGCAATATTCATCAGACAGAAAAATGAAGTTCATGATAAAACAAATAGAGGAGCACTGTATAATGATAAAGAGATCAATCCAAGAAGAGGATATATAATTCATAAACATATATGCACCTAATATATATATCAAATATTAACAGACATACAGGGAAAAATGGATAAACTTACAAGAATAATAGGGGACTTTCACACACTACTGATGGCAGTAGAAAAATCATTGTGATAGAAAATCAATAAGGAAACAGTGGGCTTCAGTGACACATTAAACCAGTTGGACTTAATGTATATTTATAGGACATTCTGTCTGAAACCAACAGAATACACATTCTTTTTAAGTGCCCATAGAACTTTCTCCAGGTTAAATCACATGCTAGGCCACAAAACAGGTCTCAACAAATTTAAGAAGATAAAAAGTATACCAAGCATCTTTTTGGATCACAATAGTATGAAACGAAAAATCAATTACAGGAAGAAAACTGGAGAAAAGCACAAACGTGAAGAGCAAACTATGTGCTACTGAAAAACCAGTAAGTCAATGAAGAAATCAGAAAGGAAATCAGAAAATACCTTGATACAAATGAAAATAAAACACAACTTTCCAAAATCTATTGGATGTAGCAAAAGCAGAGGAAAGTTTAAAGTGATATTGGCCTACATCAAGAAACAAGAAAAATCTCAAGTAAGCAACCTAACCTACTACCTAAGGAAATTAGAAAAAAAAAGAACAAACAAAGCCCAAAGCCAGCAGAAGGAAGAAAATAATAAAGATCAGAGTGGAAATAAATTGGAGACCCCCAAAACAATAGAAAATATCAGTGAAACCAAGAGCTGGTTTTTTGAAAAGATAACAAAATTCATAAGCCTTTTGCCAGACTTTATTATAAAGAAAAAAATAAGAGAAGACTCGGATAAACAAAATTAGAAATGAAACAGGAAAAGTTTCAACTGATATCATAGAAATCCAATCATAAGAGAATACTATGAACAGTTACTTGCCAACAAATTGGACAACCTAGAGAAAATGATAAATTCCTAGAAACATACAATCTTCTATGACTGATCAGGAAGAAATAGATAACCTAAACAGACTGATTACTGATACTGAAATTGAGTCAGTAATCAAAAAACTACCAACAAACAAAAGATCAGGACCAGACGGCTTCACTGGGGAATTCTACCAAACCTATAAAGAAGTGTTAATACCTATCCTTCTCAAAAATTCCAAAAAATTGAAGAGGAGGAACACTTCAAAACTCATTGTTCATAGCCAGCATTACAGTGATACCCAAACCAGGCAAAGATACTAAAAGAAAAGAAAGTTACAGGCCAATATCTCTGATGAAGATAGATGAAGATATAATTTTATAAAAGTATCAGACTAAAGGGAACATTTCTCAACATAATAAAGGCCAATTATGACAAACCCACAGCTCACATCATAGTCAATTATGGGAAGCTGAAGTCTTTTAAGATCAGGAAGAAGAAAAGGATGTCCATTCTTGCATTTCTATTTAACATAGTGTTGGGAGTTCTAGCCACAGCCATCAGAGAAGGAAAATAAATAAAATGCTTTTAAATTGGAAAGGAAGAAGTAAAACTGTCATTGCTTGCAGATAACATGATATCATGTATATAAAACCCTGCAATCTATTAGAACTAATAAATGAATTCAGTAAAGTTATAGAATTCAAGATTAATATACAGAAAACTGTTGCCTTTCTATACACTAATAATAAACTATCAGGAAAAAAATTAAGAAAATATCTCAATTTATAATTGCATCCAAGAAATACCTAGGAATAAATTTAACCAAGGAGACATTGATGAAGGAAATTGAAGACAGTAGAAATAAATGGAAAGATATTTCGTGTTCATTGATGGGAAGAATTAATATTGTTAAAATATCTATACTGACAAAGCCATCTACTGATTTAATGCAATCCCTATCAAGATACCAGTGACATTTTCCAAAGAACTAGAGCAAATAATCCTAAAATGTGACATTTTTCAAAGAACTAGAACAAATAATCCTAAAATGTTCACAGGAACCCAAAGAGCCAAAGCAATCTTGAGGAAAAAAGAAAAGCTTGTGGTATCACATTCCTTGACTTCATACTATACTAGAAAATAATTAAAACAGTATGGTACTGGCACAAAAACACACATAGATCAAATGGAAAATAATAATAGAACCCAGATATGAACCTTTACACATATGGTCAGTAAATCTATGACAAAAGAGGTAAGAATATACAATGGGGAAAAGGTGGTCTCTTCAGTAAGTGGTGTTGGGAAAACTGGACAAGTATATGTACAAGAATAAAATTAGAACATTTCTCTCACCGTACACAAATATAAACTGAAAATGGATTAAAGACATGATTGTAAGACAAAACCCATAAAACTCCTAGAAGAAAACAGGCAGTGCTCCCTTTGACATAGGTCTTTTATATTTATTTTATCTGTCTCCACAGGCAAGGGAAACAAAAGTAAAAATAAATGAGACCTAATCAAAATTAAAAGCTTTTGTACAGTGAAGAAAACCATGAACAAAATAAGAAGGCAGCATACTAAATGGGAGAAGATATTTGCAAATGATATGAACAATAAGGGGTTAATATCTAAAATATACAAAAGCTCATACAACTCAATATTAAAAAAGCAAACAACCCAATTAAAAAATGGACACAGGATCTGAACAGATATTTTTCCAAAGACACACAAGTGGCCAACAGGCATATGAAAAGATGCTGTGCATCACTAATCATCAGGGAAATGCAAATCAAAACCACATCAACTATACTTCCATAACAAATTAAAATTAAAATTAAAAAAAAAACACATGAGCTACCACTTTGCATACTTCAGAATGGCTGTCATCAAAAAGACAGCCATAACAAGTGTTCACAAGAATGTGAAGAAAAAGGAACACTTGTACCCTGTTAGTGGGAATGTAAATTGGTACAGCCATTATGGAGAGTCCTCAAAAAATTAAAAATAGAACTACCATATGATCCAGCAATTCCACTCCTGGGTATATATCCAAAGAAAATGAAAAAAGTAATTCAGAAAGTATATTTTCACCCCAATGTTCATAGTAACATTATTTACAGTAACCATGGTATGGAACCAACCTATACATCCATCAACAGATGAATGTATAAAGAGGATATGGTATGTATATACAATGGAATACTACTCAGCTAAAAAAAAAATGAAATTTTGCCATTTGTAACAATATGGATGGACCTAGAGTGTATTATGCTTAGTGAGGTAAGTCAGACAGAGAAAGACAAATACTATATGTTTTTCCTTATATGTGGAATCTAACAAATTAAACAAATGAATGAATATGACAAAACAAAAACAGACTCACATATAAAGAGAACAAACTCTTGTTTACCAGTTGGGATGGGGTAGGGTGAAGTTCAGCATAGGGGAAGGGGTTTAAGAGGTACAAACCACTTGGTATAAGATAATATAAAAAGATGTACAGCACAGGGAATAGAGCCAATATTTTATGATAATTATACAGAGCATAACCTATAAACATATTGAATCACTATCTGAAACTAATAAACTCAAAATGGATTAAAGGCATAATTGTAAGAGTTGATATTGTAAGTCAACTATACTTTAATTGGGAAAAAAAAAAGAGCTGAGGCCTTTGGGAGATGATTGGGTCATGTGGGTAGAGCCCTTATGAATGGAATTTGTGTCCTTCACCAGGCACCAAATTTGCTGACTCCTTGATTTTGGACTTCCTGGCCTCCTGAACTATGAGGAATAAATTTCTATTGTTTTTAAGCCACACAGTCTAGGGTAATTTGTTATAACAGCCTCCAAATGGTCTAAAATACTAACATTTTATCTATACCATAATTATGGTATAGGAATCATTTATTACCCCAAAAAAACTTTTATTCTTCCCCTCCTAAAGCATCATGAAGTATATCATAATATTAGAAATCATTATATTTATAAATATCAAAATGTTTCTTGAATAGTTTTAGATTTGTTGACTCTATGTTTAATAAGCCTATAAAAATGACATTCTTGTATATAAAAAGAAAATGATCATTCTTATATATGTAAAAATGAAATGATAGTTATTCAGAAGGTGAACATATTTAAAATAACAGATTGAATGAAAACTGACTTCTTAACGTTATTTTTATGTTGTTGTTAGGCATCTTGATTTCTGTTAAGCCAGTTTCAAATTTAGCATTGACATATGATAGATAAATGGGGGAAATTTTTTAAATTGCCAATTTCTAAACTCCCAAAATGTCACTTTAAATACAGTATATTGAAGTAAAAGATAAAAATTTAGGAAAATATATTTTCTTCAATTTAAAGAGAAAAAAATGATACCTGCTAAATGCAATTGTCCTTAGACCCAATCTTTTTCATTATTCCAAGCGCTCTATATTAACAAATTGATTCTGAGCTATACCTCTTAATTACTGTAGCTCTACTCTTGAAACATAACATGTATCACTAATCTCTTTTCATTATATTAGTTACATAAGTGTAATTGTTACAAATAAATGTCTTCCAACTGTTGCTTATCTTTCAGAAGAATAGATGATTGTGGCTAAGTTTTTAACAACACTAAACCTTGGGTATTAGAATTGTGACCTAGAAAATTGTAATATAATAAGTTTGCTGTTTTAAGCCACTAAATAGGTAATTTATTACATTAATAATAGAAAACTAATAGAGTCTGCAAGAGCTGGATCATGTTGAACCTAAGCTGCTCTCTGCAAATCACTGATTTCTCTCATAGTTGCCCTAATTTCTTTACATATTTATTTTATTTTTAGAAATATGTGGCTTTTTAAATTTCCTTTTTCTTTTCTTCAAAATATGAGTTGAACTAGACAGGTTCTTTTGCATGCATATTGGGTTCCTATAATGGAATCATTCAAAATTCTGTGGTCTCAGTTTCATATTTGGAACTTCTCTAACTTTACTTGCTAAACCTGTTTTCTCTTCTGGAGACCACTCTTTGTCATTCTCAAAAAGTAAATTTCAAATGCTATTTTATGGCTGTCCAAAGTATACTATTCCATTGTTTTCAGGATAGTTTTATCCTTTGCACATCATTATTTATTAAATGTCCTCTCTTATTAGACATTATTTAAATAAAATAAATCATATTAAATTTAGAAAAAGTGATGGGCAAAATATTTACAGGAGCAATTTTGAAGACTATTTTTTTTATCATGCCTGCTAGAATTAAAAACATATTTCCATTTAAATTTATGAAGAGTGATCAAAGTTTTCATAGCTTTTATTTATGTTTTTTGTTCTTCCTAGATGTAAAAGGAACACTGAAATACATTTTTTGCTCATAAAGCTATTAATATTACTGTCATAAATATGTCAACATTTAAAGGGCTGTTTCTTGGTTCATCTTGTTAGATACCTCATGAGAATATATTTGTTCTTCTTGCTTTTCTTGATATTGTATGAATTCAGCCACTCCTGGGAACATTCTCAGAACTTATTGCAAAATTATTTTTGAGTATTTAATTGTAGTGTACAAATCAGGATTTATTTCACTTTTCTAGAAGGAACTAAAAAAAATACCATGAAAATGTCAAGATCATCCAGCAGTTTCTCATATATAATTGCATTACCTCTAATGATAGAAAAACAAATATGTGATGGATTAGAAATAGTAGTCAATAATAGTCATATTTTCAATACTAATGTAATAATAATATTGTAGTTATAACAGTAGATCACAGTCATTCACAGAAATATATACTTTTAAATGTATATCTGTATTTATTTTTGCACTAATATAAAGCTTTTATAGTAACTTGTTAAATTTTCATGTCTCTGCCCAATTTCAGAGGTGGTGTTACATATTTTGAGTATCTTAACCTATAAACAGTGATATTAATATGACTATTAGTTGAAGACATTGTTTAACTCTCAGTCAGTTGTTTTCTTAGTTTGAACTTATAGAAAATATTTCATATCTAGTCATTCCTGGATATTCCTCTAAGAAAACTGAAATTTGAATTTAATATTCAAAAATAATACAGTATTTATTTCTTTAAGTCTAGATATCAGTTTTTATATCCAGCTTATTTTTTCAGAGCATACAATAATCCATAATCTACATCTGGAATGGTATCTATTTCTTGCTAGAACAATTTATAAAACTATCTAATGCAGAGGGACTCTCTATCTTTCTTAGAATGCTATATGTATATATTCATGAAACACTATATCTGATAAGGAAAGCAAATTTTCTGCCCAGCCATTTCCTTCTGAGTTCTAAAGAAATTAAGATGAGAGACAGGCATATGTTCTTGGGAGGGTTGTGAGCTCTTCTATAGACTGTGAACTCTAGCAAATATGATCTATACATTAATATCTTTGTATTGTCAGATCCAAAAAAGGTTTGGCACACTAAATAAGTTGGTTAAATTAACAAACGAATGATTTGTTGTGGTTTTGATTTCCACCTTTTTAGTTAACTTTCTCAGGTGTTTGAATGGCCTTAATCCCCTCCTCCCTCAGATATTTTTCTCTTCTTGAAATTGATGAAGAAGCTTGAAATGCAGAATTATTTTAATTTGCAATTGCAGATAAAGCTTAAGATGCAAGTTTGACTAAAATGATTTACTCTATAGACATATTATGTTGATTTAAGCATATTTACATTAAGTGCCACAGAAATGAAGATCTAAAGACAGAAAAGACAATCAGGGTTTCACACCTTGCAGAGCAGCTCTTTTGCTGCAGTCTATTGAAAATCATCCTTAGACCAATTTTTAAAAAAATAATAAGAAAAGAACAAAGGGAAAAGACAGTTTTGGTTTTTTTTTAAATAAAGCACAAAAGATAAAATTTGACGACAGCAAAGATCAAAAGTGAAGCATACGTACTTCATAGTAGCTCTTACCTCCAATTAAACTCTCCTTTTATAAAAGCTGCATATACACTATATTTATTCCATAATTATATACACTAATATTTGAAATTTAAATTCTATTTTCCAGATATTTTGTGATCACTTTGAATATGTAAACACCATTAGCAGATTATGTGTGCATTATTTGCTTGACATTATTTGAAGGGACATAAACATATGTCAGTCTTTTCTTCTAAAAATAGTATTATATTAGACATTCTGGATCCCAGTAAGTTAAGATAAAGCCCAGTCATCATTGCTAAAATTACCTAAAATTTGAACTCTTTTAGGAACTCTTGGCAGCATTATCTGTTGGATGTTTTGTTTAATTCAATAAATTAATCTTTGCTTTAAGGGAAGTCAAGTATGTGCAAATAGAAATTGACTACTTTGGAAATCTATACATGCTACAGAGCCTATGACTGTAATTCCAAAATGAGATATGGATACGTTTATAAGTAGGAGATGCAGGTATGTAAGTTTGATGATGGAATAGCTGAAAATAAACTTTCATGTTTACTAGTCCATGTGCATTAGGATAAGATGGCATCAACTCATTTTAACATTCTGGAGTCTAGTCTTGCAAATTCAATTTATTTCCAAGTTGCACTAGATACCAACTAAGCACGATTTGGTGTGACAACCAAGTGGGAAAAAGTCAATTCTTTTGAAATAATGGCAGACTGTCTTGAAAAAAAGGCTGTTTAATATCAGTACTTCTACCAGGTGTTGTTCGAAAAGATGTTATTTACAGTAATATATGATAGGATTCACTTCTAGTGATGAGAATTTAGGTTCCTATTATCCTGGATACTATGGCCCATCTCCAATTTCAAGTGTTGGCTAGATTATAATGGTAATAGTTTCATAATTATAAAAAGCAATGGCTCAGTTAATGGGGTTATCAGTATGATTGTAGATGCTGCCAAAATCTTTTGGCTCAAAATCAACTGCTATAACAGTATCCAGTTTTTTTCACATATATCATAACATAAAATAAGAGAGTAACACCACTAATATCTAGAATTATAGGGAGTATGTAGTATGATTATACATACAAAACTTTAATTTATAATTGTTACCTAAGAAGTAAATCATTTTTTTCCTATTCACACATAGCCACCTGTTTTCTTTACAAATAAATCAAGAACTAAAGAATGTGGGGATACTTGATTTTAAAAATAATCATAAAATAACATTTACTCGATTTTTTAAAGTATTAATCAGAAAGAAATATTGAATAAACCAAAAAATTACAGATTCTTATATTTGTTAACCATTTCTAAGAAAATGAGAAAAGTTTAGCTTCCTTAGGTTTTATCAAGCATGGGGGGATTGGGAACAGAATCACAGAGGCTTTCCATTAAAAGCATAGGAGGGAAGCACTCCTGTTTACATGATTGATGCTTTAGGAATCAATCAAGAATAAAGATTCCTAAGTCTAAAAAAAATTGAGAACAGAACCTTTTCAGAAAAATGTAGCAGATATTTGTTAACTGAGCAAATAGGAAAACAAAGTCTTAGCAGAGATATTGATAAAATTTAGTTATCTTAATTTTATCTTAGATCATTGAGTTTAATCAAGCTAGTTGCAAGAAAGCAAGCATTCTTTTTGTGCTTCCTGCTGATCTACTGAATCCTTGTAATCTTTTTTTATGCCACAGCTCAGTTGGACTCCTTGTCTGAAGCCCTATTACTCGATTCAGGAAAAGGCTTCTGAGAATATAGGATAATGTTATTCACATTGAATCTTTGAACATTTTTTTCAAGACGGAATTATTGATTGTGTCAGCATCCTTTACACTGCATTGCAAAGATTCAATGTGGAAGAAAGATTCATTCCATAAAGGAACACAGGACATGATTGCCCTGCTTCCAGCCCTGTTAGAACTTTAACATTGGACTGCTTTACCCAGCTGCTTTGACATACAAATCATCCCAATTGGTTTCTAACAATATAAACTATATTTGTATGCTGCTGTCATATTATTTTATCCAATTACATTCACAAACCTTATGTAGGTGTTGAAGCTTGTGACCAAATCTCTTGATATAAGGTTAATTAGAAAAATAAAAAAACAGTACCTATTCATGATCTGGTTCAAAACCAGAACTTATTGTAGTTTACACAAGAGAACATTTTTTGTGTGAATATAACGTCAGCAATAGAATAAAAAAAAAAACATGAAGTCACATAAAATCTGCATGCCAGATGTAGACATTTTTTAAAGGTTATAATTTTCAAGATTTTTTAAACTATGGTGTCATACTTTGAGTAAATGATTAAGAGAAAATTCTATTTTGCACTGAAATTTTTATTTATAACAGCTTTCATGCAACATACAAATTTAATTAAAACCTATTTCTATATCTAAAGTAAACTGCTCAATGGTGGTAATAAAAATTCAAATAAATTTTAATTGATTTTTCACAAAGGATACTATTTGTCTATTAGGATATGTCTACCTGCTTTTAAAAAATTAAAAAAAAAAAAAAACCTATATATTCCAGAATTTGAATCACTGCTTCTCAAAGATGCTTTACATATTTTCTCTTTGTTTAGAACATAAATTTATTCATTTTTATATACATTTTTAGTTTTTATAATAATTCATAATAATTTAACATAGTATAATGAATTCTAGTAATGTTTTACAAAAATGGTGTATCATATGTTGGTTCACGAAGTGGCCCCCTTACAAGGAAAACAAAGAGAGACAAAAAAAAAAAAAAGAGGCAGACCAATCTAAATCAGTAGGTAGCAGCCTTAATAAGCAAGGGAATTTAATCATGATGCTTGTCTTCCGCTGCCACAAGATGAGTAGATCTCCTCACCTACCTACCAGAATCTTAAAAGTTCATATAGAGTCCTTAACTGTGTTCAGACACATGCACAATCCAGGAAGTTTCAAAAATACCTTACTTTCTCAAGGCTATGTCCTTGGAACAGCTTCCACTGTGGAAAAAGTAGGTAGAGTGTACTTCAAAGGACAGGAGAGGGAATGAGGAGACTCTGATTGCCCAAATGGGTCAAGTGGTGTTCACCTCCTCCTGATTACCACCTCCAACATCATATTAATATCCCCAGTAACAGTAACAAAACTTAACAGAAATTCTCATTTACTCTCATGAGATATATGAAATCATAAAATAGAATTTGTAAACATTTCCCAAGAATTAACTCAAAAGTTCAAGATTTAATGGCTAGTTTGATTAAGAAGAGTAAAGTTTGAGGTGTTACTACATGAGCCTTTATCTAACCATATAACTATGTGCTTGGTCTTGTAAAATACAGTAAGGAATTCCAAGGAACACTTTCACTGCTCTATTTCAATTGTGTATGTGCTTGTGCTTGAATATGTGAGAATATGTTAAAGATTCCCAAGGCAGTGGGTCAAATCAAAGACATACTCTTCTTATTAGTAGATGAGACATGCATTCCTGAGATAGCCAGCTAATAATTTTTTCAGGAAGTATAAAAGCTTTATTGAGAAATTACTCTTTATTTAATTTTTACAAACTATTTTATTTTAATATTTATTTTAATTTTAGTACATTTATTAATATTTAATTTTACTAAAGTAAAATAGCATTTAATTTTAATTTATATGTGCAGTGATGCTCTAAAGTGAATGAATTATAGCCAAAATGGTTTTCAAAGTGACTGCTGTCACGAACATGCAATTCTGGATCAAGGTTCTGTCTATGATGAGGAGACACAGTCCAGTTCATTTAACAGCATGCTCAACACAGAATTTGCTTATAAGTTTTAGCCAACTCACAGGCAAACTTATAAATTTTTGTAATAGGAACATAGTTTCTACTGGAATACCTCCAAAGACGGAAACTATTTCACAAAACCATAAGATACTTTTCAAATATTCTAGTAATGATTTATCCTCAACTTGTTATTGTGAATCACATAAAGTCTTAGTTTATTGTATTGAATCATGACTCCTACTAAAGTAACATTTATCACCACATTCTTAACAAGCACCTTAAAAACCTCAGTTTTGGCTTAACCCAAGTAGTCTGTTTTCTTCATGCATGATATTCTTCTACTTTACTTAACATCTTCTTTCCATGAATTCTTCTTTTATTATTATCATCATCATCATCATCCTCACCGTCATTATCTAGAATGTTCCTTTATGAATTGATGTGTATCTAAAATAGAGTCAGACATCAACAAATCCAAGAAGACTCTTCTTATCCGTCTCATCCTACTTGGATACTCCCTAAGTGTGTGTTTGCCAGCTGGTGTGAACTGTGCAGTAGATATGTGATTAAACTGAACCAATTGCAGGTATGATGAAGTATTACACCCCTTAACAACCATATAGAAACTGATGTGGCCAGAGGTCTTAGACTGGTTCAGCTGAAAGTTGCCTTCTCATTACCTTGATGTGCTGTAAGCATTGTCATTTTGTTTGTGTGCCATGTGAAAATGTTTTGAACGTAGTACTCTAAATACTTAGCCATCTAATTTCATAAATTCCATTGAATGCTTAAAAACAATTATCCTGTTTTTTTCTAATCCACATCTTTTATCCCCCTAAGTAAAAGGTAAAGATCACAAGTATGGAGACTTGTTTTTGGTACTTTTGTGTATTAGAGAAGATCATAATAAATGCTGTATTCATTATAGTTGTTAAACACATTCATATGTGTAATGAATGAAGACATCATTGAAAGAAGATTGGGGTAGTGGAGGTGAAACAAAAGCTTCATACCTCCTTTTATATTCATGGAAAACATAGGAAATATTTGGTTATTTGTATGATTTGCTGAACAGCACAACTTGAAAAATTATTCATAACTGAGGAAGAAAAATTTTCTGCAGTTCAGATTTCTATGTCTTTGTGATTCTTTCTTAGGTTGATTTGCGTAAAGTTAGCCAAGTTTAACATTTTATGATTGGGCATTTTCTTTATTTGGTATCTTAAAAAATAGTTACCCAATCATTATCCTACTTTGATAAATTAAAAATCAGACTTTCCAATTTTCACTTCCTATGTGCAACCCAAACTAATTTACATTCTCAGTACTGGATTTCTTTTTAATTTATGCATTTTTAAGTTTGACTATATACTCCTTTTTTTAAAAAAGATTGTAAACAATTTAATCATAAGGAAAACCTAACTTCCCAACAACTGTCTTTAAGTTCCACTATTTTCATATTGTTGAATATATTTTCAAAGATGAAACTGGAGGTCAGCTGTAAGAATTAAACTGTATTGTCTTTTTTTTGTTTTTTTGTGGTACGTGGGCCTCTCACTGTTGTAGCCTCTCCTGTTGTGGAGCACAGGCTCTGGATGTGCAGGCTCAGCAGCCATGGCTCATGGGCCCAGCCGCTCCACAGTATCAAGTCTTTTGAGATGCATTTAACTCCTTTGTTGGAAGTCTCAGTACAGAGGTATATCATTTGATAGGTATATAACCTGGCATTCTTTCCTTCTCAGCCAAAACTGCAAAATAGTTTTCATCCTGCTGGTGTGGTTGCTTCCTTTATCACCAAAAGAAAATTAATATCAACTATATTTGAAAGAACAGTGAATGTGTGGCACTAACAACACAGAAGTGTGCATTATCAGACCTTGAACTATTTACTCATTGTCCAGGAGTTTCTGGGAACAGATGGTGAAAGAAGGAATTGAAATAATTGTCTATTTGTAAATTCTGATTTCTCTCCCTTGACCTTTTCTCACTTCTTCTTCTATACCCATGATCCTTCATCTATCTATATTATTGTGTTCTTTACACACCACTAGCCATAAATGGGGCAAGTAGAGAAGAGAGAACTGAAAGGAAACGAAGTGATATTCCACAAAGCATATAGATGGGAAAAACTACGTGTTTAAAATGGTGGTGGGATGATGGATATGCAGAATTTAGGTTGTTAAAATGGACAAGAAACTCAAATGATTTCAAAAACATTGAGGATTGAGTACAACTGTTCATGAGGCTTAAGTATGATGATTGTTTAGCATTCATGAATTAATTCAATAAATTATTCGGTGAATATTTATTAAGATCAGTTGTATGCCAGGTATTTTCAAGATACTGGAGATAGAATGATAAATAAGGCAACAGTGCCACAAGAAACTAATGTTTTACTAAGAACAACTGAAAATAAGTAATAGGTAAACAAATATATAACTAATAATGATAACTATATGTGCTATTTCTTTAAAAAGTATATTTTACATATCTGCAAAAAGTAATTTATAAAAGCACATATTTTAATAAGGTACTATTCACAACATCACAGACAATAATCTAGGAAACCACACAACTCTATCAAGAGAAAGGATACTTAATTAAATGGAGAGATAGACCTTGTTCATACAACAGATAATCATTAGTTTAGAGATGTACATTTTCTCCTTATTAATTTATGAATAAAATGCAATCACAATCAAAATCTAAAATAAAAATTAAGTAAAGCTAAGCAAGCTGATTGTGAAATTCATGTGGAAGTGCAAATGACCATGAATATCTAAGACTCTTCAATACAGAAACAAGAAGGGAAGATTTACTCTACTTGATATCCAAATTTATAATAAAATTATAGCAATTAAGATAAATTGCCAGAATTTACAGAAAGTAAATCTGTTACTTTTTTATTAATTTATGACCAGTTTGGCTCTGCATAGTAATGAGAAATGAAACACCATTTCAATAACTCATTCTAGGACAACTGAATATCTATAAAGGAAAAATAAAATGATCTCTACCTCACACTTTACAGAAAAAAATAATTCCAGGTGGATCATAAATCATCATAATCCATACACATTATATATCTCCCATTTATTTCACTCTTAAAAATTGTTTTCAAATTGCTTTATCATTTTCATCTAATGAGATTATATGCTAATTCTTTTTTTTTTTTTTTTAGTTCATGTTTGTTGGATGTTAGTTTTCAGGCTTATCAAGTATTAGGTTTCTTTTTCTGTCTCCTCTACCCCCCAGCTTATCTTTTAATTGTTTTGTTTGTTTTCTTTCATTGTTCCTTTTTTTTTTTTTCTATTTGCTTTCCCTAACCTCTGATAACACTAGTCAAGAATGAGCTCATTTTTAGGTGGTTTGATGTTTCCTATAATGGTAAGGATATAATTCTGAAGATACAGTCAGCTGAGTATGGTTTCCTCCAACTCATGTATGCATAAGTTCCAGAAACAAGGTGTTTATGAAACTGCAGAAATGTGTCTCAGGGGGCTCCAAGGAGCTCCAGTTCTTTATGTCTTAACACAGAAAGAATTAAGCAAGAGGCAAAGTGATAGATAAGAAGTAATTTATTAGAATAGGATGCTTGTGATAAGAAGTAATTTATTAGAATAGGACGCTTGTGAGGTTTACAAGTAGGTGGGCAAGGGGTGCCACACCCAGAACTTAGTAGGCTACAGTTTTATAATCAAAGGAAAAGTGGGGAGGGGGAGAAGACCACCTTCTTCCTTGTCAAGCTTCCATCATCAGCTCCTCCTCCTCCTCTACATCAGGTGGGGGTGTTTTCTTGTCCCTACATGGTCAAACTGGGACTGTCACTGTCATGACACAATGGAAATGAGCAAAAAAGGTGATAACATATACTAAAATGTGGTAAATCATCTCAGGTTTCAGTATAATGTCACCTTTTCCTTATATTTTTGTATTTTGTGTGCACAGAGAAACATGTCCTAGGAATCATTAACTTACTGAGCTTACTGGGAAGGATGTGGGTCTCATTCCATCATTGTTTTATTGTTTAGGGCCATGTCTCATGCTTCTGTTGCATAGTTTTGTTGCTAAGCAAGTCTGTCTGTCTGTCTCTGTCTCTGTCTCTCTCTCTGTATTTTATCTAAAATCATTGTACTATCTAAATGCCTAGGCAGTTTCTTCATCAACTATCATTCATCTTCACAGTCCTGAATTAATCAATGACCCTGATAGAGAAACAATGTTACTGATGATTCAAAGTAAAATTATAGGCACTGAAATGTTCATGGTGTTCAAATTAAAAAATCGAAGTTTCTCAGGTGTACTAAAAGATTATTTTAGTCTTCTGTTAAAAAAGCCAATAGTGGTTCCTCCTTTACTTTCATCTAAAATCTCAAGTGTTTTCTGTTGATGATACTGACTTTTGGATATCTCAAAGTAAAATCTTGATATATCAATTATTTCTACAATGGACTCTTACTTGGAATCAATATTACATAGAAAACACAGACAACTAAATTAATTTAAATTTTTCAGTATAATTTTCAGATTGTTCCAAGAAATAATAAATAATTATCAAAACTCTGCTTCCCTAAATGTTATCTATAGATCTAATTACCACTTTAAAATTGACTAGGTTATAAACATATTGGGGTCAAAATATATTTAATAACAAGCAATGTAAAATTTAAACTGTGGTCATTATACTTTATTATTTTCTTTTTAAAATAAAAATCTAAAAATTTTAGCTTAATATTATTATCTTGGCAGAATTTTCAATTTTAGCACTCATTAAGTTACTATAGCAGAAAATCCATGCTAAGCTAATACAGTCATTATCTATTTAGGAATTCTAAGAATAGTGTGTGCGTACTTTCCTTCCTAGAATCATTTGCCATTTCAAGTAGAGCCTTTATTTTATTCTTTATTTTCTAGGACTTCATTATCCATGCTAAGCCTGACATTTTTCAGATTGAAGATACCAAATTTGTCTTCTTTGGCCATCTGTGTTAATTCTTGTGCTGAAACCATCACTTATCACTTTGCCCTAATTAAATCCAACTGTACATATTCAATGCCCTAATAACTCCTTTTTTGCAATCTTTCCTCCCTACTTGACAAAACTAAGTTGTATCTATGCTGAAGTGACTCTAGCTCAGTGTCTCTAAGATAGATAAGCATGTGCTATAAAGAGGTAGCTACCTGGAAGAGGGCCTTTTTACTTTTCACTTTGATTAAGCTTTTCCATTTTTGTCCACCACAAAAGTTTTAATTTTGAACTTCCTCCTCTGAATTTCTAATGAAAGCATATAACTGTGATCACTTTCAACTTTACTTCTTTTGGAGTTTGTTTTATGTCCTCCTTAGACTTTTTCACACATTTTACTGTTATTGTTATGTTTTGTTTTCCATCTACTTGGCTCACATATCCAAGAGGCAGGATGCCTGATTTTTAAAATTTTATATGTAATAATTTATATCATCATATTTTTATGAGGAAGTAATTCATTTGTTCAATGATGTTCATGATTGCTAAAATTTTTAGACAATTAAATCTGCAAATAACAGTCAATATTATTTTTGCTCTGCTACCTCTGATTCTCAGTCCTTAAAACTTCTGTCTTAGTACATCATTGCTGCCTGACTGCTCTGATGTGCAAAAAATCATTCCTATACAACCATATATTCAAATAACTAACTCCACTGACATTTTCAGGTCAAAATTGCCATCCTTTAAAGGTTAAACATGTTTTAGAACTGCCGCATTCTTTTTTTTTTAGGTGTTGGGGATAGGAGTTTATTAATTAATTAATTTATTTTTGCTGTGTTGGGTCTTTGTTTCTGTGCGAGGGCTTTCTCTAGTTGTGGCAAGCGGGGGCCACTCTTCATCGTGGTGCGCGGGCCTCTCACTGTCGTGGCCTCTCTTGTTGCGGAGCACAGCCTCCAGACACGCAGGCTCAGTAGTTGTGGCTCATGGGCCCAGTTGCTCCATAGCATGTGGGATCTTCCCAGACCAGGGCTCGAACCCGTGTCCCCTGCATTAGCAGACAGATTCTCAACCACTGCACCACCAGGGAAGCCCCCTAGAACTGCTGCATTCTTATTTGTATGTTACAGATTTAATTTTTACCCTGAAAAACAAAACTGTATCTATGTTGAATGTGACTCTATTTGTCCAGCACACATTCTACTTTTTTTTGAATTAACAGAATTTATGTTTTGAACAGTTTTAGGTTTACAGCAAAAATGTGTGGAGAGTAAAGAGATATATCCCCTTTTCTCTGCTGCATCATTTCCCCTTTAATTAACATCTCATATTAGTGTAATACATTTGTTAAAATTGAGAAACCAATACTGATACTTTATTATTAACTAAAGTCCTTAGGTTACATTGGGGTTCAATCTTTGTGTTGTACATTCTATTGGTTTTTACAAATGTATAACGTGTATCTACTATTACAGTGTCATATAGAATAGTTTCACTGTCTTAAAAATTCCCTGTGTTTCACCCATTTATCCCCTCTTCCTTCGTCCTGGGTCCCTGGAAACTACTGATGTTTTTACAACTAACTCCATAATTTTGCCTCCCTCAGAATAGCATATAGTTGAAAAAACACTGTATGCAGCCAGTTCAGATTGGCATAATTCATCTAGCAATATACATATAAGGTTCCTCCATGTTGTTTTATGGCTTTGTAACTCATTTATTTTTTGTACTGAATAATGAACCACAGTTTGTTTATCTGTTCACCTACTGAGGACATCTTGGTTGCTGCCTGGTTCTGGCAATTATGAATAAAGCTTCTTTATACATCCATGTGAAGATTTGTGTGTGGACATATGTTTTCAACTCTTTGAGGTTAATACCAAAGAGCATAATTGGTGGATGATATGGTAAGAATGTGTTTAGATTTCTAAGAAACTGACAAATTGTCTTCAAAAGTGGCTCTATCATATTGCATTCCCAACAGCTATGAGTGAGAGTTCCTGTTGCTGTACATCCTTGCTAGTATTTGGTGGTGTCACTGTTCCAGACATTGGCCATTCTAATAGGTGTGAGGCGGTATCCCATTGTTGTCTTAATTTGCATTTCCCTGATGAAATATTATGTTGAGAATCTTTTCATATGCTTACTTTCCATCTGTATATCTTCTTTGGTGAGGTGTCCATTAAGGTTTTGGTCCATTTTTAATCAGGTTTTTTGTTTTCTTATTGTTGAGTTCTAATAGTTCTTTGTATATTTTGGATAATGGCCCTTTATCAGATATGTCTCTTGCAAAGAGTTTGTGGCTTGTCTTCTCATTCTCTTGACATTGTTTCTCATAGAGCAGAAATTTTTAATATTAATGAAGTCCAGCTTATCAATTATTTCTTTTGTGGATTGTGCCTATATTGTTGTATCTGAAAAGTCATCACCATACTCAAGGTCATCTAGGTTTTCTCCTATGTCATATTCTAGAAATTTTATATTTAGATTTGTGATCCATTTTGAGTTAGCATGTGAAGCATGTAAAATTTGTGTCCAGATTCATTTTTTTGCATGTGGATTAGCAACTGTTCTAGTACCATTTGTTGTAAATGCTATCTTTGCTCCATTGTATTACCTTTGCTCCTTTTTCAAGGATCCATTAACTATATTTACAGGGGGTCTATTTCTGGGCTCTGTATTCTGGTTCATTGATCTATTTCTCTGTTCTTCCACAAATACCACACAGTTTTAATACTTTAGCTTTATAGTAAGTCTTCAGTTCAGGTAGTCCTCCAAATTTGTTCTCTTCCTTCAATATTGTGTTGGCTTTTCTGGGGTTTTTGCCTCTCCATATAAACTTTAGAATCAGTTTCTTGATATCCACAAAATAACTTGCTGGTATTTTGTTTGGATTTCATTGAATGTATAAATCAAGTTGAGAAGAACTGACATCTGAACAGTATTGAGTTTGCCTATCCATGAACATTGGATATCTCTCCATTTATTTAGCTCTTCTCTGATTTCCATTTATCAGAATTCTGTAATTTTCATCATATAGATTTTGTACATATTTTGTTAGATTCATACTTACATATTTAATTTTGGGAGTGCTAATGTTAATAGTAATGAGTTTATAATATCAAATTCCACTTATTCATTCCTATTATATTATATAGAATATCAGCTTAATTTTATATTAACCCTATATTCTGTAATCTTGCTATAATTTCCTGTTCCAGTTTTTTTGGTGGTGGTGTTGATTCTTTCAGATCTTCTACTAAGATGATTACATATTCTGTAAACAAAACCCTGCATTTGTTCTAGGCTATCTTCTAGAAATTTTATAATTTTGGATCTTATATTTAGGTTGTTAATACATTTTGTGTTATAATTTGTAAAATCTATAAGTTATGTGTCTAGATACATTTTTTTTTAAATATGGGTGTCCAAATAGTCAAGTTTCATTTGTTGAAATGATTATCCTTTCTCTATTGAATTTTTTCACCAATACCATGCTGTCTTGAATATTGAACTTTATATAACTTTGAAGTCAGATAGCATCAACTTGCCAACTTTGGTTTTTTTTGTTTTGTTTTGTTTTTTCAATATTGTGTTGGCTATTATGGATCTTTTGTCTTCATATAAAGTTTAGAATCAATTTGTCAATATCTACAAAATAATGTGAGGATCTTGTTGGGATTGTGCAGAATTTATAGATTAATTTGGAAAAAAATAGTTATTTTAACAATATTAAGTGTTTTCACTTGTGAACAGGATATGTCATCATATGTTTAGGTTATCTTTGATTCCTTTCATCAGAATTTTGTGCATTTTGTATATAGATCCTAAACATACTTTATTAGATATTCACCTAAGTATTTATTGTTTTTGGATATTATTGTAAATGTTATGATGATTTTAATTTCAAATTCCTACTGTTCATTGCTAGTATGTAATAAAGCTATTAACCTTGTATCCTTCAACCCTCTATAATCACTTATTTTTGCAAGATTTTTTTTTCATTTTTTTGGAATTTTTTCGATAACTTTGTGTCATCTGCAAAAACAGCTCTAACTCTTCTCTCCCAATCTGTATACCTTTATTTTCTATTTCTTGTTATATTGCACTAGTTAGATCTTTTAGTGCCATGTGGAATAAGAGTGGTGAGACAGAGCATTGTTTCCTTGTTCCCAAACATAGAGGAAAAGCATTCAGTTTCTCACCATTAAATAGGAAGTTAGGTGTAGATTTTATAGATATTCTTTATGAAGTTAAAGAAGGTTACCTCTATTTTTAATTCTTTGATAATTTTTATCAAGTATTGGTGTTGAATTTACCATTTTTCTCCTGAATTAATTGACATGATCACATGAGTTTTATATTCTAACAGTGATGTGGATTAAATTAATTGATTTGTGAATGCAGAACCAGTCTTTCTTATCTGGAATAATCTTACCCGCCATGATGTATAATTTGTTACATGTTGGTTTTGATTTGCTAATAATTTGCTGAGAATTTTACAAGTGTGTTTATGAAATGTATTAGTCTACAATTTTCCTTACTTGTAATATCTTTATCTGATTTGAGTATTAGCGTAATGCCGACCTCATAGAATAAGCCAGGAAGTGTTCCTTCTATGTCTATATTCTGGAAGATATTCTAGAGTCTTGCTATCATTTATTCCTTAAATGTTTGGTAGAATTCACTAGTGAAACTATCTCAGACTGCTGCTTTCTCTTTGAGAGTTTTATTAACTATCAATTTGAATTTTTAACAGACATAGGCATATTCATATTACTTATATCACCTATGTGTGTTTTGGTAGTTTGTGTCTTTCAAGGTATTTGTTTATTTCATCTAAGTTATAAAATTTGTGGGCATAAGGTCGTTCATAGCATTCTTTATTGTCATTTTAAAGTCCATGGGATCTGTACTAATGATCCTTATTTCAATTCTGATATTAATAATTTCTGTGTTCTCTCTAATTTTATTTGTTATTGTGGCTTGAGGTTTATCAGTTTTATTGACCTTTTCAAAGGTCAAGGGTTGCTTTCATTGATTTTCCCTATCATTTTCCTGTTTTCAATTTTATTGACTTATGCTCTGTTTATTATTTCTTTTCCTCTCCTAATTTGAGGATTAAATTGTTCGCTTTCTAGTTTCCAAAGGTATTGACTTTGTCTCTCTTCTTTTCTAACATATGTATTTAATGTTATAAATTTTACTCTAAGCACTGCTTTCACTGTACCCAATGATTTTGATTTCTATTTTCATATTCCCTTAGTTCAAAATGTATTTTTAACTTCTGCTGAGACTTTTTCTTTAACCCATTTATTATTTAGAAGGATGTTATTTAGTCTTCAAATATTTTGGAAATTTTCAGCTATTTTGTATCATTATTAACTTCAATTTTAAATCCATTGTAATCTATATAGTGTTAGAATGAGAAACTCCTTGGAACTACAATATTAGGGTTCCCACCCTTTCATAGGTTTTACTTCCAGTATTCCACTAGGTTCTCATAGTGGAGAGCCAAGAGATATCTTTTTGTGTTTCTAGCAGTGGGGAATGAAGATAGTTGGAAGCTATTTGTTATGTTATCCTCCTACAGGGAGCATTTCCTTTACTTCTCATAGGAAATTAGTGTAGGGGCAGACTGACTTAGTCTAATCAATAATTGAGCTGATTTGAATCTCTGTTTAGCCTTTGTTAGAACTGGACTATTTCAGATACAGGCTTACTTACAGTGTAACCCTGGAAGGTTCTACCAAAAATCTTGGGTATTTACCAATTCTGTTTCTCATTTGTGGACAAGAAGCTACCAAACTTTTCATCTATCCTTGAGTCTAAGGGAAGCTTTACTCAGATTTCAGCTTCTTAATGACCTCTTTTGAATTGGCAAAGTTTCAAAGAGTGTTACCAAATACGTTGTTTACTCTCTGGGCTTTTACTCTACAGGATCTTGAGCTATTAAGTACTTGCTGCTTTTAAGCTCCTTTGTTTTCTAACACATACTTTTTATGCTTTATACAATTTTTCTTCTTGGTAGGAAGGTTGGTCTGAAAAAAGTTGTTATACCTTTACCAGAAGGAAAAACATAAGATGACTCTTAATAGTTTCCCATATAATTTTGCTATAACAAAATACCACAGACTGGATGGCTTATACAGAAACATCTACTTCTCACAGCTCTGGAGGCTCGAAGTTCAAATTCAAGGTGCTGGCATATTTGGTTCCTAGAGAGGACCTATTCTCTTGATTGCATATGGCTGGGCCTTTCCTGTGTGCTCACACGGCCTTTCCTCAGTGTGTGGAATTGGAGAGAGAAAGAGCTCTCCTGTCTATTCCTCTTCTTTTTTTTTTTTTAAAGAAAACTATTTTTTTAAATTAGTTTATTTATTTATTTATTTTTAGCTGTGTTGGGTCTTTGTTGCTATGCGCAGGCATTCTCTAGTTGCAGCGAGCAGGGGCTACTCTTCATTGCAGTGTATGGCCTTCTCGTTGTGGTGGCTTCTCTTGTTGCAGAGCATGGGCTCTAGGCGCCCAGGTTTCAGTAGTTGCAGCTCGCGGGCTCAGTAGCTGTGGCTCACGGGGTGTAGAGAGCAGGCTCAGTAGTTGTGGCTCATGGGCTTAGTTGCTCCATGGCATGTGGGATCTTCCTGGAACCGTGTCCCCTGCATTGGCAGGCAGATTATTAACCAGTGTGCCACCTGGGAAGTCCCTGTTCCTTTTCTTATAAAACACTAATTTCCTCATGAGGGCACCATCCTCATGACCTCATTAAACCTAATTACTTTCCAAGGCCCACACCTCCAAAAACTATTGCTTTGGGGGTTAGGGTTTCAACATATGAATTGGAGGGCGGGGGGAGGACACAAACATTTAGCCCATAACAATGTTTATTTAATCATTTCTTAAAAACTTTTAACTGAGTGCCTAACTCGTGCCAGGTATAATTTATGTTACAGAAGATACAATGATAATCCAGATACAAAAATACAAATACATTTAACATATATGGATTCAGAGGGGGTGTGCAGTTTAGTCGAAGTTCTGATGCACTGTCCCATAGAGAAAATATAAAATTTGGCAATAAGAATTGTCTATTCTATGTGGGAGAAATGAGGCTGATAGGGATGGCAAGGTTCTTATTTTTCTACTCTAACTTGAATATGAGTTTTGGAAGTTGACACACAAAAAGAATAATCCTCTATATTGTGATTAGTGTTTTTTCTTCTCTTTGGCTTTCTGATGGGGCAAAATAAGACCAGAAGTGTTTTTATTCTGGTGAGATCAGCAAAATAAGTCTCTAGAAAAATCAGATTATACTTTTTTTGTTTCAAAACAATATTGTATCTCAGTTTCAAGACCATACCAATTGAACTTAAACTTCAATAATACTGTTTGGCTTTAAAATTAAGTGGATACATGAGCTCATGACATAGCAAATAAGAAAATACATATTTTTCTTAGTGCTGATATCAAAGGGTGTGACCTCAAGAGAGAACTTGCCCACATATTAAACTTTCTCTCTCACAAAATAATGTGGCAACATTCAAACATTAAAAAAGTAATATTGTGAAACTGGACAGTATTGACCTAAAACAAATGGACTCCCAAGTGTTTCTCCAGGAAAGATGGATTTATTTGGGATCAGCAGAGAATTGTAATTCACTGTCAGCAACCATGGCAAGCCATGTGCAAATTTCCCCCATGGCAAGGGAAGAAGAACAGCTTTTACAGTGAGGAAACTGAAGTTGGGTGTACTATGTTAAAGAGGCCATGGCTTTTCATTGGCTGGGTCCTTGCCAGGAAAGAAAAGGAATCTTGCTTCTTTGTTTTGGGCTCTGCTGTGGTCACAGGGCATGAGAGTTCCCTCTTCTGGTCTCCCCACTATTTATTTGAGATTTCTGTTTATAATGTTCACGTTAGTCACGAACATCTGACAAACATTATGAAGTTTCAACAAAGTTAATGTTAAGTGGTTGTTGCCAGTTGTATAATATAAACAAAGGAAGGAGTTACTTGTAAACGGTTTTTCTAGCTGGATCCATAAAACTAACACACTTGTAGCAGTGGATATATGGAAAAGCAGGTGAAAGTAGAAATCATGGGTGGGGAAGAACAGAAAACCGTTCTGTTACTCTGTTAGTGCCTTGAACAGGTTTATTTTGTAAGAATATCCAGCATCAATTTTCTTTTATTATGTATGTTATGCCATGTAAAACAAAGATTTATTACCTGTCTTCCAAGATATGGGCATAGAAGAGAGTGTAAAACCACAGTTAAATGTTGGTCATCACAACAAATACAAAGAAAAGCAAAACAAAATTGCTCAGCAGAGCTGTCATTGGCCTAATCTACTTTGTGGAATTTTCATTTTTCAAGAGCTTGACTTAGGTAGAACAAGTATTCATAATAACCAAGAAGCAAAAAATAAAATTTGAGAAGAGGAACCAGTACATAGAAAACAAACCTCAACCCATCTCTTTAATTTGAAGGGACAACTAGTGTCTTCAATAGACTCGGTTGTCCACAAAAACAAACTTTTTCCTTCCCATAGTCCATTGCACAATCCCACAGCCAAATGTTCTATGATCTAGCAAAGTACGACTTTATAGAAAATACAAATTTTACCCTTCTAAATTAGAAAGAAAACCTTTGTTTTACAGCTTATAGTTTTATATAGTTTATAATTTTAAATGCTATAGTTTTAAATTCTTATAGTTTATAATTTTTATATTAAAAAGAAGGTGGATGTTGATAAAGTTTAAGACAATAAGTTATATATTTAAATGAGAATCAGAAAATAATAATAATCAGGTAGATAACTACCAGTTAAAGAAAAGTAAGAAGGATAAAAGATAAACCACAGCAATACAGCAATATTTCAGAAAACAAAAAGAATATGATGAAAACATTGAAAACATAAATAATAAAACAATATGAAAGAATTAACATGAGTTATACCACTCATAAACAATACTGGCTTTGTCTCATTTTAAAGATATAAAGATATCTAATATATAAAGATATGAAGTGACATAAAAAGAGGTCAGTTAACCAAATTCTGCTTCTGATTAGAGCACTATGGCCCTTCCCACTGCTTTATGAAAATCTAATCCTTTATTAAATTCTTTACCTCTCCTCTCCTGGTAACATGATAAGGTGTGTCAAAATATTACTAAGCAACATTGCTTATAACAAAAATAATCCCTATTCGTAAATCACATATAGGCTGGGCGGATCTATAAATGAAATATAAATACCTCATGAAATGTCATGTACTCTATTCTTATAACTAGCATATAGCTTGTAGAAACACTGAAAGTTAGGCCCATGGAATTATTATAAAAGATATTGGCTTCTGAGGAGCATGAGGCCTTTAGATCAGTGATATTCAAGGCAAGGCAACCCTTGCACTTGCATGGTGGGTACCTTGTACCTATGTGGTCATCTGCATTTGAGCTGCTTCAAGGACACTTACTATTGACTAGGTTCTCTTGACAATGTCCTGCTAGAATGTTGTTTTTCCTGCCAATATCCTTCTAAGTAAAGTGGTTGAAAGTGTGGCTTATTGTAGAGTTATGAGTCTGAATGTTTAGGAAAAACATAAAGAATCTGTGTGTATCTTGCAGATGAAGATGCTTCTGACAGACAAATACTCCTAATAACTAGAAAAGCTGGATAATTAAAACTGCATATTCTTCAGGGCAGGCATCATAGAGCTTCTAAAGCAATTATTATTTTAGGGATAAAAATTATTGGGAGGTAGGGAACACAGGGAGGTAAACAGATATTTGAACACTGCATTTTTCCCTGAGGCTTTTTTTTTTTTTAAAGACCAGAACAAACCACTAAAATTCTGGACTTTCCTCAGGCAGAGGTGAGCTCTTGGGAGATAGAGAAACAAACAGTCTTTTTGGTGAATGCAGGGAAAAATAATGGTGATGATCCTTAGACACACAATTTCTCAAGACACTTGCAAAATTATGATGGTGAGTGAGTAGGAGGCTAAACATAGTAAAATTCATGTAATATAAATGAAAAGAAAATCATACCTAGGCATATCAGAGTAAAACAATTATTCTGCCAAGACAAAGAAAAACCTTAAAAGAGACCAGACCAAAAAAAAAAAAAAAAAAGATACATTCCTATTAAAGGAGCAACAATAGGATTTAAAGCTGATTCTTAACATAAATTATGGGAATCATAAAATGAATGCCTTCTTCAAAGTGCTGACATTTAGTGAATGTGTCATTCAATAATGAAGCGAAGTAAAGGTATTTTTAGAAAAGAAAAAACGAGGGAATTTACCACTAACAGGCACATACTAAAATAAGTACTAAATAAAGTTTTTCAAGCAAAGAATGATTCTATAATTCTTAATTATAAGAAGGAATGAAACTATAAAGAGTAAATATTACTACTGTAATTATAAATAAAAATTTACCATTAAAATAAAAATAACAATGACCTGTGGGGGTTGAAATGTATATAAAATTAAAACCCACAGGATGGAAGGAAAAAAGGCTAAGAACTAGTACATAAGTTTAAAATTTTCTAAGGATCTAGAATGGTGAAAATGACAATTTGTATTTAATAATTCAAGGATGCAATTTGTTATCTCTAAGGTAACCATTTAAAAATAGTAAAAAACATGAAAATATAAAATCTAAAATAGAGAAAAATAAATAATTAAAAATACACAATTAGCCATGAAAAAGGCAAGAACTCAGAAAAACAGTAACATAACAGCAGTAGATGAAATATAGCATAAATAGCAAGATTCCAAAAATGAATCCAGTTGTATCAGCAATCACATTAATGTAAATTAACTATATATCCAATAGAAATACTAAGATTTTCATATGTATATTCCTCCTTGTCCTTCTCCTCCTTTAATAATATTAACAATAATTATTTTGTTTTTATTTTTTATTGAAGTATATTTGATATACAATATTATAAGTTACAGGAGTACAATATAGTGATTCACAATTTTTAAAGGTTATATTCCATTTATAGTTATTATAAAATATTTGCTATATACCCCATGTTGTACAATATATCCTTGTAACTTATTTTATATCTAATAGTTTGTACTTCTTAATCCCTTAACTCTATATTACCCCTTTCCCCTTGCTTCTCCCCACTTGTAACCATGAGTTTGTTCTCTATATCTGTGAGTCTGCTTCTTTTTTGTTATATTCACTAGTTTGTTGTATGTTTTAGATTCCACATATAAGTGATTATCATACAGTATTTATCTTTCTCTGTCTGACTTATTTTTCTTAGCATAATGCCCTCCAAGTTTGTCCATGTTGCTGTAGATTGCAAAATTTCATTCTTTTTTATGGCTGAGTAATATTCCATTGTATGTATATACCACATCTTCTTAATCCATTCATCTCTTTATGGACACATAGGTTGCTTCCTCATTTTGGCTATTGTAAATGATGCTGCTGTGAACATTAGAGTGTGTGTGTCTTTTTTAATTAGTGTTTTTTTGTTTGTTTGTTTGTTTTTTTCAGATATATACCCAGGAGTGGGATTGTTGGATCATATGGTAGTTCTACTTTTAGTTGGATAACTACATGTAAAAGAATGAAATTAGAACATTCTCTAACATTGTATACAAAAATAAACTCAATATGGATTAAAGGCCTAAATGTAAGACCAGATACCATAAAACTCCTAGAGGAAAACATATGCAAGAACATTCTTTGATATAAATCATAACAATATATTTTTGGATCCATTTCTTAAAGGAAATAAAAGCAAAAATAAACAAATGGGATCAAATTATACTTAAAAGCTTTTGCACAGCAAAGGAAACCATCCACTAAACAAAAAGACAATCTACAGAATGGGAGAAAATATTTGCAAATGATATGACTGGTGAGGGTTTAATATCCAACATATATAAACAGCTCATACCTCAGCATCAAAAAAAAAAACTGATTAAAAAAATGGGAGGAAGAGTTGAATAGACGTTTTTTCAAAGAGGAAATGCAGATGGCCAACAGGCACATGAAAAGCTGCTCAACATTGCTAATCATTTGGGAAACTGAAATCAAAATTATGAGATGTCACCTCACACCTGTCAGAATGTCTATCTTCAAAAAGAATGCAAATAATAAATGTTTGAGAGGATGTGGAGAAAAGGGAACCGTTGTACACTGTTGGTGGGACTATAAATTGGTGCAGCCATTTTGGAAAACAGTATGGAGGTTTCTCAAGAAACTAAAAACAGTATTTATTTTTAATTGAAGTACAGCTGATTTACAACATTGTGTTAGTTTCTGGTGTACAGCAAAGTGATTGAGTTATATATATACATATATGTATATTATTTTTCAGATAATTTTCCCTTATAGGTTATTACAATGTATTGAATACTGTTCTCTGTGTTATGCAGTAAACCCTTTTTGCTTATCTATGCTATATGTAGTAGTGTGTATCTATTAATCCCATACTCCTAATTTACCCTCCCCTTTCCCCTTTGGTAACCATAAGTTTGCTTTCTACGTCTGTGAGTCTGATTCCATTTTGTAAGTATATTCATTTGTATTAGTTTTTAGATTCCACATATAATTGATATCATACATTTGAGTTTCTCTGTCTGACTTACTTCACTTAGTATGATACTCTCTAGGTCTATCCACATTGCTGCAAATCACAATATTTCATTCTTTTTATGGCTAATATCCCATTGTATATATATATATATATATATATATATATATATATACACCACATCTTATCCATTCATCTATTGATGGATACAAGTTGCTTCCATGTCTTGACTATTGTAATTAATGCTGCTATGAATAGTGCTTGAGGTGCATATATCTTTTCAAACTAGACTTTTCTTCTTTTCTGGATATATGCCCAGGGATAGGATTTCTAGATCATATAGTAGCTCTATATTTTTTGTTTGTTTTTTAAGGAAGTTCTATGTAGTCTTCCATAGTGGCTGCACCGACTTACATTCCCACCAACAGTGTAAGAGTGTTCCCTTTGCTCCACATCCTCTCCAGCCTTTATTATTTGTAGGCTTTTTGATGATAGTCATTCTGATTGGTGTGAAGCGATACCTCGTTGCAGTTTTGATTTGCATTTCTCTATTAATTAGCAATGTTGAGCATTTTTCATATGTCTCTTGGCCATCTGTATCTCTTCTTTGGTGAAAAGTCTAGTTAGGTCTTCTGCAGATTTTTAAATTGGGTTGTTGGGGTTTTTTTGTTTTTGTTTTTGTCTGGTTTTTTTTTTTTTTTTTTTTGATATTGAGTTGTATGAGCTGTTTGTATACTTTGGAACTTAACCCCTTGTCGCTCCCATGGTTTTCAGATATTTTCCCTGATCTATAGGTTGTCTTTTTGTTTTGTGGTTTCCTTTGCTGTGCAAAAGCTTATAAGTTTGATTAGGTCCCATTGGTTTATTTTTGCTTTTATTTCTTTTGCCTTTGGAGACTGATCTAAGAAAATATTCCTATGATTTATGTCAGAGAGCGTTTTCCCTGTGTTCTCTTCTGAGAGTTTTGGCATCATGTCTTATATTTAGGTCTTTAAGCCATTTTGAGTTTATTTTTGTGCATGGTGTGAGGAAATGACCTAATTTCATTGATTTACATGAGGCAGTCCAGCTTTCCCAATAGCACTTGCTAAAGAGACTATCTTTTTTTCCATTGTATAATCTTGCCTCTTTTGTCAAAGATTAATTCACTGTACGTATATGGATTTACTTCTGGGTGCTCTATTCTGTTCCATTGATTTATATGCCTTTTTTTTTTTTTGTACCAACACCATGCTGTTTTGATTACTGTAGCTTTCTAGAGTTGTCTGAAATCTGGAGGGTTATGCCTCCATCTTTGTTCTTTTTCCTCAGGATTTGTTTGGAAATTCTTGGTCTTTTATGGTTCCATGTACATTTTAGGACTATTTGTTCTAGTTCTGTGCAAAATGCCATGGGTAATTTGATAGGAATCACATTAAATCTATAGATTGCTTTGGATAGTATGGCAATTTTAACAATATTCATTTCTCCAATCAAAGAGCATGGGATATCTTTCCATTTATTTAAGTCAACTTCAAATTCCTTTATTAATGTTTACAGTTCTCAGTGTATATGTCTTTCACTCTGTTGTTTTTGTTTATTCCTAGGTATTTTATTTTTTATTTTTTGAGGTGATTTTAAATGGGATTCCTTTCTTACTTTCTTTTTCTCATATTTCATTGTTAGTGCTAAGAAATACAACAGATTTCTGTATATTGATCTTGTATCCTGCTGAATACTTTATTGTTCTTATAGTTTTTGTATGTACTCTTTTGGGTTTTCTATATAGTGTATCATGTCATCTGCATATAATGACAATTTTATCTCTTCCCTTCCAGTGGGTACCTTTTATTTCTTTTTTTCTTGTCTGATTGCTGTTGCTAGGACTTCCAATACTATGTTGAATAGAAGTAGTGAAAGTGGGTATCCTTGTCTTGTTACAGAATTTAACGGTAATGCTTTGAGCTTTTCACCACTGAGTATTGTGGCTGTGCATTTGTCATAAATGGCTTTTATTATGTTGAGATACGTTCCCTCTATACCCACTTTGGTGAGAGTTTTTTTATCATGAATAGATGCTGAATTTTATCAAATCCTTTTTCTGCATCTATTGAGATGATTATGTGTTTTTTGTCTTTTCTTTTGTTAATGTGGTGTATCACATTGATTTATTTGCATACATTTAACCATTCTTGCATCTCTGGAATAAATCCAACTTAATCATGATGTATGATCCTTTTCATGCATTGTTGGATTTAGTTTGCTAAAATTTGGTTGAGTGTTTTCGCATCTATAATCACCAAAGATATTGACCTGCAATTTTTTTGGAGTAGTGTCTTTGTCTGGTTTTGATATCAGGGTGATGGTAGCATCATCGAATGATGTTGGGAATGTTCCCTCCTTTTCAATCTTTTATAATAGTTTGAGAAGGATAGGTATAAATTCTTCTTTATATGCTTGGTAGAATTGCCCAGTGAAGCCATCTGGTTTAGGGAAGTGTTTTTTGGGGGATTTTTGGGTTTATTTTTTTTAAAACAAGTTCCATTTCACTTCCAGTGATTAGTCTGTTCAAATTATCAGTTTCTTAACTCAGTTTTGCTGGGCTCTATGTTTCTAGAAACTTGTCCATTTCTTTTAGCTTGTCCAATTTGTTGGCATATAACTGTTTATAGTATTTTCTTATGATTTTTTTTGTATTTCTGTGGTATTGCTTATTTCTCCTATTTCATTTCTCATTTTGTTTATTTGGGCCCAGGGCCCTCTCTCTTTTTTTCTTGGTAAGCCTGGGTAGAGATTTGTTTATTTTGTTTATCATTTCAAAAAATGAGCTCTTGCTATCATTGATCTCTATTTGTTTATTTTCTCTCTGATCTTTATTATTTCCATCCTTTTGCTGACTTTAGGTTTGTTTTTTTCTTTTTTTCTAATTCTTTTAGGTGGTAGTTTATGTTGTACATTTTTAGATTTTTCTTGTTTCTTGAGGAAGACCTGTATTGCTATGAACTTCCCTCTTAGAACTTCCAGTGAAGGGAGTTCCCAGGGCAAGGGTACCTTTTCTCTTGCACAGCCCCCAGGGGTTATGGTCCTATCCCATTATCTTTTTTTTTTGTCCTACCAGGTTATGTGGGGATCTTTCTTGCAGCTTTGGTTGTATAAGAGGTCTTCTGCCAGTTTTCAGTTGATTTTCTTTGAGAGTTGTTCCACATGTAAATGTATTTTTGATGTGTTTGTGGAGGGAGGTGAGCTCCATATCCTTTTACTCCACCATCTTGATCTCTGCCTCCAACAATAACTTTTTAAAATAGAGCTCTAATAAGTATAGATAATGACTTATGTGTTGATGTGAATGATGGTAATATGAGTATATGCATATTTAAAATTTGTCAAGCTGTATTTTTTGTGTGTGTGTGAACTGACTAGCACAATGTTAATATATTGCAATATATTTCTTAATTCAATGAGCCTAGAATACCCAAACAATACTGAAATTTTTCAAAGTTAGAGAATTTATACAAGATATTAAGCAAGATAAATAATAAAGCTATATTTATAATTAAGTAGTGTAATATTGATTCAAGGGCAGAGAAATGTAAAAACCAAACTATAAGGCTTTTAAAAGAACCTATCAATCAATTTGTATTAAAAAAGGAAACATTGATTTATAATGTCAGAGGTCAAAGACATGTAGGGTTGTGTTGAAGGGACTGGGAAAGTTGCTGTAATACTGTTAAAATTATTTTTTGATGTGAGTTTTGCTTATTGGTTATAAACAGTATATAATAATTCCTCCAGTTGTCCATTTGTGATGTTTGTGTTTTTCTATATGTATTTATGTTAAACATTAATATAATATTTATACAAAAAGTAAACTGTAGTCTCTTTATGAAAGACAAGCTACAGAAATGACAAAGTTGGACATTTTTTCAAATATATATTTTCAGTTATACCCCAGGCAGATTTTTAGCTGAAAAGATAAAATATTAATATCAAATTATAAACTAAAGTAAAAGTCATACAATGGTTCAAGGATCAAGTGAATTGTGTGAAACTCCACTCAGTTCCCCTCTTCACTGCCAACACACCTTTCTCACAATTCCTATGATTACCATTTTCTAACTTCCTATATCTGGGTTCTTAATTGGAAATTGCCCTCAGCTGCAAGGACCTGTTTTTCTCATTTTTTGTCCATTCCCAGGGGGCAGGTTGTGGCTAATGACTGGCTAACTCAGGTATATACATGCTTAGTCCTCTATCTCAATATGGGACAACTCTGAAGGGGACCTGAGGTCCAGAGCACCTTCAGGATTGTCTGAAGTCTCAGCTACAGTTACACTGTGCATTCATATCACTCTTGACCCTGTCCTGCCATTCTCTCTTTTGTATAGGCAAATCACCTGAGAACACTCCTCTGTAAACATACTGTACAGAATTATTCATCTCAGAATCTGTTGCAAGGAAGCCATGCTGAAGTGAATAGTGACTATTTATATGATTTTTCAGTGTGCTAAATGAATAAAACCCCAATACTTCACAAGAGCCTTCAACCAATTCAGAAAGACAAACCAGTGATGGATATCAGTATATCAGCCTTATTACTCATGATCTATATTGGAAGGTGTGACTCCCAGGTGCAACAAAAATGGGCACTCTGGCTTACACTGATTTATTCTTAGCCCCCTCTCTCCCAAACTTACCAGTCGCAGGCAGTGTAGGAAATCCACAGGTACTGCCCACACAAGGCTTATCATTGTAAAATGTATTTCATAAAATCAAAGACCATAAGATAGCCATGGTGAGAGCAGCTTGGCTTCTAAGAAGGAAAGAGAGGAAGAGGCAGAGCTGCTCATGCCACGTTCCTTAATCCAAACTCACTAATAAAATAATGCACCCACCACAAGGACAGCATGAGTGAAGGAGAAAGAGAAGACTGGGGTATTTGTCTAAGGGGAAAAAAATGCTTTTTTCCCTAACATTGTTAATAAAATGTACAAACAAAAATGATATACTAATTTGAGAAGGAGGATGGTGGAGTGCTGCTTCATTGAGGTATATTTATTTATTCCTTTAATCAAAAATGTTTTTTGAATGTCCTCTGTATGTCATGCACTATGAGCTGTTGATAAAGTTCTCGGATTTAGGTGTAAGTCCTACTAGAATGGAAGCTACACAAGGACAGATATATTGATTATTTTTTTTCCTGCAAGGAGTTCACTATGTATTTCCTGAGTTAATCAATAATAACTTTAAGGGGAACTGGATCAATGTGGCAGAGTAGTAGAACATGGAGCTCACCTCCTCCCACAAATACATCAAATACATCTACATGTGGAACAATTCTCACAGAACTTTTACTAAACACTGGCAGAAGACCTCAGACTTCAGAAAGGGCAAGAAAATCTCCATAAAGCCAGGAAGGACAAAGAAAGAGAGAAAGTAATTGGGACAGGACCTGTGCTCCTGGGAGGCAGCTCTGAAAGAGGAAAGGTTCCCACACCCTGGGAAGTCCCTTCACTACCAGGGAGATCATCCAGGATGGAGTGGGAGCTTTGGAGCCTAGGAAGAGAGCACAGCAACCAGTTTATGGAGGGACAAATGGAGAGAGACCTGCACAGATGGTAGGTGCCACTGCCATGCTCTCCCCAGCCTGAGAAGCTCATTTGCTGGTTTGGGCAGGGGCTGGGTGCTAAAGCTCAGGCTTCAGAGGTCAGATCCAAGAAAAGGACTGGGCATGGCTGCATAGAGACAGCCTGAAGGGAATGGAATGTGGTTCAGCCCCAACTGAGGGTTTACGCAGAAAAAGCCTGGGCCCGCCATAGAGGTGAGGTGCTATTGTTGGGGGAGTGCATGAGGGGAGGGGCAGGACTGCCATAGGACCCTCTTCCCCTGTGCATGGACTCTCAGACAACAGGACACTACCTATATGAGCTTTGGGGGCAGGTGCGAGCTGCCACTGCAACTGAGAGATTCCAGAGCAGGCACCAACCACTGCCCCGCTGTTGCAGGCTCCAGGAGTGCCTGAGCTACCACCACCGTTGAGTGATTCAGGAGTAGGGGCTGGCTGCACGGGTCCTGGGAGGAGGCAACAACCACCACCACTGCTGTTGTTGGCTTTGGGAGTGCACAAGTGCTGCTGCCACCATCACAGGCCACAGGAGCGTGTGCCAGCCACTGCATCTGCACACCCTCTATCAAGAAGATAATGACCCACATGTACTGAGAAAAGAGGCAGAAAGCATCTGTACTAAAAGCAGCCCTCACGCCCAAAATATTAAACCCAAATAAGCCACACAGGGATGCTCCTGCATATAAATAGCTTTCCAAGACAACAATAGATAATTGTTATTCCTAAACTCAGAGGAAGAGAAATATAAGTAAAATGAAGAAGCAGAGGAACCACACCCAGTTAAAAGACCAAGAGAATTTCCCCGAAAGAACAAACAATGGCACAGACCTCTTCAGTCTAATAGACACTGACTTCAAAGAGGAGACAATGAAAATAATGAAGGAATTAAGAAAGGTTATCAACAGAAATGCACATTACTGTGAAAAGGAACTAGAAACTATAAGGAGGAACCAAGAAAAATTAGAACATTCATTTGCCAAATAAGCTGAGCTAAAGGCAATGAATAGAATGAATAATGCAGAATGAATGAGTGATGTGGAAGATAGAATAATGGAAATCGCCCAATCAGAACAGCAGATAGAAAACCAAATAGAAAAAATGAAAATCATATAAGAGACCTATGGGATAATATAAAACATGCCAATCTATGCATAATAGGGATTCCAGAGGAGAAGAAACAAAACGGGGGTCAAAATGAATTACAAGAAATTATGGCTGGAAACTTCCCAAGCCTAAAGATGGAAACAGATATCCAGGTACATGAAGCACAGAGGGTCCCAAACAAGATGAACCCAAACAGACCTATACCAAGACATATTATAATTAAAATGGTAAAAATTAAAGGTAAAGAGAGGATTCTAAAGGCAGCAAGAGAAAAACAAAGTGTTAATTACAAGGGAACCTCCATAAGGCTATCAGCTGATTTCTCTACAGAAACGTTGCAGGCCAGAAGGGAGTAGTAAAGTACACTCAAAGTCTTGAAAGGGAAAAATCTGCAACCTAGAATACTCTACCCAGCAAGATTATCATTTAGAATAGAAGGAGAGATAAAGGATTTCTTAGACAAGCAAAAATTAAAAGAATACAGCAATACTAAACCTATCCTAAAAGAAATATTGAAAGGTCTTTTCCAAATGGAAAAGAAGCAAGAAGCTATAGGAAAGAGGAAATCACAATTGGAAAGTAAATCACTTAAATAAGATAGTATATGGATTAAAAAGAAAAAAAATCTATTTGTGAAATTGATGATAACCACAAGGAACAGCAAAAGGATAAACATGAAGATGTAAAAGAGGACATCGAAATTATAAAATGTGGTTGAGGAGAGTAAGAAAATGTAGATTCTTTTTTTGTTTTTTTAAAAGGATGTGTTTCAGCCTATATGACTATCAGTCTAAAGCACGTAAATATAGAAAGGAGTTAACATACTTGAAAACAGAAACCACAAATCAAAAACATTAAATAGATTCACAAAACCAAAAAGAGAACACAAACATAAAATAAAAGGAAATCATCAAACTACAAAAAGAAAAAACAAAGAGAAAAATAAACAATGAAGAAACACACAATCAACTGGAAAACAAGGTTTAAAATGGCAGCAAATACATATCTATCAATAATTACCTTAAATGTCAATGGACTAAATGCTCCAATCAAAAGACATAGAGTGGCAGACTGGATAAAAAGCAAGCGCCTACAGTTTGCTGCCTTCAAGAGATCCACTTTAAGGCAAAGAACACACGTAGATTGAAAGTGAGGGAATGGAAAAAGATATTTCATGGAAACAGAAATGACAAGAACGTAAGGGTCGCAATACTCATATCAGACAAAATAGACTTTAAAACAAAGACCATAAAGAAAGGTAAAGAAAGACACTATATGATGATAAAAGGATCAGTGCAAGAAGAGTATTTTACACTCATCAACATATATGCACCTAATATAGGAGCACCCAAACACATAAAACAAATATTAACAGACATAAAGGGCGAAATTGAGAGGAAAACAATACTAGTAGGAGACTTTAACACCACACTAACTTCAATGGACAGATCTCCTAGAAAAAAACTCAGTAAGGCAACAGAGATCCGAAATGGCAATAGAACAGTTAGATTTAATTGATATATTCAGGAGATTACACCCAATAAAACCCAGAATACACATTCCTTTCAAGTGCACATGGAACATTCTCTAGGATTGACCACATACTAGGGCACAAAACTAACATCAACAAATTTAAGAGTATAGAAATTATTTCAAGCATTATTTCTGACCACAATGGCTTGAAAGTAGAAATCAATCACAGAAAAAAAAATGAGAAAAAATTGACTACATGGAGACTAAACAAAATGCTACTAAAACACCAATGGATCAAAGAGGAAATCAAAAAGAAAATTTAAAAATACCTTGAGACGAATGACAATGGAAACACAATCATACAAAAATCTATGGGATGCAACAAAAGCAGTTCTCTGAGGGAAGTTCACAGTGATACGGGCCTTCCTCAAAAAAACAAGAAAAATCTCAGACAAACAACCTAACCTACCACTTAAAAGAATTAGAAAAAGAACAAATAAAACCTAAAGTCAGCAGATGAAAGAAAATAATAAAGATCAGAGAAAAAATAAATAAAATAGAGATGAAAAAACAATAGAAAAAAATCAATAATACCAAGAGCTGGTTCTTTGAAAGGGTAAATAAAATTGATAAACCTCTGGCTAGACTCACAAAGAAGAAAAGAGAGAGAACACAAATAAGAAAAATAAGAAATGAAAAATGAGAAATATCAACCTAATACTTCAGAAATTAAAAAAAAATAGGGAATACTATGGTCAATTATATGCCAACAAATTCGACAGCCTACAGATGGACAAGTTTCTAGAAACATACAGCCAACCAAAATTGAATCAAGAAGAAGTAGATAATTTGAACACACTGATCAGTAAAAGTGAAATAGAATCTGTAATAAAAAAACAAACTCCCTACAAACAAAAGTCCAGGACCAGATGGCTTCACAGGCAAATTTGACCAAACATATGAAGATGAACTATAAAACATTAAGAAGCGAAATTGAAGATGATTCAAAGAAATGGGAAGATACCCCATACTCTTGGATTGGAAGAAATAATATTGTTAAAATGGCCATACTACCCAAAACAATCTACAGATTTAACGTGATCCCTATGAAATTACCCATGACATTTTGCACAGAACTAGAAAAAATAGCCCTAAAATTCATATGGAACCATAAAGACCCAGAATTGCCTAAGCAATTATGAGGAAAAAGAACTGAACAAGTGGCATAACCCTCCCAGACGTCAGACAATACTATAGTGCTACAGTAATCAAAATGGTGTGGTGATGGCACAGAAACAGACATATGAAATAATGGAACAGAATAGAGAGTCCAGGAATAAACTCACACAACTCCAGTCAATTAATCTTTGACAAAGGAGGCAAGAATATACAATGGGAAAAAGACAGTCCCGTCAGCAAGTGCTACTGGGAAAGTTGGACAGCTGCATGTAAATCAATGAAGTTAGAACAGAACCTCACACCATACACACAAAAAAACTCAAAATGGTTTACAGACTTAAACATAAGATATGACACCATAAAACTAGAAAAGATCATAGGCAAAACATTATTTGACATAAATAGTACCAATGTTTTCTTACACCAGTCTCCAAAGGTGATAGAAATAAAAACTAAACAAATGGGACCTAATCAAACTTATAAGCTTTTGCACAGCAAGGAAATCATAAACAAAACGTAAAGTCAACCTACAAAATGGGAGAAAATATTTGCAAATGATGCCACCGACAAAGGCTTAACTTCCAAAATATAGAAACAGCACATACAGCTCAACAACAACAAAAAAACAACCCAATCGAAAAAAGGGCAGAATCCCTAAATAGACATTTATCTGAAGACATAGAGATGGCCAAGAGGCACATGAAAAGATGCTCAACATTGCTACTTATTAGAGAAATGCAAATCCAAACTACAGTGAGTTACCACCTCATACCAGTCAGAACGACCATCATTAGAAAGTCTAAAAATAATATATGCTGGGGAGGTTGTGGAGAAAAGAGAACCCTCCTACACTGTTGGCAGGGCTGTAAGTTGGTGCAGCCACTATGGAAAACAGTATGCATGTTCCTCAAAATACTAAAAATAGAGTTACCATATGATCTAGCAATCCCACTCGTGGGCATATATCCAGACAAAACTATAATCCAAAATGATACTTTCCCCCCATATTCATAGCAGCACTATTCACAATAGCAAAAACATGCAAACAACCTAAGTGTCCATTAACAGATGAATGGATAAAAGGATAAAGAAGATGTGGTGCATATATACAATGGAACACTACTCATCCATAATAAAGAACAAAATAATGCCATTTGCAGCAACGTGGATGTAACTAGAGATTTATCATACTAAATGAAGTAAGTCAGAAAGAGAAAAACAAATGCAATATGACATCACTTATATGTAGAATTTAAAATTTGACACAAATGAACTTATTTACAAAACAGAAACAGAGTCATAGGCATAGAGAACAGACTTGTGGCTGCCAAAGGGGATGGGGGTGGGGGAGGTATGGACTGGGAGTTTGGGGTTAGCAGATAGAAACTATTACATATAAAATGAATAAACAGAGCTCCATCAGTTTCTGGTGCATCAGGAAGGCTAAGCTCTGCTCAGAGTCTGATGTGGCTGACTGCAGGGGGCTCTGTGACCTGTCGGTACCAAACCAGCCCCCTTGAACATACTTTAGAACTCAGGGGTGGAGACCGTCAAGATGGCAGAGGAGTGAGACATGGAGATCACCTTCCTCCCCACAGATACCTCAGAAATACATCTACATGTGGAACAACTCCTACAGAACACCTACTGAATGCTGGCAGAAGACCTCAGACTTCCCAAAAGGCAAGAAACTCCCCATGTACCTGGGTAGGGAAAAGAAAAATACAGAGCCAAGAATAGGGATGGGACCTGCACCTCTGGGAGGAAGCTGTGAGAGAGGAAAAGTTTCCATACACTAGGAAGCCCCTTCACTGGTGGAAAAGGTGGGGGGTGGCAGGGAGGAAGCTTTGGAGCCACGGAAAAGAGTACAGCAATGGATACAGAGGGCAAAGCAGAGAGACTCCTGCACAGAGGATTAGTACCGACCAGCACTCACCAGACTGAGAGGGTCGTCTGCTCACCCACCAGGGCGGGTGGGGGATGGGATCTGAGGCTCGGGCTATGGGGGTCAGACTCCAGGGAGAGGACTGGGGTTGGCTGCATGAACACAGCATGAAGGGGGCTAGTGTGCCACAGCTAGCAGGGAGGGAGTCCGGGAAAAAGTCTGGAACTGCCTAAGAGACAAGAGACAATATTTTCAGGGTACGCTAGGAAAGGGGATTCAGAACACTGCCTAAATGAACTCCAGAGAGGGGAGCAAGCCACCGCTATCAACGTGGACACCAGAGACGGGCATGAGACATTAAGGCTGCTGCTGCAGCCACCAAGAAGCCCATCACAAACACAGGTCACTATCCACCCCTCCCCTCCTGGGGGCCGGTGCAGCCCGCCACTGCCAGGGTCCCGTGATCCAGGGACAGCTTCCCTGGAGAACACACGGCACGCCTCAGGCTGCTGCAACGTCACACCGGCCTATGCCACTGCAGGCTCGCCCCACATTCTGTACCACGCCCTCCCCATGGCCTGAGTCAGCCAGAGCCCACTAATCAGCTGCTAACTTAACCCCGTCCTGCCTGAGCAAAGAACAGACAACTGCAGGTGAACTACACGCAGAGACAGGGCCAAATCCAAAGCTGAACACTAAGAGCTATGAGAGCAAAGAAGAGAAAGGGAAATTTCTCCCAGCAGCCTCAGGAGCAGCAGATTGAATCTCCACAATCAACTGGATGTACCCTGCATACCTGGAATACCTGAATAGGCAAAAAATCATCCCAAAATTGAGGCAGTGGACTCTGTGTGATCTTTGTCGGTGCAGCTGTGCTTTTACCACTTGTCCTAGGGTTCTGTCTGTCCGTTTTTTGAGTTTTTTTTTTTTTTTTTTTTTTTTTTTTAGTATAGTTTTCAGCACTTGTTATCATTGGTGGATTTGTTTATTTGGTTTGGTAGCTCTCTTTTTCTTTTATTGCTTTTAAATTTGTTTTATTTTTAATATATTTTAATAACTTTATTTTATTTTACTTTTTTAATCTTTATTTATTTATTTTTTTCCTTTTCTTCTGAAGCGTGTGGCTGACAGGTTCTTGGTGCTCCAGCCGACTGTCAGGCCTGTGCCTCTGAGGTGGGAGAGCCTAGTTCAGGATATTCGTCCAAGAGACCTCCGGCTCCATATAATATCAAATGGCCAAAGCTCTCCCAGAGATATCCATCTCAACACGAAGACCCAGCTCCACTCAATGACCACCAACTACAGTTGGTGTAGGACACCCTATGCCAAACAACTAGCAAGACAGGAACACAACCCGACCCATTAGCAGAGAGGCTGCTTAAAATCATAATTAGGTCACAGATACCCCAAAGCACACCACTGGACACAGTCCTGCCCACCAGAAAGACAACAGCCAGCCTCATCCACCAGAAGACAGCATGAGTCCCCTCCACCAGGAAGCTTACATAGCCCTCTGAAACAACCTGAGCCACTGGAGGCAGACAGCATAAACAACAGAAACTAAGAACCTGCAGCCTGTAAAAAGGAGACCCGAAACACAATAAGCTAAGCAAAATGAGAAGACAAAGAAACAAACAGTAGATGAAGGAACAAGGTAAAAACCCAACAGACCAAAAAAATTAAGAGGAAATAGGCAGTTTACCTGAAAAAGAATTCAGAGTAATGGTAGTAAAGATAATCCAAAATCTTGGAAATAGAATTCAGAAAATACAAGAAACTTTTAACAAGGACCTAGAAGAGCTAAAGAGCAAACAAACAATGAACAGCACAATAAATGAAATTAAAAATTGCCTAGAGGGAATCAATAGCAGTATAACTGAGGCAGAAGAACGGATAAGTGACCTGAAAGATAAGATAGCAGAAATAACTACCAAAGAGCAGAATAAAGAAAAAAAGAATGGAAAGAATTGAGGACAGTCTCAGAGACATCTGGGACAACATTAAACTCACTAACATTCAAATTATAGGTGTCCCAGAAGAAGAAGAGAAAAACAAGGGAACTGAGAAAATATATTAAGAGATTATAGTTGAAATCTTCCCTAATATGGGAAAGGAAATAATCAGTCAATTCCAGGAAGTGCAGAGAGTCCCATATAGTATAAATCGAAGGAGAAACACGCCAAGACACATATTAATCAAAATATCAAAAATTAAATACAAAGAAAAAATATTACAAGCAGTAGGGAAAAGCAACAAATAACATACAAGGGAATCCCCATAAGCTTAACAGCTGATCTTTAAGCAGAAACTCTGCAAGCCAGAAGGGAGTGGCAGGACATATTTAAAGTGATGAAAAGGAAAAACCTACAACTAAGATTACCCAGCAAGGATCTCATTTTGATTCGATGGAGAAATTAAAAACTTTACAGACAAGCAAAAGCTAAGAGAATTCAGCACCACCAAACCAGCTTTACAACAAATGCTCAAGGAACTTCTCTAGGCAGGAAACACAAGAGAAGCAAAAGACCTAAAATAACAAACCCCAAACAATTAAGAAAATGGAAATAGGAACATACATATCAATATATTTATTGCACCCAACATAGGAGCACCTCAATGCATAAGGCAAACGCTAACAGCCATAAAAGGGGAAATCGAAAGTAACACAATCATAGTAGGGGATTTTAACACCCCACTTTCACCAATGGACAGATCATCCAAAATGAAAATAAATAAGGAAACACAAGCTTCAAATGATACATTACAAAAGATGGTCTTAATTGATATTTATAGAACACACTTTCTTCTCAAGTGCTAATGGAACATTTTCCAGGATAGATCATATCTTGGGTCACAAAGCCTTGGTAAATTTAGGAAAATTGAAAAAGTATCAAGTATCTTTTTCAAAAACAATGCTATGAGACTAGGTATCAATTACAGGAAAATATCTGTAAAAAAATACAAACATATGGAGGCTAAACAATAAACTACTAAATAACCAAGAGATCACTAAGGAATTCAAAGAGGAAATCAAAAAATACCTAGAAGCAAATGACAAAACAGGATGACCCAAAACCTATGGGATGCAGCAAAAGCAGTTCTAAGAGGGACGTTTAAAGCAATATAATCCAACTGCAAGAAACAAGAAACATCTCAAATAAACATCATAACCTTAAACCTAAAGCAATTAGAGAAAGAACAAAAAAAACCCAAAGTTAGCAGAAGGAAAGAAATCATAAAGACCAGACCAGAAATCAATGAAAGAGAAATGAAGTAAACAATAGCAAAGATCAATAAAAGTAAAAGCTGGTTCTTTGAGAAGATAAACAAAATTGATAAACCATTAGCCAGACTCATCAAGAAAAAAAGGGAGAAGACTCAAATCAATAGAATTAGAAATGAAAAAGGAGAAGTAACAACTGACACTGCAGAAATACAAAGGATCATGAGAGATTACTACAAACAACCATATGCCTATAAAATGGACAACTGGAAGAAATAGACACATTTTTAGAAAAAGCACGACCTTCTGAGACTGAACCAGGAAGAAATAGGAAATAGAAGCAGACCAATCACAGGCACTGAAATTGAGAATGTGATTAAAAATTTTCCCACAAACAGAAGCCCAGGACCAGATGGCTTCACAGGCAAATTCTATCAAACATTTAGAGAAGAGCTAACACCCATCCTTCTCATACTCTTCCAAAATATAGCAGAGGGAAGAACACTACTAAACTCATTCTACGAGGCCACCATCAACCTGATACCAAAACCAGACAAAGATGTCACAAAGAAAGAAAACTACAGGGCAATATCACTGATGAACATAGATGCAAAAATCCTCAACAAAACACTAGCAAACAGAATCCAACAGCACATTAAAAAGATCATAGACCATGATCAAGTGGGTTTTATCCCAGGAATGCAAGGATTCTTCAATATATGCAAATCAATCAATGTGATAAGCCATATTAAAAAACTGAAGGAGAAAAACCATAGGATCATCTTAATAGATGCAGAAAAACTTTCAGCAAAATTCAACACTCGGGCTTCCCTGGTGGCGCAGTGGTTGAGAGTCCGCCTGCTGATGCAGGGGACACAGGTTCGTGCCCCGGTCCGGGAAGATCCCACATGCCGCGGAGCGGCTGGGCCCGTGAGCCATGGCTACTGAACCTGAGCGTCCAGAGCCTGTGCTCCGCAACGGGAGAGGCCACAACAGTGAGAGGCCCACGTACAGAAAAAATAAATAAATAAAAATAAAAATAAAAATTCAACACCCATTTATGGTAAAAACCCTCCAGAAAGTAGGTATAGAGGGAACTTACCTCAACGTAAGAAAGGCCATATATAACAAACCCACAGTCAACATCGTCCTCAGTGGTGAAAAACGGAAAGCATTTCCTCTAAGATCAGGAGTAAGACAAGGTTGTCCACTCTCACCACTCTTATTCAACATAGTTTTGGCAATTTTAGACACAGCAATCAGAGAAGAAAAAGAAGGAAAAGGAATCCAAATCAGAAAAGAAGTAAAGCTGGTGGGCTTCCCTGGTGGCACAGTGGTTGAGAGTCCGCCTGTCAATGCAGGGGACGCGGGTTCATGCCCCAGTCCGGGAAGATCCCACATGCCGTGGAGCAGCTGGGCCCGTGAGCCATGGCCGCTGAACCTGCACATCCAGAGCCTGTGCTCCACAACGGGAGAGGCCACAACAGTGAGGGGCCCGCATACCGAAAAAAAAAAAAAATCCCAATAAATTTATATAGCATAAATCACCACCTAGATTTATAATGTAAAAACAGGGATAGTTTAACATTAAAATATTTCAGATCTGTTATAAGTGATGATCTTGATATGTAGTTTCCAACAGAAAAATACCCAATGACTGTCCGAAGGGTAGACTAAGAAAAATCTATCATGTCTCAAAAGTCATAATGCAGCTTAGTTTGATTTGGTGATCAAATACCTAACAAGTCTCTCAGAATATTTTGGTCATTTAGATATTACACAAATTCATTCAGTTAAAATTACACTATCCCTTTACTAGTTCTGAACCAAAGCTGTATCTTTTTTTTTTTTTAATTTTAGGTAGAACAGTGTCTTTTAATATGGAAGCTCCTTCACTGCAAACATTTGCATAAAGTAGTAGTTTAAGCACCAAACTAGATTTTATGCACAGCCCTTGCTATCTTTAATAAATTTAACTACCTTACCTCCCAGCTGACTACGTTCTTCAAGGTTATTAATTATTTCTGTATTTTCTTACCTATACATTACTTAGTCTTCACCTCACTTATCTTCTGCTTTTGATATCAATGATCTTATATTTTTAGTTTGCTAATATTTGTTGTTTAGAGATTATAACATTTTCAATTTTTTCTAATGCATAACTTAGAAAAAAAATTAAGACACGTAAGAGAGAAATTTTATTTTATATTTTACTTTTCTTCTCATCTGTGGTGCTGTGTCTGTGTGTCTACTCCAGGCTTTCAATTGAAACCACAAAAAGGCTACATCTAGTTGTAAAGGCTGTACCCCAGGAGTAAAGTTCTCACACTAAGAGGAAAGTCAAAATTAAATAGTTCAGACCTATGAAAGTACGAAATCAATCTTCATATAATCAAGTAGTTCAACAGTTTAAAAAGAATAAAATATATTGAGACCCACATGTTATAATCATTAGACTTGTCAGAGCGGAAATTTAACTATAATTCATACATCTTTAAGACATGTGGAAAACATAGAGAATATTAATGAAAAAATGGAAACTTTTGAAAGGGAACTAGAAAATATAAGAAGGAATGAAATATATATATATATATATATATATATATATATATATATACACACATATATCTTTATAAAAATGTGTATATACAATACATGATATATAGTTTTGCTGAAAGAGCAAATTATGTGGTTCTAAATATATATGTGAAATTACACAAATTTCTATTTTTTCTTGAAAAGTAAAAATTTTAATTATAAATATTAAGTGTCAATCATGAACTTTTCTCCTTAGCTTCCTGCCACTTGTGTATATAACTTGGTTTAAAATTGAAAATAAGTAGAACAAGGATACATGGCTAATATAAACTACTAAAATAAAAATGTATATCTTTAATGTTGACATCATGTGAACCAATTTTAAGGTTTCAAAAATCTCATTGTTAGAAGTGAGAATTTGTAGTATTTTGATCATAATAAAAATATTTTTTATTAACTTGTTTAACAAAATAGTTTGATCAAACTTAGAGACAATGAAAAAAATTTTATTAGGATTAAGTGTGTCTTCTAATTTCATTACAGTTGCTGGGTAGAGCAATTATAGAACAATGAATGCTACATTACAAATTTGATTACTGGTCAAAAAGTTTTTAAAAACTCTATCAATTAATTTCACTTAGCACATTCCAGAAAATGAAATATTTATTTAGTAGAAGCATTTGCCAATGTTTATCAATCAAATAGATACATGCTAAAATGTATGTTTATGACAAAGTGGCTTTTTATTGGTTGTAACCTGTTTCAGTATTTCTTATCAACAATATTTTGGAAAAAAAATAGGCATGGTGTGTTTTCTGCTTTTTTCCTGGAGTTTTTTGAAACTGAAAGTAATAAAGGTATTGGTTATATTTTTACATTTTAACTAGTAATCATGGAATTTCTAGGGTGTGAGAGTTTCCACCATGGAAGGGATCCTCAATAATTTAGGAGCTGAGGTAATGAATAGCACGTTAATCTCTAGGCTCTTTGGATACTTAAGTCTTTTGCTACATTCTCTATTTTAAAAATATAAAATTTATATGTAGGCCAAAGAAAGTCACCATCCACACAGGTTCTGCAGGATACCTCAAGTGGAGGGGCAAAATGGCCTGTGAGTCTCTCTCAGATAAGTTCGATACTGGGTTAGCTCTAGCTAATTCTCTGATATAGTTTTGAGAACCTGATTAAGTTTCAATATCTTATCTACATCTTTAATTTTAGGGGTCCTTATTGTCATCCTATCTAGCTTTTTCATCAATTCCATGTTCTTTAATCTGTTTCTTCCAAGAAGAAATTCTTGCATTACTTACAACTTCCTGCATATATTTCAAGGGATTCCTTCCTGATCTATATTATTTGCTAGATTAATTTTTGTTTTTTACTTACCTCTGATTAGATTAACTCAGGTGGTTCCTTCTCATAGTTGTTAAACTGTCCAATATTTACTCTTTATAACTCCTATGCAGATTTAATTTACATAATTCCAAAATTGCAAGCCTCCTTTATTGCCCCAAGCAGACAAAATCCGGCAGCTGCCACAGGCTTCTGAATGCTACATATGAACTCCAATCTCAGTTCTCACTGCCATCCACTCTCTTTAGGATACTGAGGTAGGCCTTCATGTAAAGGTCAGTCTACGTGGCTTTGTGTCCTTAAATAAGCTTTAGAGTAGGGTAAGGAAAAATTTTGCATAACTAGACGTGTCTCTTTCTACTTTTCGATTCTTCTCATATTTTGATCTATCTCTGCTGTGGAATGTTTTAACTATATTCCCTTGAATTTTTGCTGTTGAAAGTGAATTATTAAACACTCAGATATACAAACATACACAAACACATGTGTTGATTTCAGTAGTGATTTTTTTAAACTCACTATGATTTGTGGACTAACAATAATAATGTCAAGTGTGATCCTTTCCCTATACCATCCAATCTTATAACCAGTCTCAGAAAAAAAGGAAGATTTGAAATCTCACTGATATCTCTAAAATCTCTCTTCCAAGAATCCATCCTGACTTATTCTGAGCCATCCTTTAAATCTATAATTGAAATGTTGCATTGGGGTATCAATAATAAAAATATACTTGAAGTGCATTCAAGAGAATGAGCTCTAGAAATTTTTTCTTTGGAACCTGCCTCAAACTTGCCAAAATAGAGTGAAGGAAGTACAAAACAAACAAGAAACAAGCAAACAAACAAAATAACCAAAAAGAACTGAGGCAGTACGGTCTCCAAGTATGGAGAGAACAGCTACTCAATGATGTCATGGACAAACTCTAACATTCTTGAAATCTATTTCTCTTCAGGCTGGTACCAGTAGTCATTTCCATGCATTACTGTATCTAGAGGAAGATGAGAGACTATCTCCGCATTTATTCCATTCTTAGTAGTGAGGAAGGTTTAAATGGCCATTCTCTGACCAAAACAGACCAAGTTCTTAGTTCTTATTGTCCAGAAATAATGCACTTGCCCATTTCTAAACAATCAAAGACCACTACTGTAGGAAACACTGCAAATTAATGGAACAACCATAACTAACTTAGATGAACAAATTGAGGTGAAATAGAATAGAAACACAACCAAACTGTGTTGATCTTACTTTAAATTGATTTATTTTAGAATATAAGTTATTTGAATATTTACTTTATGTTATAATGCCAAGTGTTGCAAATTCTCATTAGATTGGTTAATTTATCATTTTATTCGATTGAGTATTCTTTTCCAGATTTATTGAGTTATAATTGACATATTGCCTTGCATTGTACAACATGATGATTTGACTTATGTTTATATTGTAAAATGATAAAATCAGGTTTCCTAGGTCAAGATTTATATATAATCTTTCTCTTCCAAAATTTACTTTCTTTATTGTATTATGTAAAATTTCAATAAAATATTTAAAAGTAGGAATAGGGCTTCCCTGGTGGCGCAGTGGTTGAGAGTCCGCCTGCCGATGCAGGGGACACGGGTTCGTGCCCCTATCCCGGAAGATCCCACATGCCGCGGAGCGGCTGGGCCCGTGAGCCATGGCCGCGGAGCCTGTGTGTCCGGAGCCTGTGCTCCGCAACGGGAGAGGCCACAGCAGTGAGAGGCCCGCGTACAGCAAAAAAAAAAAAAAAAAAAAAAAAAAAAAAAAAAAAAAAAAAAAAATAAAAGTAGGAATAATAAGCAGTATTAGTACTCTGTTTGCAACTGAAGTAAATCCGATTCAAATTAACTTGTATCTAAAAGAAAACAAATAAATAAAATTAACCAGCTCTTGACTAAAATTCCAGAGGAAGGACTGACTTTAGGCATAACTAGAACCATCACCTCAAAATGTGTTCTGAAGGCTATTTCTTTCTTTTCACATCTCTCAACTCTGTTTTGTTTGTTTGTTTGTTTGTTTTTTTGTGGTATGCGGGCCTCTCACTGTTGTGGCCTCTCCTGTTGTGGAGCCCAGGCTCCGGATGCACAGCCTCAGCGGCCATGGCTCACGGGCCCAGCCACTCCACAGCATGTGGGATCTTCCCAGACCGGGGCACGAACCTGTGTCCCCTGCATCGACAGGCAGACTCTCAACCACTGCGCCACCAGGGAAGCCCACAACTCTGTTTTTATTTGCACGCTGCCCTCATTCTTTCCCACAACAAATGAATTGTTTCATTAGACCTGGAATGATAGATGTCAGACACTTCAATTTGTAACATCCATTCAGTTTCTAATTCCAAAGCTGGGGAAAAGTCTGTTCTGATAATTCTGGCATAGATGCCCCAGAGAATGTACTGATTGGTTCCAGTTGGGTTGTGTCATTCTTGAATCGCTCACTGTGTCTGGGATACTGATGGACTTTTACTGATCAAATATGGGTCATGTATTCACTCTTCAGAAAATAAGAAAAATAGTTAGTCTTACATAAGCCACATGGAATATGAGAGAGCTGTTTCACCAACGGGACTGTATTAAATAGGCTATGCAATATGTCAGGTAAAATATAATCCATATATTTCTGTAGATTAACAAAATAATAATCCATTTCTTCCTAACATTATTATCGAGTATGATTAGTGTTGGTAGTAGTCAAGGGGGCTAATCTTCCAGCAATCACTCAGAGGCCTAAAATCCTTCCAAATTTTGAATCTAGCATCTTCCACATATAGCTAAACATCTCAAGATATTTCAGCTGGAAGGTAGAGGGAAAGAGAGAAAGTGAGGAAAAGATAAACTTGCCATGGCATGGAAGTGACATGTCACTTATGCTTATCATTCACTGGTAAGAACTAATTACATGGACCCACATGGATGCAATGCGACTTGGAAATCGTTTAGCTGTGCTCTCAGGAAGAGGAAATGCATTTGCTGATGACATAACCTGTCTCTTCCATAGGAACTGGCCCTCAAACTTTATCTGTTCAGTACATGACCAGGCCATTTATGTTCTTCACCTTATTGGAAAATTTAATACTTTACTATTAATTACCACATTGTATGGTGATTTGAAACAATTAAATATTATGAAAAGAAAGTAATCTTTTTGAATTAGTAATTTTTACTGTTTAACTCCAACACTTAGTGGTTTAAACATCATGAATTATTCTTTGTCATGATCCTATGGGTTGGATTTCTGGGTGCCTCTTCTGCTGGTCTCCACTGGGATTGCATGTGGATGCAGTCATCTGGCAGCTCAACTGAGACTGGAATGTCCAAGATGGCTTCACTCACATCAGGAAGGTGGTACAGAATGCTAGGTGGGGTGCTCTCAGTTTCTTTCCCTGTGGTCTCTTATAAAATGGTCTCTCATAAAATGATGTTCTGCATATATCGGTGATCTCAAGATTATGAGATGGTCAAAGCAAAAGAGGCAAGACCTCTTAAGGTCTAGGGTTCCAAACTTACATACAAATTTTCTACATTTTATTGGTGAAAATATGTCTAAAGTCTAACATCAATTCAAAAAGGTAGAAAAATGATGAGAAGAGCAGTGATGTTACATAGAAAAGATATTAGACACAGTGAAGATTGATTCATTGGTGTCTTTTGTGATTTTATGATTTTACTTTGAATCAATGTCAGTAATACATGTTGAATGTTATGAAATAATTTTCTTCAATAATGAAGTTTATAGTGTTTTTACCTTTCTTCTATTAGAGATTACCTGTGTTGTCGCATCCTCTAAGAGTATAATATTTGTGTATTCTGGAGAAGAAACACCTTTGTATGCAAATTTGTCTTTGCAAATATTTTCTCCCATTCAGCGGCTTGCCTTCTCATTCTCTTGATATTGTCCCTCTTAGAGAAAAATATTTTAATTTTTTTTTCCCTTCTAGAAAAATTTTAATTTTAATAAAGTCCAGCTTATCAGTTATTTCCTTCATAGGTCATGCCTTTAGTATTGTTTCTAAAAAGTCATCACCGGGGACTTCCCTGGAGGTCCAGTGGTTAAGATTTCACCTTCCAGTGCAGAGGGTGTGGGTTTGATCCCTGGTCAGGGAGTAAGATCCCACATGCCTCGGGACCAAAAAAACAAAACATAAAACAGAAGCAGTACTGTAACAAATTCAATAAAGACTTTAAAAACAGTCCATATCAAAAAAAATCTTAAAAAAAAATTAAAAATAAAATAAAAAGTCATTGCCATATTGCAATGTCATCTAGGATTCTTCTGTGTTATCTTCTAAAAGTTTTATTGTTTTGCATTATATGTTATAGCATATTATCAATTTTGCGTTAGTTTTTGTGAAGGGTGTAAGGTCTGTGCCCAGATTTATTTATTTGTTTGTTTGTTTGTTTTTCTTGTAGATGTCCAAGTGTTCTATCACCATTTGTTGAAAAGACTTTCTTTGATCCATTATATCTCCTTTGTTTCTTCCTCAAAGATTAGTTAAATATATTTATGTGAGTCTATTTCTGGGCTCTTCGCTCTTTTCCATTGATCTATTTGTCCCTTTTTTCACCAGTACCATACTGTCTTACTTACTATAGCCTTATAGTAGGTCTTGAAGTTGAGTAGTGTAAGTCTTTTGCTCAGCTGTGTCCAGCCTACTAATAATCCTACCAAAGGCATTGTTCATTTCTGTTACAGTGTTTTGTTTTTTTTTTATCTCTAACTTTTTTTGGTTCTTGTTCTTTCTTAGGGTTTCCACCTCTCTGCTTACATAGTTCACCTGTTCTTTTATGCTGTTTACTTTATGCATTAGAGCCCTTACTGTATTAATCATAGTTGTTTTAAATTTTAGGCCTGACAATTTCAATATCCTGCCATGTCTAGTAGAAGGAATTGCTGTAAATAGGTTTTTACTAAGTGGTGATGAGGGGTGTGAGCAGAAGAAAGTTGTTCTATAGTCCTATAATTAGATCTTAATCTTTTAGGGAGCCTGTGTCTCTGGACTGTGAATGTCACAAGTTTTTTCTATTTTTTTCTTCCACTCTTAGGTGGAAGAAGATGGATAGAGTGGTCTGGAATCAAGTATTTTCCACCTACCAATCGAGTTACACTCTGAAAATACCCTAGCATGTGAATCTTTGGTTAACTATTTTCATGTGAGGTCAGACCTTGTTAAGAGCATAGTACTCTGTCATATTTCAAAATAGTTCCTTTTCTTCTCCCCCTGCCAAAGGCATGATTTTTCTCAGATATTTACAGCTGGACCTGGTTGAACTCCTGAAGGTAAATCTCATAAAATTGTGGGGGCCCACCTATGACTGGGTCCCCTCTGGAGTTTCTGAGTTGTCCACACTGAGCCTCTGGCATTTTTTAATTACAGTTCATGTTTACCTACCTGGCTTTGGTGCCTGCTGTGGTTTCTCTTCAGGTAAATTGTTATTATCTGTGTTCACCTGTTGGTTTCTCCAATCCTGGGGACATCATTTGGCCCTCTGTCTTCACCTCTCTTACAGTTCCTAGAAGAGTTGAGAATTTCTCAGTCTGTTCCACTTTTTACTTGCTATGATGTACCAGCAACTTCCAAGCTCCTTGCATGTGGAATTGGAAACCACTGAGGGAGTCTCTGAATATCAATATCTGTAAATCTCATTTAATCTTATATAAACTGGGGATTACAATAGCACCTACTTCATAAATTGGCAACATCGAATGAGGAAAAATATATTAAGTACTTAACATAGATTATATACCATATTAAATAAATATTTGAATTTATTATTATAATTATGATACCCTTATGTGTTTCAATGGAAATAAAATGTGTTTAGTAGTGACAATATAAGATGACAATGTCATTTGTGTTACGTGTTTGGAACAGGTTTCATTGTGTGATAAAATACCATACAATGATCTTTTCCTTTTTCTGTGCCCCTGAATAATGTATTTAACTTAAAATTTATTTGCTTTATTTGTTCCTTAGTGTTAAATAGCACTTAATCCCAGATTTTGGCAGCATGACACTTAATTAATCTTCTATTTAGCTTTATTTTTCTAGTTTTAGTACACTTGATATCTTATTTTACTAAGAAATATTTTTCATTATGATTTTAAAATATACTTTTAAATACTTATAAGTAGCATACCCTTATAACGTTTAAGCACTCCTTAGTGTCTATTATGAACATATTCCTTACTATTAACTTCACATATAATATTTTAAGCCTTTGCATCAAATTTATGCTGACCATAGTTTGGAGTCCTTTTAGAACACTCAGTTGATTTATTTATATTTCTACTCTTTTGCACTTTTCTGTTTCTTTCAAATTATTTTTTCAATTTATTTGTGAATTTTCATAATTAAGGACATGGCTCTGTCATAATTCTGTACCAAATGTTTTTCTCCACTATTTTCTGCTTATTAAAGAAATAATAATATTTTATACCACATCAATAATTTTTCAGATTTTGACTAAAAAGGTAAGAAAAAAATTTGTCACAAAGAGAAGATATTTCTATCCTTTATATACATATATATCCTTTTATGTATATTATAATGTAGCCCTTTCATATCCTTTATATCTTATATATACATATATTATGTATAATATATTATATATAATATAATTTATAATATATATTATTAATATATTTTTATAATATATTATATATAAGGATTATATACAAGGATCTAAATATATATAAAAGGGTATATATAAAGGATATATAATATATACACTCACATGCATTGCATTTAAATTTTTTTATTATACTGTGTAGTGGCACAATATAGAAAGCAAAATCAAATTACTACAAAGAGTAAGATTAGTTCATGAGAGAAAAGCTATTCTATGATGCAAATATTTTTTAAAAAGAAAAAAATCAGTTAAAATATGAAGATAGTGGCAAATGCTACAAATAGAGCCAAACTTCCCAAATCAATTTGTATTTCTTGTGATAAGTTAAACAGAATAAATACTAATGTCATTCTGCATTGCATTCTCTATGAATTCCTTTTTTCATATTTCAATTGAATATCACTAGTGAGGCTTCATTTTCTGTTGTCCATCTACAACTGCTGGTTGTTAGAGACAATAAAAGAAGAAGATGAATGGCATTTATTGTTTAACACAGGTTCGTTTGTTCATATATTTCAGTTCCTTTTTTATTCCCATAGACTACTAGTCTTTAATATATTATTTTATCCTAATCAATCCAAGCTTTATAAAATCAGAAGTTTAATTCAAATTTTCTTCTACATTTTATATATTTTTTGGTAAATTCACTTCAGCAGTCATGATCATTAACCTATGATGTTTGACAGTGGGTTGCATGTTCTCTGTAATTTAATGTGATTTGCATATGTGTCCTAGGAGCAGTAAAACCATCTCAGTATTCAATGGAAAGAGATGTGGCCCTTGGGAGTCATCTTATTAGCATGCAAGAACAAGGCATCTAACAAAATCATGTATTAAATAGTGTTCTCAGCGAAACATTAGAAATCCTTTCACCAATGTTTATATGAACTTTTTTGAAGAAAAATCAACACTTTGAAATGCTCCATAGCACCTCAAGAATTTAAAGAAAGATGTTCAAGGAGTAGATTAATGCTAACATTTCTAACTGAAAGGATATTTGTTCTACTTTAGAATCCTCTCACAAAATGTATACGGGATTGTATGAATAGCCAACAGAAAAACAATTATTGGTATATTTTCAACTGTAACATTTGTCAGAAAAAGCCAGAAAACAAAGCTTTCAATTATTCTTTCATTTATTTATTTAATTAATTATGGAATACCAAAATTCACTAGGAAAAATTCCACAAAAAAATTTTGCAACATAACAATTACATAATTGTTGTTGATGTCCCTAAGATGACAGGATAGGAAACAATGGACTCTGCTTCCCCATTCCACACACACTGATTCAATAGCAATACATAGATTTATTCCCTTTGTGAGAAATCCCAAAACAACCTAAGAGGTTTCTGTGCCTCTAGTGAGTGCAATACCTGCAACAGCAAAACTGATAGGAAAGATGACTAAAGCAATCAGTAGAATCATAAAACTTATAAACTAGTCCCTTTGTGAAAAAATTTTGGAGTAGCACATGATATTTTTTCCCTCAAAAACATTAATATATTTTAAACTGGAAAATACATTTTCTAATGATTAACAATTGAAAATGACTTTTAAAGTTATTGTGTTGAAAACATAGCATAAACATTTTTAACATATCACAAGAGTAAAATTAAAAAATCTCAATCATAAGCACCAGTGTTAGTATGTTAATTTACAATACCAAGTGATTCTTTATCATGTCATAGGTAACTTGATTCTTTACTCTTTACCAGCTGGAGCCAGGACATAGTATAGAAAATGATCCAGAAGCTTACAAAGAAACTAGTTAGAAGCAATACCTAAATGTTGTCAGTATTAAGGAAGTAACCACAATAAATTGTTTTTAAATAAAACTTGAGAACGTTTTTGAATAGCCATATATTATATGGTAAAGTTGTCTTAGGAAACTAAGACAAAAATAAATGTAAAAGAAAAGTATAATCTAAACAATTGTTTGTAGCTTGTTTGAAGCATAATACATAATAGATTTCTGTTTTTTATTAAATTCAGAATTAGTAATAAAAAGAACCAGTGTTTTCTTGTATTCATCTAGCATGGCAAGGATAAAAAGAGGAGGCATCTGATAGGATCAAACTTTGTATTATTGCAAAAGTCTGCTCAGTGATGTGGCAGAAATGGTTTACCAGATTTAATCAGGACTTGTTTGAAATACTTTTCAATACTATCCTTCCTCCATGTACTCTGAAATATTCTGTTCATTTATTAATTAGATCCCAAGTGACTAAGTCCATAAAAATACTTCAACTGACTGATAACGATAATTCTGGACACTGGAAACGTACATATTTTATTTTAAGTTAATAAATTTGCATTTTGATTAAATAAATAGCTACTATTTAGCAACTTAACCACAGGCCAAACCCCATACTATGTTTAAGCATCACCTTATTAGATCATCAAAATAAATCTATGAGGCCCAATTAGTAAAGTGAAATGGGCCTTACAGAGGTATATAAACTTGCTTTTGGTCACACAGCTATTAACTGTCTGAAAGACAGAGGGTACTTGATCATTATTGTATTAGATTATCATAAGAAACAGTACAATGAAGCTTATTTCATAATTGCCTAAAGTACAATATTGAGAGATGTCTATAAGGTCCTATAAGAGAAACTTCTGCTTCAGCCCCAAAGATTGTCTCTTCTGAATGAATTAAATGACTTGCTTTTTGTTCTTTGGACTTTGAATCATTAATCTTACTGTGTTTCAGAGCCACATTTGTGAGAATCATTTTTGTTGGCAAATTTGCACTTGTAATCTTGGAAGAATGTGTTTAAAAATATTATAATATTCATTTTCTATTACTGCTGGTTCAAATACGTATACATTGTTGCCTTTCTAACAAATTCTGTTTCACTAAATTAGGAGATGCTCAGTCTACAGTGGAATTTGATCAGTATGTCCCTCACATTTAGTCAGGGTAGAGTCTAGCTGTCCAGAATGAGAAACCTGCTGTGTAACTCAGAGCTGTCATTTAGGTCAGCTTGATGTATCATAAATTCTAAAATCTGTGTCTCATAACTAATTAGAAGAGATACTTGTGATACTGTACATGCCACAGGCACTTCTGATGTCTTTCTCTTCTTTATGTCATAATGTTTGTTGTTAACATATATTATAGTATAATACTTCAAAAACTCTGATACACTCTATGGCCATCTCTGAATAAGTACATCTCTGAATGAAAAGGTAATGGATTGGATTGTGTACTCCAAATTCATGTCCACCTGGAACCTCAGAATACAACCTTATTTGGAAATAAGGTATTTGCAGATGTGCTTAAATTAAGATGAAGTCATATTGGAGTAGACTGAGCTCTGAATACAATGACTGATATTCTTAAAAGAAGAGTAGAAATGTAACTATTATAAAACTATCCATACCACATTCTACTTGTAGGGTAATCTAGTGAACAAGCAGAAGGCATTAAAAAAATAATAATAACATGAGTGGAGAACATGGGTGCATCAGAGATTAATAAAATATTTGAATGAAATTTTGATGGGCAGCCACATCCATTTCACAAGAGGTAAAGCCTTGTGAATAACAAAAAACATTAAAGACTATTGTTTTGAAGTTATTTTTTAATGGATGATGTTAGAACACGGAATACTGACTTCTGAACTTTTGACTCAGTGATTCTTTTGTTCTAAGCTTGAATATCTAACCAGATCTGAATTCTCACTGACACATTCTTTTTTGGAATGTTAATGTATTTAGCAAGTAAAATTCCACTCTTAGAAGCCAAATAAATATTTTAAGTAACCTAGTAGATCTTCATGCTGATCCATTATTCTGGTTCTAACCTCTAGTATAATAGGAAAAAATTATTCTCCTAATTTATCAGTTGTTGAGGATGCCTCATAATATTCTTAAAAGAATAAAAATATAATCACTTTACAGAAATGTATATGATAATTAAAATTATAGAGAATCAAGAATAGGTAACCTTAATTTCTAGAGAAAACTAGCTCTAGAGCCTCTATGATTCTAAACTAACAATATCAATAATAATAATCATCTTCTATTTTGTTCAAAGATCCAAAAATGATTTCCTGTTTACTTTTTCCTTTTAACTCAAGTTTAATCAGCAGTTCAGTCACTGTGCTCACTAATGTTACAAAATCTTTAAGGCTGACCACTCTTCACTTTTGGATATTTGCTATTACAGTAGCAAATTTGATCTAGTGGTAATTCATACAGACACCTTCAGAGGAAAGGAAAAGACTCTTGAATCAGGAGAATGATGACCTATTACTAACAAACACAGTGATGTGCAGCTTTTATTTCTGCCATCAGAGACACCTACAACTTCCTACTAGATGGCTTTGTGTTCAGTATACATTTGCTGGGGTGAACTGTGCTATAATTAGAGCTATCACTAAATCGTATCACATTAGATCACATTAGACCGCTTTCTAAGGCTCTATACAAACCCTGTAGGGGAATTCCACCTCTCCTCTCCTGGTGGAGAGCCACCATAATTCCCTGAAAGTTGGTGCTCTTCAGCTTCTACTTGAAAACATTCTGAAAAGCACTCTCTGACAGAGGGAAGATTGGATACTTGAATGTAGGGTTGCTTCCTGATCAGTAAAGAAAAAAAAAAAAAAACTTTAAAGAAACTTGAAGCAGCTTAGGGCAGGCTCTCATTACTCAGGAGGGCATGTGTGAGGTGATAGGGGAAAAGGAGAGGTTGATTTTAAGTAATTTGGGAAAGAAAGTGTAAGATTAGAGGTTTTGAGTGTTTTAGAGTGGAAACAGCTCAGTACCTGATGATTGAAAAGCTAAAAAAAAAAAAAAAAAAAAAAAGGAAAGAATTAGCTACTAGGGCAGGGTTTTGTCTCCAACAGAAAGAAAAGCAAACTATAGTACTAGATGGCCGGGTTTTACTTTCCCAGCACCCCCCTCATTTATTACATATTGCCACAATTAGAATGTAGTCCTCTCATTTCATTTCATTGTCTAATCTGGGCTTCCCCACTTATACCTATATCTTCAAACCATTATACCTATATCCTCAAACTTCTATCTTAAAATTGACTCCTCTCTTCAAAGCACCAGAAATCAGAATGCAGTTGCCAGAATAACTAAAGTAAAGGGCTCAGGGTTTGATTATTATAAACGTAGTATGAGGTGTTTAAGGTGGTATAATACTGTGTAAATAAAATTGTATGGGAATTAGAGAATATTATATTGAAATCAAGTATCATAACATAATAGCTGCTGTGATTCTTAGTTTTCTTATACATAAATTAAAGATATTAATAGTAGCCCTTTTGCTTCAAAGGAGTGCTATAAGGGTACGAATGGTCAAGGTAAAATAACCCTTTTAAAGTTCAAAATTATTACACAAAGATGAGATGCTGTCCTAGTGAGGACAGTGAAATTTTGTCTACTGCTGAGATAAATTTTTTAAAAAGGATATAAAACATAGAGATATTGATTTAACATACAATATGTTTTATGTACAACACATTTAGTTAAAACATTTTCGGCTTGTTTTCACCTTTGCAGTGTGGAGCTCATCTCTGTGTTAAGTACTGCTGACATTTTCAGTATTTCACACTAGGAAACAGCAGCATCCTTGCTGAATGGTAGCTATCCTCTGTGTACAGATGTTGACTCATCTGGAGTGAATGCACTATAAGAAGGAGAATTGGGATTTTAATTTACTAGGCAGGGAGGCAAATTATGTAATTAGCTGATAAGCAGTTAAGCAGAAAAGTAACAGAAGTAATCTTGTAGGGGACACATTAGAATCACATAAGGTTTATAAATATTTCTGTGGCATAATTTCTGAAGTTAAGAAATGTATACTATGCATTGACTTACTGAATTATATTCCATAAAGAATGAAGTACACTAGAACCTGAAATTTTTCATTGTTCATCTTTATTTTTTAGAACCCAGTTTTTTTGTTTTTGTTTTTTTTTTTAACTAAACAGCTTATCTTCTTTCTGTAAGGACATTTTTCTTGGAGGAAAAACTGGAAACATCTTTCATCAAACAATTATTATATAAAACTAAAAGCACCTCTTCATAAGTCAGAATTTACAGAGGGAAGATTATTTTATGAGTTGTATAATAAATTGGATAGAAGCTAGCAGAAGGTATGGAGAAATCATCTCCTAAAAGAATGTGGCCCATTCCTGGTTATGGGTGACACGGTCCATTTTTGGTAGAGCAATTGGTAAACCCTAGTGGTCTGAATCATTATATTTAGTATTTTCATGGGCCAGGAGTTTTAATGTTAATGTCCAGGAAGATGCAGAACATTACTGTGCCAGTAAGATTACATACAGTCCAATACTATCCCAAATTCATGCTACACTGTCTTTTAAAAAAATTAACGTGCCTACTTTTAGAAATTGTCCAGCATTTTAATATTCTCACTATAATTGAATTCATTTTGATTTTACTTGAAAAATTCAGGGTAGGGATTCAGGTTTCTTTTAAATGAAGCTTGGTGTTTTGGCTTTTTATTATCCTTGGCTTGAAATTCTCCATCATTAATAACTATGTGCAGTGTGATGGAGAGTAGTTAGACATTGAACAGGGGAACTTGCTGTAACTCAGAACTCAAATCAGTGGTTCCTGGAGAATCACTGAAGGTTCTGCAAAGATTTTGAAGGAGACTCCTGTACTCATTCTGATATTATTTTTATTTAGCCCTATCTAACTCCCAGAGATCAGAAAATGATGAGAAATGCAATTGCTTTAGAGCTCAGTGTCACAGAATTCTGACCCCAAAAGCTAAGGGCTCAAGTTCTAATGAATGTCTATGTCTCTGTGTGTTTTATTAGCATTATTTAGGACAACGGATATTTTCTAAATGGATGACAATAAGGTAGGAAACTCATGATGGCAATTAATTTTGATTTTATACAGCAGATGTTTGCTCAGTGCCAAATAAAAGTGTTCAATTTACCCCATGTCTAAGTGTACCCTGTCTATTATTTACATGTGAGCACACGCACCACTGAGAAAAGGAATAGCAAGGGCATGGCAGGAGTGTATCAAGACATCTGGTGAGGTGATTGCTTACAAAATCAAAATTCTTGGCTGCAACTCAAGGTTGAAAATAATTTAGAAACAAGACCTTTTCTATATTTCTCTCCGTCTTCATTGCCTTGCACCTAAGATTTTATAGTATAAGGTCTCTGGTCATCAATGCTGGTATAGAATATGTTTTGATATACATTATGAAAATGTGGGACAATAAAATCAATATATATGTTCTTATTCTAAATATTCTCATTGTAACTAGTAGGCATAACTCACCAAACGCTTCGTAGCATTTATTCTTCATAAATTTGGTAACACATTCAATTTCCCCCTATTTAGTACAAATATTTAGTGAGTTCTCTTCCACTTGGATGGTTATCATAATATGGGTGTAACCTAGTTGAAGTGAGCAATAGAATCTAGAGTTTACACATCAGAAACTGCAAAAGAGTAGGTGGAAATATAGAGATCAATTTTTTAACCAAAGAAAAATGAGAGAATTACAAAGGAAGGATAATATAAAGATAGTATGCTGACCATAATTATTTCTAATTTTTTTCTGCCTATTGCTAACTGTTACTTTCACCTGGTATAACTGCTTCAGAATACCTTCAAGTCCAGACCAAAATATTTTTTCATCCTAGTCAAAACAGAAGCACAAACAGAGAAAAAGAATAATAAGTTTTTATGTTTCTTTAACAACTAACTTCTAATAACATTTATGGAGCCTAATATGGAGAGAATCTTGGGCTAAGTACTATGATGGATATAAAGATGCTGTCCCTATCTCTTGGAGGGTACAATGTGAACATATGAGAACTCAGTGTGATGCAGACTATGCTACCTGCAAAAAGGAGGTTATTGTTACCAAAAAAAAAGGAGCTGTTCCTTTGATAACAGGCAACAGATTTGAAGAAAATAATTTATAACATTTAAAAATGGGCAAAAGAGAGGAACAAATAAGACTTGAGTATCAATCACCACTTGGAGAAGGCAGTTCTGGTTTGTATCCTAGGCCTTGGGTATCCAGAAAATGGTAAGTTGGATCAACTAAGGATAGCCAGAATAGAAATGAAGAAAAAAATCTACAAGGCCCTCTAGGCTTACTAGGTAAAAGCTTTGCCCCAGAAATTGTGTTATTAACATAGAACTCTCCTGTAATTTAATCTTCCTTTTAGAATATTGCTGCTTTGAATTATGAATTATCAAAATAGTCAATCCTGATAGCAAAATTTAGGGGAAAATTGTACATTTTTCATTAAGTTGACTGTCTATATTCTCTAGACACATTTTTCTCAAAAAGTATTAGATCCTACAGCAGATTTTTAGGAGACTTTCTCCCTGTATGTCAACTCTCTAGTGTAAAAGCATACACACATATCTTTAATTTATAAACTTGAGAATGCTCTGTTATTAGGAGAGTTTAGACTGTACCTTACTTTTCAATTTGTTTTGAGTCAACCTGAAACATTTAATTCAGTCAGAAGATGTGACTATTACGTCATCTTTGAGCAGAGTTTTATTAGCTTATCCAGAATGGGAATGCAATGCCATATGTATTAATGTAGTCTAGCCTTTCTAACAGCATGACGATTATTTAATATATCATATTTTGAATATTCTAAGTTATAAAATTATACTTGGTTTGTGGGGGGTTGTAATTATTTATTTCACTGAAAATTCATCATGCAAACACTTCTGAGCTTTTATCACAATCCAATAAAGGCCTCTGACATGAAAATTTGTGATGCATGTTTCAACCTAATATAGGTTATAAAAAGTATTTTTATTTTATTGTTATTATTATTATTTCACCCAAATGCCTGGCTAACAGCAGCTGTGAATCTAGCAGAAGTGAATCAGTTTAGTACTGCTGAGGTGTTTCATGTTCTGTGCTGTGACTTTTTATCTTCCAAAATGGAAGGAGCTTCAGTGCATATTTAGTCTGGCAGGAGTGACTATAGAAAGGCTCTAATGGTGAAATTGACGGAGACATATACTGTCAGTGGTATTTCCATTGAAATTCAGAGCACGAACAGGAAGCGCCGATGTACTACATATCTTTCCTTATAAAGCAACTGACATTCTATTACTTTTCAAAATCTGATTTTGATAATTCTACCTTACTTTTCACTACAGTGATGATTCACATGGTTTTGTTATGTGTTTACTTTAAAAAAAGACTTTAGATTTTGTATCATGAAACATTTAAATATTTTAATTGAAAAGTGCCTATTTTGAAGACTTTTGGTTTCTAGTTCCACATGTAAGTAGATTGGAAGTTGACTCCATCCTAACAACAACAGTAAAAAGCCCTACAGACTAAAAAATCAATAACTCTTCTAGTATCTGTAGAGAGATGAGGACACAAGGCAAACCATGGCCCCCAACAATGGGGAGAAACTCAGGAGAATATAGCGATTCATGGCTTATCAGAATGGAGACTCACTAGCTGAAATCTCCATGGAAACCAGTGCCAGACGGGGTAGGAAAATCTGAACTGTAATTGATGAATTACTGGAGGCTCAGGGTGACAGTTCTGAAATTTAAAAACTCCAGGCGAACCCAGTCATAGGGAGCCCCACAGTTTTGTGAGATTTTCTTCCAAGAGATTGTCCAGGTTCTGAGAAAAATCCCCTCATGTTTCTGGCAGGGAGAACAGAAAGGACCATTTTGAAATACCCCAGGTTACTCTATTCTTAATCAGGCCTACCCTCAGGGGAAACTAGTTAGCAGAGCCTTAGACGTTTTTTTCTTGTAGTGTCTTTATCTGTGTGATAGGGGGGTAATGCTGGCCTTATAAAATGAGTTTGGGAGTTTTTCTTCATCTTCAATTTTTTGGAAGAGTTCAAGAAGGAGTGTCATTAATTCTTCTTTAAGTGTTTGGTAGAATTCACCTGTGAAGCCATCGTGTCCTGAGTTTTCTTTATTGGGAAATCTAGGTTATTGCTTAAATCTTTTTTCTCATGATTGGTCTGTTCAAATTTTTAATTGATATTTCTTAATGATTCAATCTTGGTAGGTTATATATTGAAAGTAACTTATCCATTTCTTCCAGGTAGTCCAATTGGTTGGTGTATGACTCTTGATAGCAGTCTCTATGATCTTTTGTATTTCTGTGGTATCAATTGTAATGTTTCCTCTTTCATTTATAAATTGTTTAGCTAAGTCTCCTCTTTTTCTCTTGTTGATCTAAATAAATATTTCTCAATTTTGCTTATCTTTTCAAAAAATATTCTTAGTTTTGTTGATCCTTTCTTTTATCTCTATGGTCCCTATTTCATTTATTTCTGCTCTAATCTTTATTATTTTCATTCTTCTAAATTTGTATTTAATTTATTCTTTTTCTAGTTACTTGACATGTAAAATATTCATTTGAGATCTTTTATTTTTCTTAATGTAGGCATTTATCACTGTGAAATTGCCTCTTAGAACTGCTTTTGCTGCATCTCATAAGTTTTGGTATGTTGTGTTTCCAATTTCATTTTTCTTAAGGTATGGTTTTTAATTTTCTTTTTGATTGCTTTTTTTTTTTTTTTTTTTTTTGTGGTACACGGGCCTCTCGCTGTTGTGGCCTCTCCAATTGCAGAGCACAGGCTCTGGATGCACAGGCTCAGTGGCCGTTGCTCACGGGCCTAGCCACTCTGCGACATGTGGGATCTTCCCAGACCAGGGCAGAAACCCGTGTCCCCTGCATCGGCAGGCGGACTCTCAACCACTGTACCACCAGGGAAGCCCTGATTGCTTTTTTGATCCGTGGATCATTCAGGATATGTTCTGTAATTTTCACATATATTTGAATTTTCCATTTTTCCTCCTGTTAAGTGATTTCTAATTTCATATCATTGTCAGAAAAAAAAATACTTGGTATAATTTCAAACTTTTTACATTTTTAAGACTTGTGTCTGGGCCTAAAATATGATTTATCCTGGAGAGTGTTCTGTATGCACTTTAGAAGAATGTGTGTTCTGCTGCTGTTGGATAGACTGTTCTGTATATGTCAGTTAGGACCATTGGCCTACAGTGTTATTCAAGACTGAATTCTATCATTTGTTGAAAGTGGAGTATTGAAGTCCCCTACTGTTACTGTATTGCTGACTTTTTCTCCTGTCAGTTCTGTTCATATTTGCTTAATATATTTAGGTGCTCTGACGGTGGGTGCATATGTTGACTCTTGTTATAGGCTCTTGATGATTGACCCTTTTATTATTATATAATGACCATCTTTGTCACTTGCTAGCAATTTTGACTGAAGATATATTTTGTCTGTTATAAGTATAGCAACACTTTGCTTTCTTTTTGCTTACCATTTGCCTGGAATTTCCCATGCCTTCACTTTCAGCTGGTGTCTGTCCTTAAAGTTCAAATGAGTCTCTTGTAGGTAGCATATGGTTGGATCTTGCTTTTGTAAATCCATTCAGCCACTCTGTGTCTTTTGAGTAGATAATTTTATCCAATTATATTTCAAGTATATTGATAAGGAAAGACATACCATTGCCATTTTATTTATTATTTTTTTAATAAATTTTATTTATTTATTTACTGGCTGCATTGGGTCTTCGTTGCTGCACACAGGCTTTCTCTAGTTGCAGTAAGTTAGGGTTACTCTTCGTTGTGGTGCATAGTCTTCTCATTGCAGTGGCTTCTCGTTGCAGAGCATGCACTCTAGGCACGTGGGCTTCAGTACTTGTGGTGCACGGGCTCAGTAGTTACGGCTCGCAGGCTCTAGAGGGCAGGCTCAGTAGTTGCGGTGCATGGGCTTAGTTTCTCCACGGAATGTGGAATCTTCCCAGACCAGGGCTCGAATCCATGTCCCCTGTAATGGCAGGCAGATTCTTAACAACCGCACCACCAGGGAAGTCCACCATTGTCATTTTTAAATTATTTTTTAATTAATCCTTTTATAGTTTCTTTGTTCCTGTCTTCTCTTGTTTTTCTGTTATTTTTTTTTTTGCAGTGATATACTTCAATTTTTTCTCTTTATATTTGTATCTGCTAGAAGTTTCTTCTTTGTGGTTACCATCATATTTACATAAAACATCTTAGAGTTATAACAGTCTGTTTTACACTGATAGCAGCCTAATATCAATCACATACAAAAGATCTTCACTTTTATCTGTCCTTCCCACATTTTATGCTATTGATGTCACATCTTTTTATATTCAGTATTCATTAATGAATATTGTAGCTATAGTTACTTTTAATATTTGTGTCTTTTAACTCTTATACTATAGGTAAAAATGATTTATACACCACTATTAGAGTATTAGAATATTCTGAATTTGATTATATATTTACTTTTACCAGTGAGTTTTTTTTTTTTTTTTTTTTTGCGGTACGCGGGCCTCTCACTGCTGTGGCCTCTCCCGTTGCGGAGCACAGGCTCCGGACGCGCAGGCTCAGCAGCCATGGCTCACGGGCCCAGCCGCTCCGCGGCATGTGGGATCTTCCCGGACTGGGGCACGAACCGGTGTCCCCTGCATCGGCAGGCGGACTCTCAACCACTGCGCCACCAGGGAAGCCCTACCAGTGAGTTTTATACTTTCTTTTTTTTTTTTTTCATGCTGTTACTCAGCATTCTTTCATTTTACCTTGAAGAGCTGCCTTTATCATTCCTTGTATGGCAAGTCTAGTCATGAACTCCCACAGCTTTGTTTTTCTGGAAATGTCTTGACCTCTCCTTCATTTCAAAAAGATGACTTTGTTGGATTCAGTATTCTTATTTGCTAGTTTTTCTTTTTTTCTTTGAGTAATTTGAATATATTATCCCACTCTCTCCTGGACTGCAAGGTTTCTGCTGAGAAATTTGCAGATAAACATGTAGAGGTTCCCTTGTATGTGATGTCTCTTTCTTCTAGATGCTTTCACAATTCTATTTGTGTCTTTGAATTTTGACAATTTGATTATAATGTGTCTCAGGGTAATCTCTGAATTAATCTTGCTTTCTGTCCTTTGAACTTTCTGTATCTAAATGTCCATATCCCTCCCCAAATTTGGAAAATTTTCAGATGTTTCTTTATATAAGCCTTCTACCCCCTTTGTCTCTCTCTTCTCCTTCTGAGATTTCCATACTGTGTTTTTTAGTTCACTTGATAGTTTCCTATGTTCTGTATGCTTTCTTTACTTTTATTCTTTTTTACTTTTTGTCCTCTAAATGGCTAACCTCAAATGACCTGCAATTCGATCACTGATTTTTTTTTTTCTATGTGATCAAGGCTGATGTTGAAGCTCTCTGTTGAAGTTCTCAGTTCTGTTGTTGTATGCTTTAGCTCCAGGATTTCTGTTTGTTTCTTTTTGTGATTTCTATTTCTCATTTTCTTCATGCATTGTTTTCCTGATTTTCTTTAGGTGTCTCTCTGTTCATTTGGATCTCATTGAGTTTCCTTAAGATGATTATTTTGAATTCTTTATCAGGCAATATGTAGATTTCCATTTCTTTGGGGTTGGTTACTGGAGTTTATTACTTTCCTTTGGTGATGTCCTGTTTGCCTGATTCTTTGTGTTCTGTGTAGCCTTGTGTTGATGTCTGTGCATTTGAAGGAGCAAAGACCTCTTCTGTCTTTACAGACTGGTTTTAGTAGGTAAAAGTCTTCTTATATCAGGTTCCTGGGTTGATAGTATTGTCTCTAGAATCATAGTCAAGCAGGTTGGAGCTGGATCATGTAGCTGCTGCTGGTTCCAGAGTGGGGTCCTCAGGTGGGGGCCTGTTACCAGGGGCTCAGGTGGGCATGGATTCTTTTTGGTCTTTAAGTGGACAGGACTACTTCCAGGACCTTGGTCATTAGGGCTGGTGCTGGAACAAAGGTCTGCTTCAGGAACTACAGTAGGCCTATTACCAGGTGTGCACATGGATGTGTCTACTTCTTGGTCTGTGGGAGAGCTCCTAACAAGTTATTTGCCTGACCTCTGCGTGAACAGAATTGGGCCCACCCTATGGCTGACAGAGGCTGGAATCAAGTCACAAGCCTGCTTCAGGGACTACAGCCCATACCAAGGCCTGCAAGCTGAGAACACAGATAGATGTGCCTCTTTACAGTCTCCTGGGTGGGCAGGACTGCCCCTGGAGCACAGCTGAGTGCAGCTGGAGCTGGGTCACAGAGTTGCTTTAGGATCTGCAGTTGGACCAACGTTGTCAGTCATGTTTCCATCTGGGTCTTTGGGAGGACAGGGCCATTCCTGGACAATGACCTTGAGAGACTGGAGCTGGACTACAGTGCCACTTCATGATTTGCAGTTGGACTGAGTTTGTCAGGCCTAGCCCTGGGACATGGACAGGTGTGTCTCTCAGTAGGTTCCTGGATGGGCTCGACTGCTCCCTCACCATAGATGTGAGAGGATGGAACCAGGTTACAGGGCTGCTCTAAGATCCACAGTTGGATCAAGGTCAGATGGCCTGCCACAGGGGTATGAATGATTATGTCTTTTACCCGGGTTCCTGGGCAGGAATGTTCCCAGCCTGTGGCTGAGAAGGGCTTAAGGTGAGTTACAGGTCTGTTTCAAGATCCAGAGTCAGACTTAAGTCAGAAGACCTACCCCAGAGCACGATTGGCGTGTCTTCCAGCAGAGCCCTGAGTGGGCAGGAGTTGTCCTGGAACTTGGCTGGGAGAGCCTGGAGCCCCATTACAGAACTGTTTCTGGACCTGCAGTCAGATCAAGGTTATAGGGACTAAATGTGCATGACTCCCTCCTTGTACCTGAATAAGTAGAACCACTAGCTAAGAGGGGCTGAAACTGAGTTATGGGCTGCCTCAGACTCCACAACCAAGATTAATGTTAACAGTCCTATTACAGATGGGTGTGACAATGGCCATGTCCCTTGGTAGATTGTGCTGGTGGCTAGACCAAGGTCAAATGGGGCTATAGTAAAGACCACAGAGGGACAAGAATGTTTCCTGTCTGTAGTCAGGACCACAATTGGCAAATCTGCACCTGGGTATGGGCTTGCCTTCTCAAAATGTCCCCCTTATTTTGGGCTCCACCAAGGTTTCATAATATCCTACCTGTATCCCAAAGCTCCCACAGGGTACTTTTGTCCATGGATGGCTGTCAAATTATTTTTGCTGAGGAGGGATGTAAGTGGCAAACCACTTATTCCACTGTCTTGCTGACCCTTTGATATTTTAAACTCACAGACATGTTTTATAGTCGACAGTATGATCCATCTCTGTAATTGTTTTGTGTACACTTGAAAAGAATGTGAACTCTTATTTTTGCATAAAGTTTCTCATAATTATTAATAAGGTCAAGTTGGTTGGTAGTTTGTTCAAATCTTTGATATGCTTACTGATTTTCTGTTTAATTTTGACAGAGGAGTTTTGAAATCTTCGACTATAATTGTCATAGATGTATATGTTCTCCTTGAAGTTCTATCAGTTTTTATTTCATGTAGTTTAAAATTTTTATTAGTTGCAAAAAAAGGGTACAATTTTTATATCATCTTGGGGGATGTATCAGTTTATCATTGTGCAGTGACCTTCTTTATCCTTGGTAGTATTTTTGATCTGAAATCTACTCAGTGGGATATTAATGTAGCCATCCATTTCTTTTGGTTTGTATTATCATGGCATATGCTTTGCCTCCTTCTACTTTCTGTTTTTGTAGTTAAAGTATTTGCTGTAGGTAACATATAGTTGGGTCTTACTTTCTTAATCCATTATGGCAAACTCTGCCTTTTAATTCTAAAATTTAAACTATTTACATTAATGTGATTTGACTAGGTTAGGTATAAATATATCATCTTGTTCTTTCTTTTTCAACTCCTGTTGATATTTGTTTTCAATTACTTTTTTCCTGATTAATTTTGGATTAATTAAATATTCTTTTAATGTTTAAATTTTATCTTTTGCTCATTTGTTAGCCATAAGTTTTGTTTTGTTAGTTGAGTAGTCACTATAAAGTTTATAGTATATATCTCATTATTTTATAGGTTTGACAATACAAGAGGTGTATAAAAAAGCCTGACATTACTTATAATTCAAATAGTATTAGTTGTCTTCTAATGACTTATCTTGGTACAACTTTTATATAGAAGCTTTGTTTTGCCTTGTAATTTTTCAAATTTATTTAAGAACATCATCATCTGTTTAGGGAAAATAAGAGGTAATTCCCAAAGCAATTCAGTATTAGTATTGGTTGAGTTTGTTCCTCTTATTCAGAAAAAGACATTAATTTTGGCTTTAAACTTTAGAAGTCACAAAGAACTTCAACACTTCTAAACAATCAAACTGTTGTATGGCAGGACAAGTCCGGATATTCATCTTCTTTTTATTATAAGCATTTGTGTAACTGATGATGCTTAAGTCCATGAAAACAAATGAAGATCATCATTGACACACTGGTTAAATTACATGTAATATATTGACATTTTTCTGCAAAGTACCTGATGATGAATAATACACTGAATAGTCAAAACTTACATTTGTATAAACTTTGTAAATTCACTTAACTAAAATGTTTTCTTCTCCAAAATATATCAATACATCTTTGTAGATTCTACTTCAGATTGTACTGCATTAGTATTTTCTCAACTTTTTTGAAAACCTTTTTTCCAGTAGTAGTTCTATACAGATTGTTCATAGGCGCTATTTTATCAGGCACTTTAAACTCTGCATTGACTCCTTGATTACCCAACAACTGATCAGTATCAAAAGTATTTGTTAACTTCTCAAGAGCAGAGAAACAACTTAAAATCATTTGTTTATTTTTAACTGACTATTGATATTGTTCTCAGTGTCCTCAACAATTCCAGTGTGGTTCTCATTGAACGGCTAGTAGTCTTAAAAATGTTTATTTTCTCTGGATACATTTCTTCTACTTCTCCAAGCTAGCATGATTTAATTAAGTGACCATCAGCAAATGGCTTTACTTGTTTTGCTAACAATTGGGACAGTCAGATAAATTATTTAGGTTATATTTCCTTTTTTAAAAAATTTGGAGAAATTCTCCTCTGTTGAAATATTCCATTTTACCTTTTATAATTTCCCTGACTGTTGCTTTTGTGTGAATTGAGAATATAGTGAAGAATGCCTCTCTGTTTTTAGTTTTGTTTTGGTTTTTGGCTGCATTGGCTCTTTGTTGCTGCACATGGGCTTTCTCTAGTTGTGGTGAGCAGGGGCTACTCTTCACTGTGGTGTGAGGGCTTCTCATTGTGGTGGCTACTCTTGTTGCAGAGCATGGGCTCTAGGGTACTCAGACTCCAGTACTGTGGCATGTGGGCTCAGTAGTTGTGGATCGCAGGCTCTAGAGTGCAGGCTCAATAGTTTTGGCACATGGGCTTAGTTACTCTACGGCATGTGGGATCTTCCCGGACCAGGGATCGAATCTGTGTCCCCTGCATTGGCAGGCGGATTCTTAATCACTGTACCACCAGGGAAGTCCCTAAAATGCCTCTCTGTTTGCTTTTGAATTAATTATTTTTTTAAATTTTATTTTATCTCAACTATTTTGTTATTATTCATACCAATTTTTAGATATTTTAGTTGTCTTCCTGGATTTTGTAATACACATATTTGACTAACCACAGTATACCTTCAAATATTTTTTTTACTAATTCACATGTAGTTGAATGACCTTAGGATAATATATTCACAATTCTTCTCTTTCATCTTTTGCACTATTTTTTACTTTTGTATATGGTATAAACTTGAAATGTATTACTACTATATTTTCTTTAGTGAGTCAATAATCTATATAGACTTTAAACAATAAAAATATGTCTTTTATATTTACCTTCTATTTTACCACTTATGGTGATCTTGCCTTCATTGAGTTGATACAAGCTTCTGTTTGGTACCATAGTTCTTCAAGAATTTGAAGAACTTCTAGAATTTCCTCTAATATTGCTTGTATTTTCCATAACTGTGTTGTAGTTTCTCTTTTGTTCATGTGTATTGTCTACTTTTTTCAACTAGAGATTTTAACATTCATCATAGTTGTTTTAAGTTTTTCCTCTGATAGTTCAAACATCTAGGGCCTATTTGCATCTATTTCTTTTGACTTGTCTCTTGCAAGTGGATTTTTAGTCATGGGTTTTGTGTATATGTATGTGTGCCTCTCTCATTAGTTTTTGGCTGAAGGATTGCCAACATGTGTAGGGCAATAGAGACTGAGGTACGTAGTATTTATGCCTGAAAACTGGCATGCTCTTTCTCCTTCTAGATCTTTATTTTGGAGAGTTTTCTATAAACTGCTAATGGGGGCAGTTTTTATTTGTCCTGTGTCCTGTCTAGTCTCATTCTAAGGCAGGTTTAGTGTCTTTGAGTTTGAAAGATAGGCCTTTCTCAGTGATCTGCCCCCTTTGCCTCTTTGGGATATCACTAACCATCTGGGTTCAAGGCAGTGTACTGCCTCTGATCTAGGAGTTAAGATCTCCCATATCCCTCCACTCCATTTTTCCTTTCCTCAACAACAGTGGCTCTTAATCTGTGCCCAGGAAGAGAAAGGGTTTGCAGCCCTACATCCAGGGGCTTAAGACAGTTTTCTCTTTTTCTTTTTCTTTTTCTTTTCTTTTCTCTTTTGAGTTTTGAGCAGAGTCCCTGTCTTTTCTACACAAGTAGCACTTTCCTCTCCCAGACATGTACCACTGAGAAGATACTGTCTCTGAGTTCCTATCCTGCCTTGCAAATTTCTTATGAATATCTAGTGAAAGTCCACAAAGTGGAGCCATTATAGTAGTGCAAATACCCTTTGTGTCTGTGACTCCCTGAGGTTCTATATTCTCATGAAAGACAACCTTTGGCCTTTAATATTAATGAAAATTTTTATCTGAATTCTTACTCACTTGCATTGCAGCTCAGTCTACTCTATTATCACAATAGAACAATGTACCAGGTTTCTCATTTAAGCAAGATGGGTACCTCTATGGCTATTTAGGTGTCTTGCAACCTTAGCTCTCTCCTGGGTTCAAGAGAGGTTTTGGTTATGATACTTTCTCACTCTTTCTCATTGTTAGATTTAAAGGAACACTTTTTCCTGCTTTTAACAACCTAAGAGTAAGCGAGAAGTAACCTTTTAGATATATTTTAATGTCCTTAATTGCAGTTTGCAGATGGCATACATTTGTCATTTGAACTTTGGAGGAACATTTGGAAGTTTAAATGTCTCTTCAGGACACCAAGAAAGAACTGACATTTACTTAAGGATGCAGACATCATGAAGTCATTCCCAAGGATAATTTCAGTTTGCCTTTATATTGAACCTGAAGAATGGTTTTCAAGCCTACACAGCTTGCCCCTCAGGTAGGCTTAATATCTGTTTACATCTCAGCCAATGCTCAATTGAACTTTTTCCAATGCCAACATCTAAAAAATGTTCTAACTGGAAATTATAGCATGTTATAGAAAGCAAAAGAAATATTGCTAGTTGAGTCCCAATTCTACCAGTTATTAGATGACAAGTCTCCTAACCTTTTGCATCCTCAGCAAATATAGGCAATAATGACTGTTTCTAGAGGCATAGAAAAGATGACAATTTAACATATACCCAAGTACCATAAAGTGTAAAGTGTTATAAAATGTAAAATGGTATTTTTCTGACATCAGATATATGGAAACTTTTACTCACAAATCTATTTCAGGGGTGCAATAAAACTTATATAAAACAACAATGTTAGGTGAGTCTTTTGCTTTTAAACATTTCAATTATATATCTAGTTAAGATCCTGATATAGAATATTTTATCCACAAAATATATTCAATACTGTTTCTGGTGTAATCACTCTTTCAGACATAAGGAAAATATTTTTTCACTTATAGAACTGTGGCATCAAGAGAAACTTTCTAATCTATACCAATTTTTCAAAGAGGAGAATAATTCAAAGTATATAATGTTAGTTCACCTTCTTTATGCCAGGAACTACTATAATTGTATTACAGGGGCTTGAAAGGAAGCATTGGACACTTGGACCCTTAAATGTTGGAACTGTACACAAAGGTGAGAACCGGGTTAAATTAACCAACAAGTGATGGTGAACTAACCAAGAGACTATTAAAAATAGGTATGCTTTATCACTACCTGTGTCTGAAGAGGCAAAAAGAAAGAGCAATAATCTGTATCTGCTGAGAGATTCGGTCTTTAAAGAACGACCATGATATAGGACCTGTGGTCTTAGGTAGAAGATTGGGACCACTGCCAAACTACAGGCCCCAGTGAACCCAGGAGAATAAGCACACCACTTGTTTCTCCTCTCATTCTTTGATTTCCTGTCAGTGAATCCCATAGGATCAAAACAATGGGAAGTTAGAGGTCAGCAGACCTCAGATGAAAAAGTCTGTAGAGGTCAGGCTCCTACACTACAAAACAACAGAAAAGGACCAAGAGTGTCTCTGGATGCAAACAAAATATATCTAGCTCTCTATGTTTATTAGTAACTATTTCTTGTTCAACTTCAGCTGTTCAAAATGCACAGCTAATCATCTATAAACTATCCTTTCTCTAATAAACTAAGGAACAGATTATCTCATCTATATTGAATACTCATCTCAATAAATAGTCAATGACCTTAATTCTTCAAAACTTTATTTGAAACATTTTTAGTCTGTTTTAAAATTTGACGTTAATGAAGACTTCAGGAACTCTGGCATTCCCAATGGGTAGCCATACACAGCTCCACTCTCTCACTTATTCCTCAGTTTACCCCAATTTGTTGAGGATGCTGAATTACTTATTTGGTACCTTTGCCAAGATCTCTTATTTTGTAGGTCTCCATGATTTGTGCATTTAGGAGAATAATGCAGAAAGAAAACCACTACTTCTATACTAGTCATCTGTCTACAACTCTTTTGAATGCCTCCTCGATTTTCAGAGGACTGAGTTCTTTATAAATTTGTCTTTAATTAATTTCTCATCTATACTGTCAGCTGGTTTCTGTCCAGAGTTTTCAAGGAAAGGGTTAGAGATCTCATAGATGGTTTGTGCCATCCTACATTGTCCACTTTTGGAGTGTGCATCTGTTGATAGGTCATCATTCCATAGAGATATGTTTAAAGGAAGCAAACTAACTAATCACATTTTCAGACATCAAGTAAGAAAATAAAGAGGAAGGGATATAAATGGAATAAGGCATCTGACTGAAAAAAAAATGAGATGAAAAAGATAGTATCACTACTAAGGCTATAAAAAATAAGTTGAAATATGAGCACTACAATGTCCCACTTAAATTTGAATTAATATTTTTCACAGGAGAGTAAGCATTTTCCTAAAGGAATAGATTTAAATGTGGCTCTTGAACTGCCGAATACAAAGACTTTTTTTTTTTTCTCCTGAGTCAAACCCACTTTGCTTTTCACCACCATAAGGAAAAGAACAACATGGATTTCAAACTGGGTCTTAAAGCAGTACAGCTGTATAAATCTTCATTATATAAAAGATCTCCTCATGTCTTATTTGATTTTGAAAATGGTACAGTTAATAATCAAAACTCTTGTTTTTTAAAACTACGAACTGTATCTTATAAAATCTGTGCTTGACAAGAATTGTGTTTTTAAAAATACTCATGTGGAATATTTCCCAGATTATCCATCTGTGTTTCTAATTTATTCCACTAAGGATAAAGATGCCAGGATTGTAGGGTGGGAATAATGATGACTGAGTTTATGAGCAGTGGTTGGACTACACTTGATATGAAATAATTATAGTGGATGCCCCTTCAAAATATCTGGCTGTAAATATATATCGCTAAAAATAGAATTTTGGAGTTAAGTTTTTAAGAAGCAAAATACACAGAATATTATTTTGTGAATTACAGAATAGAATGGGTTGATAAATCATCATTTGAAATGAGTACTTCCTACAAGTAACAAAAGCTATGTCATCAATTGGGAGGAATCATAACTTGCCAGTTTCTAATAAAATTTGAGGCTAATAGGGAACTATAAAAAATACAGTGAGGTTTTCATTAAGTATGTAAATTTAAGTGGGAAGGAAAAAAGATTAATGCATGTAATTAAAGCCTTAATACAGGAAAAATGTTTAAGAAATTTGGTTTCACTACTATTGTACTATAATTTTAAATTTCTATTTATATCTGGAACAAAGGTGACAAAAAGCAATAAAACTTGTTTTAAGGTAAACTATGGTTGTATCTACTTTTGGTGAACTCCATGACTAGGGTTCAATGCCCAGAGATTACTTGATTATGAGGTTTTACCTATGATAAAGGTTCACAGTGTGGAAACTAAGCCTCCTAATGTTCTATCAGGGAATTACTTAAGACAGTTAAGCTTATGTAACTGTGTTTGAGTTTTAGGGTACCTTTGGTGCCCTGTTTCCAAGAATGTTTGATGAAATGATATGATTAAATGTCTCTAGAAATATTTCTGAAATATATACTTGATTTGTATCTTCTGAAACACTTAAAATCTACCCACTAGGGAAAGAAATATATTATTTTTAAAAACTCATTAGCCACAGTGCAAGTGAGAGCACATAAAACAATTAAAGTATATGTTTAGTTCAATGCACCTGTAAGTAGAAAAAAGTTTCAAGCATATTCTTATGTGCTTTCAGTGTGAAAACAATAAGAGATTCACATTAAATGTCTAATTTTTATTCATGCATGCCTAGGTAGGAACAGGACTTGAATTAATTGTCCATAGATTTTCTCTTGGATTTAGAAGGAAAATCTTTTACAAATTGGTCCCAAAAGAGTCAAAACCACTATTATAGAACCATAACTACAATTTACTTGAATATACCATCTATAGAGAACTATTGTTTTTTCATATAAGAAATATATGCCTACTGAGTCTTTTGCTGGCCTCATTTTTATTACTTCAATATACTTTTCTCTGAGAGAATTCAAGAGGTGAAATTTTTATAATTTTCCCATTTCTTCATTTTAATATGTAAACTTTTTAACTTTTAAAGTTGAGAAATATTTATTTTACAATATTCAAATGTAACATAGATATAGTGATTAGGAAAATATCTCCAGAATATTATAATATCAGTATGAGTAAAATAATGTCATCTTAATGAACTTCTAAAACTATATGACTATAAGTCAGCTTACTTGGACCTGATGAGTAAACTTGCCTGGTTATAGGGATTTTGGTCAGTTTCTTTGGTCACAATAAATATATAACAAATTATTACATAATATAGTTTGTAATTGTTAAATATATGATATTTATTGTTAATGTGTTTATATGATAGATATATATGTTAAATATGTATATATATACATATTTAATTAAATATAAATAAACATGTTATTTAATGTATATGATCATAGAATAAAATTCTCTGCCTAAAATTAATGATCAATCACTTTTCTGGTTTCCAAAACATGCTATCAGATCTGTCATAAAACAACCTCATTTTTAATACCTAGTTTAAACAAACAAACAAAAAGACTTGATATAAGAATTAATGATATCTTTATATATCATTGGAAGTTCATTTTTTCCCAAATCTCCTTAATGTTAGGAAATCACTTGTGCATCACAGCTTGGAAATCAGTTATTATTTTTTAAAAAATGTTCTGTGTGAGCAAAACCACTAACAGTGGAAGGGGCTGTGGAAGTAACTGCTCAGAAGAACAATTGTCTTTGTATTAATACTTGGCATAATAATGAAAATGTGACTACTTATGGTAACCTTTACCTGTTATCTCTAGGGACATTTTATTTCTGGAAAAGAAGACTTATTCTTTCAAGCTAATAATCCTAAAATATAGGGAAAGTCAATTAATTGGGAAAATAAAGTTATAAATACTGACTGGATATAGAAAAATTAAAGGTAATTTATTTGATATTCTCACTACTAGCATTTACTGTGAAGCATATTAAATACAGAATGTGATAATATTTCAATCTCCCAATCTAATAAAAGCACATTTGTAAGTCACAAATAGACTTTTATATTACCATAAAATATTATGAAGAATGAGCAGAATCAAGAAAACCAAATTGGTCCGTGAAGACTCATATGGTAATAAAGTTATTGTATAATATACTTTAATTTTTACTGTAATTACCTTTTGTATCTTTGAAATTTATTGATGTATGGTTCAGCAATTAAGACATTTTATTCTAAGGCTAGGGATGTCACAGTAGTAGAGAAGAACAAAACCCCACATTTCTAAAAAATCAGATTGAGAAATGTGTATGTAAATCAGCAAGGGTGGATTGGTGTGATGCAGGTAAACTACATCTTGAATGAGTGTAGAGATATGTGCAAAATCTAAGAGGCTGTAGAAGAATCTGTTGGGTTTATGAGCCAGTAAGTATGGGAATGACATGATATGAAAATGTATGATGATACAGTGTTATAACTGGAGGGACTTGGTACATCTGGTCCTACCTCTTTCTTCTTAATTATTAAGTCAGAAATAGTATGGTCAACAAATATTCACAATCTCAACCACATCTTCTAATATTTATGTGATTAGTTGGGGATTATGATATGATAAATAGATGAATGAACTGTGGATACAATGGTGTATGTCAATTATAGGAGAAAGCAGAAAAGTGCTGGTACATACCTCCCCAGTTGTTTCTTCTCCACATGCATAGATCCAGGAGACTAGATGTTCCAGAAGATGCAAGTAGTGTTCTGTGTTACTACATGGAGCAGAGCCTGCAGCCTAATTGTGGTGGCTGTGTAGCATGATGAAGTAATAAATCTTTGTTTTGTTAAGCCACTGCAATTTGATTTTTTTTGCTGAGGCACAAACTTATCTTATACTCGCTAAAATAGAGTAGGTCCCCTACATACAAATGAGTTCCATTCTGAGAGCACATTCATAATTCCAATTTGTTCAAAAGTCCAACAGACTTAGCCTAGGTACCCAACTAACACAATCAGCTATATATTACTGTATATAGTACTGTACTGTAATAGGTTTATAATACTTTTCACACAAATAATACATACAAAACACAAAAAAATAAAACATTTTTAATCTTACAGTACAGTACCTTGAAAAATAAAGTAGCATAGTACAACAGCTAGCATATAGGGGCTGGCATCAAGTGAACAGTCAAGAAGAATTACTGACTGGAGGAGGGAGAGGAGGTGGAAGATGGTAGAGCTGAAGGATCCTCAGCAATAGGTGATGGAGGGCAAACTGCAATTTCACTCACACCTGATGTTGATGGCACAGGTTCTGGTTCCTTGCTGGATTCAATTCTATCTATCCTCTTGAAAAAACAATGTCTGGGTAGTAGCTTTTTTTTTCTCATCACAGATGACACAGTAGCACTGGATTGAATTCTGAAGGGCTGCTGCAACCTTCGTGTACTGTTCTATGTTCAGGTCCTGTGCCTCAAAAACAATGCCTTCTCAAATTAAGAAAATCCCCTTGCCATTTCCCGCATTGTGAGTCTCTTTAGTTCTTCAGTTACTTCTTCTTCTTGTCTCTTTTCACCCTTTCTCTGGGCCTCCAATTCCATCAGGTCTTCATTAGTAAGCTCCTTCTGTTGCACAATAAGGAGTTCAATGGAGTCCTCCTCTTGCAGATCTAGCTCCAGCTTCTCACTGAGGGTCACTAAGTTGCTGAAGACCTCTTTGGACCCCTCATTCACCTTCTCAAATCCACGAAAATTGTGAACAAACTGCGGGCAAAGGTTCTTCCAAGCCCCATTCATGGTGACGGCTGTAACCTCACACCAAGCAAAGTCAATACTTTTTATGGCCTTGTAGGTATTATAGTCCTTCCAAAATTGTTGCAAGTTTGTTACTGATTCATCACCCACCTTTGCTGCCTGACGAAAAGTGTAACATAAATAATATTTCTTGAAAGTTGATAGAACTTCCTTGACCATAGGTTGGATGAGTGATACAGTATTTGGTGGCAGATGCACTACCTTGACATTGGGATGAAAGTCGTCCATGAATGGGGGGGGGTGGTCTGGAGCACTGTCAAGCAGCAAAAGAATGTTGAATAGGATGTCTTTCTCCATGCAATATTTCTCTACCTCCGGGATAAAGTGGTGGAAAAACCAGTCCTGGAAAATGGCCTGTGTAACCCAGGCTTTGGGGCTACTCTTCCACACAGCAGGAAGAGACCACTTGGCTATTTTTTAAAGGCTCTTGCGTTCTCTGAGTGATAAACTAACAGAGGATTCAGCTTCATATCGCTGGAAGCATTGCCACCAAACAACAGAGTTAGCCAATCTTAAACTTCTTTATAGCCTGGCATCAACATTTCCTCCTTTCTGATGTAATTTCCATCTGACATCCTCTTCCAGTACAGTCCTGTCTCATCCACTTTTAAACCTGCTCGGATAAATACAAGCCTTCATCAATGATTTCTCAAAGTGTTTCAGGAAATTCCTGGGCAGCTACCGTATCTGCACTCCCTGCCTCGCCACTTACTTTTACGTTGTGAAGGTTGGCTCTAGCCTTGAACCAATAAAACCAGCTATGGCTGGCATTAAAAGATGTGCCCTCTGATTCTTTGCTGTGTTTCTTCTTTAAGTCTTCATAAAGCCTTAGCTTTCTCTTGAATCAGCATTAAGATGAGTGGGACTGGACACTGATGCTGATCCTGCATCCACACACTGAGAAGTTTCTCCATCTCCTCCATCACTTTTCCACGCTTCTTTGATATTGTTGTGGCCATTATCGGCACAGCAGACTTCACATGTTCCATGATCTTGTCCTTGTTCTTTAGAATCATGTGAATGGTTGAACCATTCATGTTGTAATAACAAGCGACATCTACGATCTTTTTGCCTCGCTCCACTCTCTCAATTATTTTCACTTTTGTTTCCATCATTATCACTTGGCGTTTCTTAGCAGTACCAGCTACATCACTGCTGCTTTTACACTTGCTTCCAGACATCATAGTCTTGAAATAAAGATACTGTACTACTGTACTCTATACACTACTGTACAGTAAAGTACACAAAAGCACAACCACTTATAGAGGGTGCATTCTTCTGACAATATACACCAGACACGTTAACTAACTTACGTGATTGGACATGCGAACACAGGTTCACTTCTTTGAAAGTTCACAACTTGAAGGTTCGTATGTAGGGGACTCACTGTATAGATGAAGAAATGGTGATAAGGAGAAATAAAATGATAATTTTTCTTGTTCAATTAGTGAATTACCAAGAAAAATTATGTTTTCAAGAACAACTTCAGACAACTTTCTCCACATAAAGTAATGCTTTATCTGTTTTTTTTTTAAGAATGAAAAGTTTATAAAAGCAAATAAACATCTTTGCCATTCACAGATGAGTTACTATAATGCCGTTTTGGTTCACGCTTTGGAGTATCTTTACTGGAGTTCAACTGACTCTTTACCAAATTTACTTCTAAAATGAGTTACTTTATATTTTCAGTCATTTTTATTAAAAAACCACCTGGATTCTAATTTTTGAGAAAATGGAAAAATAATTACTCGGGTCATAATTTCTGTAAGAAATCAGAAATGTTAATGTTATTAATAAATGATTTATAAAAGGCATGAATTGTATCCTTGTTACTTAAAACATCAGATGCATGTTCCTTAGGAAAGATGAGAATATTGAAGGTACTCATAGCAATAATACTGGAGTCAAATGATTTCATAAATATTTGCTATGGTTTTCTACTATGCCCAGAATAAATGGCTTTTGAAAATAATAGTTGAAGTGAGGCTAAGGCGTTTAATCATTCTGAAAACCTATTTATTGTGTACATATCACATAGCAATAGAGATGATTTCTATTATAACACAAACCAAAATACAATTAAAAACAGATAGTTTTCTTCCCTGTGAGAGTTTCAAATCCTTGCTACCCCTTCATTTCTTGAGCTATCTTCTCATGCAGGGGGTGAATTTTGCAGGGCAAGTGTGTGAGAAAAATTACTGGGATCCCCTGCAGCCACCAATTTAAGCAATCTCATATCCTTGAAAAGAGAGTGAAAATGCATTCCATGATAAAACATATTCCTGGGGACTGGAGGTGACAATTGTAGCTTACTCAAATAGTTCTGCTTTCTTTGGAGGATCAGGGTGGGAGGTAATCTGTATGACTTCATTGAGAGTTAACCTGCCTGTCTGAATTTTTTTTTTTTACAACTTTATTGGAGTATAATTGCTTCACAATAGTGTGTTAGTTTCTGCTTTATAACAAAGTGAATCAGTTATACATATACAGCTGTTCCCATATCCCTTCCCTCTTGCATCTCCATCGCTCCCACCCTCCCTATCCCACCACTCCAGGCGGTCACAAAGCACCGAGCTGATCTCCCTGTGCTATGTGGCTGCTTCCCACTAGCTATCTACCTTACATTTGGTAGTGTATATATGTCCATGCCTCTCTCTCGCTTTGTCACAGCTTACCCTTCCCCCTCCCCATATCCTCAAGTCCATTCTCAAGTAGGTCTGTGTCTTTATTCCTGTTTTACCCCTAGGTTCTTCATGACATTTTTTTTCTTCTTAAATTCCATATATATGTGCTAACATATGGTATTTGTCTTTCTCTTTCTGACTTACTTCACTCTGTATGACAGACTCTAGGTCTATCCACCTAATTACAAATAGCTCAATTTCGTTTCTTTTTATGGCTCTGTAATATTCAATTGTATATATGTGCCACATCTTCTTTATCCATTCATCTTATGATGGACACTTAGGTTGTTTCCATCTCTAGGCTATTGTAAATAGAGCTGCAATGAATATTTTGGTACATGACTCTTTGAATTATGGTTTTCTGAGGGTATATGCCCAGTAGTGGGATTGCTGGATCATATGGTAATTATATTTGTAGTTTTTTAAGGAACCTCCATACAGTTCTCCATAGTGGCTGTACCAATTCACATTCCCACCAGCAGTGCAAGAATGTTCCCTTTTCTCCACACCCTCTCCAGCATTTATTGTTTCTAGATTTTTTGATGATGGCCATTGTGACTGGTATGAGATGATATCTCATTGTAGTTTTGATTTGCATTTCTCTAATGATTAAAGATGTTGAGCATTCTTTCATGTGTTTGTTGGCAGTCTGTATATCTTCTGTGGAGAAATGTCTATTTAGGTCTTCTGCCCATTTTTCGATGGGGTTGTTTGTTTTTTTGTTATTGAGCTGCATGAGCTGCTTATAAATTTTGGAGATTAATCCTTTGTCAGTTGCTTCATTTGCAAATATTTTCTCCCATTCTGAGGGTTGTCTTTTGGTCTTGTTTATGGTTTCCTTTGCTGTGCAAAAGCTTTGAAGTTTCATTAGGTCCCATTTATTTATTATTGTTTTTATTTCCATTAAAGATGATACAAATAGATGGAAAGGTACACCATGTTCTTGGATTGGAAGAATCAACATTGTGAAAATGACTCTACAACCCAATGCAATCTACAGATTCAATGCAATCCCTATTAAACTACCACTGGCATTTTTCACAGAACTAGAACAAAAATTTTCACAATTTTTATGGAAACACAAAAGACCCTGAATAGCCAAAGCAATCTTGAGAAAGAAAAACGGAGCTGGAGGAATCAGACTCCCTTACTTCAGACTATACTACAAAGCTACAGTAATCCAGACAGTATGGTACTGGCACAAAAACAGAAAGATAGATCAATGGAACAGTATAGAAAGTCCAGAGATAAACCCACGCACATATGGTCACCGTATCTTTGATAAAAGAGGCAGGAATGTACAGTGAAGAAAGAACAGCGTCTTCCATAAGTGGCTGGGAGAACTGGATGGAGACATGTAAAAGTATGGGATTAGATCACTTTCTAACACCATACACAAAAATAAGCTCAAAATGGATTAAAGACCTAAATGTAAGGCCAGAAACTATCAAACTCTTAGAGGAAAACATAGGCAGAACACTCTGTGACATAAATCACAGCAACATCCTTTTTGACCCACCTCCTAGAGAAATGGAAATAAAAACAAAATAAACACATGGAACCTGTCTGGATTTTGTAATGCAAAGTAATACGTAGTTAAACAGGATCTGAAAGTAATGAATGGATATAATTTCTATGTAAATTGGATATCATTGAAGGATATTTTTCTCTTGTTATTTGGTATGTATAATTAAGAGATTATGTATTCAGCAGTAATGAAGGGATGATCAATAAAGAAAGATGTCCTGTGCTTTATCTAAAATTTGTCTATAAATAGATGTAAGTTGAATAGGAAGTTCTCATCCCACACTAAATTTGATGACTACTGTAAAAACAAAGCATATCCTAATACACACATGAGAAAGTGAGTATTTTGAAGGTTAGTGGCATTGAAAGCATGGTGGGCTCTCATTTTAAAATATCCCTTAGTTATTTCAGGGTGTAACAAAAACAAAATCAGCAGATAACTCACATGCAAAGTTTTCTTAAAGATTCTAGTTTTGCCTTGTGATTGGTGAAATTCAAAATATTCATAAGGATTTCTTCACTCCTCAAAAAGCTTTTAGGTTTAGCAGAAATTAATTTGTAATTTAAATTAGAGGTAAGCTTTCATGACTCACAAAATTCTGAATGTTCTTTTTATCAGCATACTTCATAGTGAATCAAGATTTAGGTATGTTTTTCCTTTAAAATCTTCTGTTGTCAGTGTTTTCCTTTTGTGTAAGACATGTCCCTCATGTCTTTTGCCAAATTTGGATTGGCATTTTAAAAAATGACTGTATATTGAAATTACAATTGTGACATTTCTTTACAAAATGTATTATTAGAGAATCACAGAGAGAAAAAAAATTATGGTGTTCACAAAAATATATCCTTTAATATTTGAAAGCAAATCTCTTAACTTTTAATATCATATGTGTAGCACTTGAAAGATACTCAGTTGGAATTAGCTTCCTATTTTAAGATGTCCTAAACTCATTTCCATAATTTACCTATATGGTAGCATTATGTCCAGTGGGACTAGCTAATGGACATTTGAGAAAACATTAAATAAACCCAGATCTCACTCCACTTGCCCACAACTTGTTCACTATTTGCCTGCATATTAGGATACCAGCAAATTCTCTCCTCATTGCCATCCCTAGTTCATGGTGAAATTCCAGTATGGGGAAGCAGATTTTTAGAAACAGAATATTATAACAACATTTCAGTATATTTTAGGAATATTCATAAAAATACCCCACCATTAAGTAAATTCAATTTATTATGAACTTATTCTATTCCTAATCTACTAAATAGCTCTAAAATTTATACTCCACTCTCTATTCTTTCTAATTTGTCATCAATCTTCTGAACTATTTCCACTGACTTCTTCCTAACTATGATTTTGATCACATCATGCCATATCTACCATAATTTTCCACATTGCTACAAGAGAAATCACTCTAAAAAGTAAAAAGTATATCTGACCTTTTAAAAATATATACTTAAAGTATTTAAATGGTTCCTGTTTCCATTAAGGTAATGCCAAACATCTTAGAATGGGATATATGACCCTCTGAGAAATAGTCCTTGCCTATGACCCTCAGCTTCATTGCATATACACTAATTCCTCAATTTTTCCTGGGTAGAAACTGTGTCAACATCCAGCATATCTGTACTTAGGAGCCATGAGGCAACATTACCCGACCCTGCACTAACCCAACTGCAACTATACAACAATGGAAGTTACTAGGCATTCTGGTTCAAGGAAATCTAATTACACATTCATCTCCCCGTCACCAAGAAAGAGTCATATGCATTCTTCTTATTAAATGAGAAGATCCCAGTACTCATGTTACATTTTTTATCTCTTGTCTTGCATCTTTGAAACAAATTATAACATCCAGTTTGCGTGAATCAAATTCTTATAGCTGGACGGACCTTCAAGATGGCAGGGGAGTAAGACATGGAGATCACCTTCCTCTCCATAAATACATCAAAAATGCATCTATATGTGGAGCAACACCTACAGAACACCTACTGAATACTGGCAGAAGACCTCAGATTTCCCAAAAGGCAAGAAACTCCCCACGTATCTGGGTAGGGTAAAACAAAAAAGAAAAAAGATAGACAAAAAAGAGGGATGGCACCTGCACCAGGGAGGGAACTCTGTAAGGAGGAAAAGTTTCCACAGTCTAGGAAGCCCCTTAACTGATGGAGACGGGTGGGGTGGGGGATCTCTGGAGGCACAGAGGAGAGCGCAGCAACTGGTGTGCAGAGGACAAAGTGGAGAGATTCCTGCACAAAGGATCATTGCCGACCACCACTCACCAGCGTGAGAGGCTTGTCTGCTCACTCGCCAGGGTGGGTGGGGGCTGGGAGCTGAGGCTCGGAGTTCGGAGGTCAGATCCCAGGGAGAGGACTGGGGTTGGCTGTGTGAACACAGCCTGAAGTGGGCAAGTGTGCCACAGCTAAATGGAAGGGAGTCCAGGAAAATGTCTGGAACTGCCTAAGGGTCAAGAGACCATTGTTTTGGAGTGCACGAGGAGAGGAGATTCAGAGCACCACTTAAATGAGCTCCCAAGACAGATACGAGCCATGGCTATCAGCATGGACACCAGAGACGGACATGAGATGCTAAGGCTGCTGCTGCAGCCACCAAGAATCCTGTGTGCAAGCACAGGTCACTATCCATACCTCCCCTCCCGGGAGCCTTTGCAGCCCACCACTGCCAGGGTTCCATGATCCAGGGGCAACTTCCCCGGGAGAACACATGGAATGCCTCAGGCTGTTGCAATGTCACATGGACTTCTGCAGCCGAAAACTCGCCCCCCATTACGTATGCCTCAGTCACACAGGCCTGAGTGAGCCAGAGGCACCTAATCAGCTGCTCCTTTAACCCCCTCCTATCTGGGTGAAGAATAGATGCCAGAGGAGACCTACATGCAGAGGCAGGGCCAAATCCAAAGCTGAACCCCAGGAGCTGTGCAAACAAAGAAGAAAAAGGGAAATGTCTCCATGCAGCTTCAAGAGCAGTGGATTAAACCTCCACAATCAACTTTATGTACCCTGCATCTGTGGAATACTTGAATAAACAATAAATCATCCCAAAATTGAAGCAGTAATATTTGGGAGCAACTGTAGACTTAGGGTTGGTTGTATGCGAATGACCAATTTCTGATTTTTATGTTTATGTTAGTTTGATTTTTAACGCTTTTTATCATTGGTGGATTTGCTTATTGGTTTGGTTGCTCTCATTTTTTTATTACTTTTTTATTCTTTTATTTTAATATTTAATGTTTTATTTTAATAACTTTATATTATTTTCTTTTCTTCTTTTTTTTTTTTTGCTCTCTTTTCACTGCCATTTACCATTGCAACAAAAAGGATAAAATATCTAGGGATAAACCTACCTAAGGAGACAAAAGACCTGTATGCAGAAAATTATAAGACACTGATGAAAGAAATTAAAGATGATACAAACAGATGGAGAGATATACCATGTTCTTGGATTGGAAGAATCAACATTGTGAAAATGACTATACTACCCAAAGCAATCTACAGATTCAATGCAATCCCTATCAAACTACCACTGGCATTTTTCACAGAAATAGAACAAAAATTTCACAATTTGTATGGAAACACAAAAGACCCTGAATAGCCAAAGGAATGTTGAGAAAGAAAAACGGAGCTGGAGGAAACAGGCTCCCTGACTTCAGATTATACTACAAAGTTACAGTAATCAAGACAGTATGGTACTGGCACAAAAATATAAATATAGATGAATGGAACAGGATAGATATCCCAGAGATAAACCCATGCACATATGGTCACCTTATCTTTGATAAAGGTGGCAAGAATATGCAATAGAGAAAAGACAGCCTGTTCAAAAAGTGGTGCTGGGAAAACTGGACAGTTACATATAAAGAATGAAATTAGAACACTGCATAAAACCATACACAAAAATAAACTCAAAATGGATTAAAGACCTAAATGTACGTCCAGACACTATCAAACTCTTTCAGGAAAACATAGGCAGAGCACTCTATGACATAAATCACAGCAAGATCCTTCTTGACACATCTCCTAGAGAAATGGAAATAAAACAAAAATGAACAAATGTGACCTAATAAAACTTCAAAGCTTTTGCACAGCAAAGGAGACCATAAACAAGACGAAAAGACAACCCTCAGAATGGGAGAAAATATTTGTGAATGAAGCAACTGACTATTAATCTCTAAAATATACAAGCAGCTCATGTAGCTCAATGTCAAAAAGCAAACAACCAATGCAAAAATGGGCAGAAGACCTAAATAGACATTGCTCCAAAGAAGATATGCAGATTGCCAACAAACACATGAAAGGATGCTCTATATCACTAATCATTAGAGAAATGCAAATAAAAACTACAATAATGTATTACCTCCTGCTGGTCAGAATGGCCATCATCATAAAATCTACAAAAAATAAATCCTGGAGAGAGTGTGGAGAAAAGCGAACCCTCCTACACTCTTGGTGGGAATGTTAATTGATACAGCCATTATGGAGAACAGTATGGAGGTTCCTTAAAAAACTAAAAATAGAACTACCATATGACCCAGCAATTCCACTACTGGGCATATACCCTGAGGAAACCATAATTCAAAAATAGTCATGTACCACAATGTTCATTGCAGCTCTATTTACAATAGCCACGACATGGAAGCAACCTAAGTGTCCTTTGACAGATGAATGGATAAAGAAGATGTGGCACATACATACAGTGGAATATTATTCAGCCATAAAAAGGAAACAAAATTGAGTTATTTTTAGTATACCTAGAATCTCGGACAGAGTGAAGTAATTCAGAAAGAGAAAAACAAATATTGTATGCTAACACACATAAATGGAATCTTAAAAAAAAAATAAATAAAGCCTAGGGGCAGGACAGGAATAAAGACGTGGATGTAGAAAATGGACTTAAAGACATAGGGAGGGAGAAGGGTAAACTGGGACAAAGTAAGAGTGGCATTGACATATTTACACTACCAAATGTAAAATAGGTAGCTAGTGGGAAGCAGTCACATAGCACAGGGAAATCAGCTCAGTGCTCTGTGACCACCTAGAGGGTTGGGATAGGGAGGGTGGGAGAGAGACGCCAAGAGGGAGGGATATGAGGATATAAGTATATGTATAGCTGATTCACTTTGTTGTACAGCAGAAACTAACACAACAATGGAAAGCAATTATACTCCAATAAAGATGTTAAAAAAAAAAATTCTTAAAGCTGCGGCGGGGTACACCCAACCAGGCCAGCCAATCTCTGAGTACAATGTTTTCAAGTGGTAACTGTGACTGTTGATCAAATGTAAAGATGCTGAGAATAACCTTTCAGATTTTGGTGAGTGGTTACCTTGGCCCCTGATCCTCTGGGGAAGTGAAGCATTTAAGATTGAATGTTGCAAATGGAAAAGTAAGACCAAGCAGCACCGAAGATGTTTTGTAACTGTATTTTTGCCAAAGATTGCTCAGGAAATATCAATTAAGGCTGGGCCATGAAAGTTGGTGTGTAAATTCATGTCTTCTGAAAATTTTTCATTGGAAACCAAATCAGTTTTTAAGATAAAATATCAGTTCTTGACTTAAAAGTTCAGGCAGCAAGATACCCAAGCAGGCAGCTGATAACTGGAGAACTTTTCCAGAAGAACTACCAAGAGTTACTGCCATCTGTGACTGACCACCTATATGCCATAAACTATAAACAACCATGAGAAGCCGAGAGCCAGAGTTCTAGGAAGAGGGAATTGGAACTGTTTTTCAAGCACAGAAAGAAAATAATGTTTCAATCTGAGATTGCTTGAGAATTACCTACTACAAATGTGTAGTCTCTAAGTTTGTCTATTTGCTTGCCAGGCATCTGGCCATGTAACAAACAAACTGTCCTCCTAAACAAAATATATTATAAAATTTTCTGACCTTTTTTTTAATAAGAGAGAAGAAACTAGTGATCAAGTCACTGCAGAAGTGAAATCAAGACCAAAATATAGAATTTAAAAAATGGCATTGCCTAGTTTTGTTGGGAAGTATTTACAGTCTAGTATTGCTAAACAACCTCAGGCTTGAAAAATGGCCTGAGGTCTCTGGAAATTTCACCTGTTAATGGAATTAGCAGGTGAAATAGGATGAAATAGAGGTGATAGATAATTTTGAGAAGCAGGATAAAAAGGTTATGAGGACAACACAAGTTGAAATTCAAGTCATAGACACTGATGGTGAAGAAGGTATGGCTAAGCAGCTTGATATCTTGGCCATTCCTAACTTAGAGTTTGGGAATCCCAATGCCTATTCCTAAATACCAGGAGCTACAGGCCAGCTCACATTATCTACGTAAGCAAGACCACATATTTATTTATCAATGTATTTTAAGAATACAGGCAATTTATTTATGATGTGTTGCCAAGCTGAAAACCCCTTTGGAATATTCTTTTACTGAATAAAAAATGTAAGATCTATCTCAACCTTGCCCTTAAGCTTCCTTCTCTGACCTCCCTCCTCCCTCTCACACTTGTTCCAGGTGAAGTTTTAAGTAAATGGAGAGAGGTAGACATGACAAATTAGCCATGCCCTCTGATGTTGGCTCAAAAATTAAGAAGAGTTTCTCTCTATCAGAAAGTATATAGAAGAACAATTAACAGGGAAGCAGTGAAATAGGATTTTTTTTTTTAATTTCTAAACATTGTGCGTGCATGTGTGCACGTGTGCGGTATGAAACAGGAGCAAGATCTTACAGCATTATTAGATCACACGTTTTTTTTTTTTTAAATGGGGAACTAAAAAATGATGTCTCCCTTTATAGGGTCTCAAAGCCACTGGCATTTACCCTGCTATTAGGACATGCATTCCCACAGATTCCCCTTCTTCCCTATTACACATCTGAAAATCTCAGGCCTTGGCACTCTTGTATAATCTTTTTGTATTCACATTGTAGTTGAATCCACCTAATCCTATGACTTGAAGCAAACTTATTTAATCTTTATAGTCTAATGCACATTTTTGTGGGAAGCATTGAAGGTTTCCCCCATGTGTTTATAAATATGCTTTTGTGGTGGTAAGTCATCCTCCACATGGTGCATTTTCATCTACCAGTTGCCTTCTTCTTTTTGATGGTATTATCACATCCAGCAAATTCCCTGGGCACTGTTTTTGCTTTCTTCCACATACTGACACTCTTTTCTTCTAGGATCCTCCATATGCTGAGGCTATTTTCTGATCTAACCAAGAGTACCAAGAATGTTTCTTTTGCCTGTTAATGTTACATATTGTCAGGGGTGAACAAAAATCAGTACATGTTCCTGAATCATTTAGAACCCTTCTGGAAAATGTTTCCTTCAGCTTTACCCTCCATTACGTTCAAACAGTTATAAGATGGTTGTAAGTGGGAAACCCCTGCTGTTCTCTTTTCAGCTGCAGTCTCTTTCAGTGTCTCAGAGTGACTACATGGAGGCTTTTGCCAACCTGCTTTTTAAAAATTACTGTTGCTGGGAGTAATCTTTCACTTCATCGGATAGTTTGGTCACAGTAGCAAACACAGATCAGGCTAAAGCTGGAATCCCTATTGTATAAAACAGGCCTTGGAAACTTCCTTATCTATGATATATCTCAAGGCTAACTAATGATAATAGTTCTTATCTAGAAGTTATATTCTAAAATGACAAAAATGGTCTTATAAGATCTAAAATATTTTCTCTGCATATAATACTAATTTGCATCCATATATATATATACACATATATATATATATATATATAAAGAGAGAAAGAGATAGAGACAGAGAAAGAAAGAGGGAATGTCTAATGTGAATGAATCTCTGCCATTACAGGAAGTTTAAAAATTTCAAAATGTGTGGTAGTTTTGTTATGTAAACTTTAATAAAAATAGAAATTTAATTGCAATTTTATATCATATACAGCACTAATGCTTGCATTCTAGGCATTCTGAGTTTCACAGATATGAATTAATTGTCTTCTTATTTGTGTGTTGTTTTTATTCGATTTTTCTAAAATAAAATATATCTGTGGGGGAAATTTGGCAAAAAGACTGCAATTCAATCTAACAAATGAGGTCGTGATGTTAATGAAATACTTTATGGAGTAGCTGGCAGTTTCAGCATACATTTCTAGTTCATACAAGGTAACTCATCCAAACAATAGATAGAACCATTCCAAATATTTTACATCTAAATAGCAATCCAAATAAATCTGTCATATAAAATCATGCTGTTGAGATACTTGTGAAGCCCAATGCTGTTTTAAAATTAGGCGCCTGTTTATAAAAATGCAACAGGATGGAACACTTAACAAAAGTAATAACAGTCTGTTGATAGGTGTTTAAGAATTAAATGCATTTTTGATTTATTCATTTTCCTGATTTCCTTTCCATAAGGAATATTCTACTTGCCACCTCCATAGTTTTTCTGAGAGTCAAATTTATGAATAATTCTGCTTCTCTTTTTCTTCTTACATGGTTCTGTTTATTTAGAGGAAGAGACATATACTTTGATAAAAAATTAAAAAGGAGAAAGTTTGAATTCTCGTGTGTTTTTATAATGTTGCTACGACTTTTCTACTATTGAATCCTTTCTTTGAGGAAGAAATTTTACATTTAACTTTGTGTATGAATGATATGGTAAAAAAATTAGAAGGAATAGTCACCCAAAAAATCATTCTACACATCTTAGGGACACACAGATTGCAAGTGGATCTTCACTTATATGCTTCCATGATTTTATATTTCACTCTTTTGTTCCTAAATAGCCTATTATGTTATTTCTGAGAGTCTGTTTTTGGGACTTGAATTATTAGAATAAGAATTATTAATTTACATTTCATATATATCCTCACCCATCAATTCCTCTAATCACTTTCCATAGCACACATAAGGTACAAACAAAGAGAAAAGTTCCTAAAATCATATACTAAGACTGAGCTTAGAGTCCTCCCTTAGTCTCCCACATGTACCCCACACAAAACTCCTGTCAGAATAGTGAATATGTTTGTCCTCTTTCTTTTACGTAGGCCTAACTGCTAGCTATATCTAAGAAAATCACTTTCTGGGGACACAAAGATGATGCTCTATTACAAATACAGAAATTCATATTTTGAGATACTTTTTATATTATTGGTATAGTATTTTTAGTGTCTAATTATTAACCATCTTTTATAAAAATGCATTTGAATCATTTTTAACTTTACTCTGATAAGTTTAGTAGCCACCAACCAGTGGAGTATCTGTTTATCTGTCAGATGTCTTTCTTTAAAGACATGGCATATAAAATATTTTAGTCTGATATAAGTTAAATAATGATTTTGGAGAAACTTGACTTGGTTTACAAAATTTTTATTGCACTTCTTCATATTCATATTGCTTCTTTTACTTCTCTGCCTTTGCTCCTCGTAGGCTTTTAAGCATTTTTTTTAAATGAGAAAGCATTAGTGTTTCTCTTCACTAGATACATTCAGAATCACGACACAGGTTGCCGTAGACACCAACATAAAGAGCTTTAGAAAAGACAAGCAACATGTACTGTTTCGTTGCATCTACTTCCTTATCCTCTTGAGGCTCTTTACCTGTTTTTCATTAGGCTGCCCTGATTTCTTTTGGACCCTAAATACATGGTTCAGTGCTGATTTTCATGGTTGGACTGAATCACATATTTCAATATAATTAGCAACAATGAAAAGTAGTACTAGACAAAAAAAAAATCCCCTCTAGTAAAACATATCATCAGCACACATATATAGTTAATGAAGTTTTAAATAGGTTTCTTTCTCTAAAATCTAAGCCAACCATAAACTTGTTTAGTGATGCATTTGAGAAGTTATTGTAGCCTAGGGTGAAGTGATTATTCTTTACTTACTGTATGAAGTGTACATTTTTCTAATCCACAGGAAGGTCACCTTGGTCAAAATATTTTTAGTAATTTTATATTAAATATTAGAGTTAAAATGCTAGATTCCGTTTTTTTTTTTCATTCTAAAGCACAGTAGACCAAGGTATGAAAAGAACTGATAGTCTAAATGTCATTTCATTATTATTTAAAGATAAGAATATTGTACTATATTAAGTAATGTATCACACACACTTAAATATTAACCTACATGAATTATTTACATCTGCTAGTGAATGTCTTTATATAGCTAAAATGTGGAAATTAGTAATATTGGAGACAAAGCCCTGAGAAATTAGAAATAAAAAGTGTTATTAGATGAGCAATCTATTTAGAGTTCACAGTCATTACCTACATTTTCTAGGATAGGCATAAGGACTTTAGAACTTGATAGTTCCTTAAGAGGCTATCCCAGGTTAGAAAGGAAGGAAGGAAGGAAGGAAGGAAGGGAGGGAGGGAGGGAGGAAGGAAGAAAAAGAAAGAAAGAAAGAAAAGAAAGAAAGAAAGTGAAAGACGGAGAGAGAGATTTCCATAAACTACCAGGTTTTTCTATATGTAAAATAAAAGTATGAATGTAAATTTATAAGGAATTGCTACACTTCATACCCTAAGTTTGGCAGCCCGTTATCCTGTGATTCTGTGTTGGCAAAGTGATATGATGAGGGATTTTTCACAAAAGTGCATGCCCTGTTGAGAGTCTCCAGGTCTACTAAGTAATACCTTCAACCAGCTAACCCAATGTCACTCACCCTAGTGTAGAAGTTGTATTCTAGATATAACCGACCATGATAAACTTAAGTAAATTCAGAGAGAGCTGTCTCATTTAGACAGGAGAAATACTCTTTTCAAAAGTCATGCTTGGGCTCCAATTCAGGTTATTTTTATTGCACTTGGTAAGCACCCATTTGTGCCTGCCCAGTTTGAAGGGGCAATAGCAAATCTTTGAAACAAAACTGTCTGTGGTACTGACAATGAGCACAGATTCCACAACCAGATTATCTGGGTTTGAATGCTAACTGTCACTGGAGGGCCAATTGACCTTAAATTACCTAGCATGTCTGTCTCAATGTCCTCATTTGTAAAATGAGAGTGGATATAATGATACTTATTGTGTCCTTGTGAGGAATAAATTAGTTCATTATCTAAGAAGCACCAAACACATAACATAGTACTGTTTATAAGTAACCTATTATAATTATGTATTTAACCAAATGTGTGTGTTCTTACTTTTTATTTTCTTTACCAAGCTATTTAAAAATTATTTTTAGACTGAATCCGTTTGTTAATAAGGTCATATGTACATTTCTACTTCTCCTTTGAAAAAACAGGGCTCATTACAGGACGAAGAACTCTTAAACTTTAGTAAAAGTAATTATACTCCTTACTGTCTTTGACTACACAATTTTAAAGAGGACTACATCTAAATAAACAAAAAAATATCCAAATCAGATTTTAATGATTCCTGTAGACCCTTCACCTCTATTGAACCACAGACATAAATTCAGTATATATTTGAAAGAAATAGAAGTAAAGTATGATATTGTATTCTATTCAGGATTTTATATATAGTCCACATAAAACTAAGCAAGTTTGCTAACATTTTGTCGTTTAGTACCTTAATTTATTTCTGTCCAGGTTAGATCTCATTGGAATATATTTCTGTTTATATAGTCTGTAATATATAATTCTGTAATTATATAATATATAATTCTGTAATTCTGTAATATATTTCTGCTAATCCTAACTTAGCAAAACTTAAAATTTAAAATGATGTCCTGTTTATTTTTCTCTTATTTCATTAATGAAGAAGTTAGAAAACTCAGACCTTATTCCCAGGGTAACTCATTAGGAAGCCCAATATGACTGAAAAATATATCATTTACTTTTATGGTTCACTTATAACCCTTCAGAATATTTGCAATCTCTTGGAACATTTTTGTATTGACAATATTTTTCAGCTATTTTAACCTTTAATTATATGTAGAATTATCATGAATTTAAAATGTTTGACCATTAATTTTAAGGCAAATATACCACGAATTTGTGTTCACACATTTATTATTTTATAGCTATTTTCCTCTCTCTTCCTAAATAGCAATTTGTTACATGTCTGTGAGAAAAGAAACAAATTCTCAGGTGAAAAATTTCATATTTGATTTCTTTAGAATTCTTTTTTATAATTTTCCTACTATTTCAGATGTTTTCTTTGTCTAATTTAATATAATATGGAGCTGAAAGTCTGAGTCAACACTTGAAAATAATTTTAATTTTATATCTCTTACTGAATATTATTATTTGCATTGGTGTTTCTCTTTTTCTGATATATCTGTTAAAGCCATTCCTATCCTTTTTGAATGAAATAGCTGACATGGCCTACTATTCCTGTCTTTATCTTTTTCCTGCATGCCTTAATTGGTTCTTTATAGTTTAGTTCCCTTCTCTTATGAACTTTCATGCTGACCATTTTATTTTTTAATTTACTTTTCTTTAAACTATTCTTTATAAAGGCATTTGTTTCTTGTGTTCTTATAAAACCCATGCCCTATTCCACTTTCATATGATATGTATTTTATTTTAAAAGACATCATGATAATTTTAAGACACTTTAAAATACATAACCCAAAACAATCAAATGTAAATTAAAATATATCCTAGAAATTTAATTTATATTCTATTTGCAATAGTTTGGTAAATAATATTTTTGACATTCATTTGATTTCTTCTGTAAATATAATTTACCCTATTTCTTTATTGTCTTGTATAAAATACTTGCAATAGAGTATTATGAACAGATATTAACTCTACAAAGTTTGGCTAAATAACACATGTAATTTGTTTTGCATGGAAAAGACAGCAAATCCAGATTCAATCAGTAATTGTTATGGGAACAATCACTCAAGGGTAAGTCTTGATTTGAAAATTATCTTTATTTAAATGATATTTTTGTTTATTATCACTTGGAAAGACAGCAATTATACACAATTACTTGCTGTAAAAACAGAAGTCAATTAAAACCAAGGGATTTATTTCTATGGTTATTTGTTCTGCTTAAAATCATCACTCACAATCTTAAAGGAAAAACTTTTACCAGAGAGAAAATTTAAATTGTACTCACATTTAAAAGAGGAAGATATTATAAATGAGATATATGTTTTGTCAGCTTTGCAAGAATTAGTTTTAAAACACAGGAATAGAAGACTAATATTTTATTATTATTTTCTTTTAAACCATGCAATTTAATAGAATACAAAATGCATTAGAAAAGTTAGCAGTTAAGAATATTATAGTGTATCAAGAATCTGTATACTGAAGAAAGTAAAACTGGCACAAAAAGGAGAATATCATTTTAAACACAGCCATGAATTTTGCTTATAATATTATGGCATTTTATTTTGTATTGTAATGATTTATTTGGCAGAGTCTTTTTTTTATATTTACAAGGAAATTTTTATTTTAAAATTGCTTAAGATAACAAATTTGGAAATTGCCTAAATTAGTAAAATACATTTTAATATATCCATTAAATGGAATATTAGATAGCCATTCAATATGGGAACAATATATGGTAGGGACACTGTTGAGGCCCAATATGTTTTCTTTTTCCTTTTCTAGTAGAAACTCCAGTTTTTTCGGTTAGGTATGTGGCAACATGAAATAAACAATTTTTCAGCTTCCATTGGATCTATGATTTGCTTTCTGACTAAGTTATGGTTAATGGCTTATCGGAAGAAAGGCTTCTCTGAAAGGGATTGAGCATGGGCTTTTTCATCTCTTCCTCTTTCTTGACAAAGATTTTTATCCCAATAATATAATCATTGCTTGATATCAGAACACCTATTAATATAGTGTATCAGTAGTTCAAATAGATCATATTTTCTTTCTATTTCCTCTAGTCTACATAAGGACTCAAATAATGTTCATCTCTTAGAGGGAGACAAACCATATGAAAATATCAATGTAAATATACATTTTATTATCAAAAAATCTTGCTTAAATCAAAAGAAAAAACTATACTTAATGAAGAAACACTGGAGGCATTTACACTAAAATAATAATTAAGAATGCCCACTATCACTAGTTTAATGTTTATTTTATCTAGAGGTATATGATAAATATAAAATTTCATGGATATGATAGAAAAGCTATGAATAATGGCAAGGAAAAGACAAATTTATGATTTGCAGATAACAAAATTTTATATGTAGAATTTTCTCTTTTTTTTGGTGAATTTTTTAAATTTCAAGTTTATTATCCTTTTAAAATTTTCATTGGTGTATAGTTGCTTTACAGTGTTGTGTTAGCTTCTATTGAGGATCAAAGTGAATCAGCTATACATATACATATACATATATTCCCTCTTTTTTGGATTTCCTTCCCATTTAGGTCACCACAGAGCATTGAGTAGAGTTTCCTGAGCTATACAGTAGGTTCTCATTAGTTATCTACTTTATATGTAGTATCAATAGTGTATATACGTCAATCCCAATCTCCCAGTTCATCCCACCCACTCCCTTTCCCCCTTTGTATCCATATGTTTGTTCTCTACGTCTGTGTCTCTATTTCCCCTTTGTAAATAAGATCATCTATACCAATTTTTTCAGATTCCACATATATGCATTAATATACAATATTTGCTTTTCTCTTTCTGACTTACTTTACCCTGTATGACAACTCTATGTCCATCCACGTCTCTATGAATGACCCAGTTTCGTTCCCTTATATGGCTGAGTAATATTCCATTGTATATATGTACCACATCTTCTTTACCCATTCCTCTGTTGATGGACATTTAGGATGTTTCCATGTCCTGGCTATTGTAAATAGTGCTGCAGTGAACATTGGGGTGCATGTGTCTTTTTAAATTATGGTTTTCTCTGGGTAGTGGGATTGCTGGGTCATATGGTAATTCTATTATTAGTCTATTTAAGGAACCTCCATACTGTTCTCCATAGTGGCTGTATCAATTTACATCCCCCCAACAGCGCAAGAGGGTTCCCTTTTCTCCACACCCTCTCCAGCATTTATTGTTTGTAGATTTTGTGACCATTCTGACTGGTGTGAGGTGATAACTCATTGTAGTTTTGATTTACATTTCTCTAATAATTATTGATGTTGAGCATTTTTTCATGTGTTTGTTGGCTATCTGTATGTCTTCTTTGGAGAAATGTCTATATAGGTCTTCTGCCCATTTTTGTATTGATTTGTTTGTTTTTTTGATATTGAGCTTCATGAGCTGTTTGTATATTTTAGAGATTAATCCTTTGTCAGTTGCTTCACTTGGAAGTGTTTTTCCCATTCTGAGGGTTGCCTTTTTGTCTTGTTTATGGTTTCCTTTGCTGTGCAAAAGCTATTAAGTTTAATTAGGTCCCATTTGTTTATTTTTGTTTTTATTTCCATTTCTCTAGGAGGTGGGTCAAAAAGGATCTTGATGTGATTTATGTCATAGAGTGTTTTTCTTATATTTTCCTCTAAGAGTTTTACACTCTCTGGGCTTACATTTACATCTTTAATCTATTTTGAGTTTATTTTTGTGTATGGTGTTAGGGAGTGTTTTAATTTCATTCTTTTACACGTAGCTGTCCAGTTTTCCCAGAAGTACTTATTAAAGAGGCTGTCTTTGCTCCACTGTATATTCTGGCCTCCTTTGTCATAGATTAGGTGAACATAGGTACATGGGTATATTGTTAATATTTATATTAAAGTTAAAATTAAATTTATTCTTAAAATTTGGGATTAAATTTGTGGCATAGTGGACATCCTTAAGACTATTTTAAAATTTAGTAATTTTTGGTTCACCGTTATCATTCCCATGGAGCATTTAGCAGGTATAAGTGGCTATATGTCTTATTAAACAGTCTTTGGATAAATATGAGATTTAGAACAATTAGTTTTGTTGCTTGTTTGCATGTGTTACACATTTTAGACATTACTAGAATTCTGCCATTACCTAGGGAAGTATTTCTAGTACAGCTCCTCATCAGCGTCTGTGGCAACAGAGGGAGCAGATGTTATCATATCTACTTATCCATTTCTTCTATTTAAAACCTAACAGTGTTTTGGGTGTTGTTATTAAGCACTTTTATAGTAACACTTATTTCACAAAGTCCTCCAGTCACACAAAGGAACTTGTGTTCTTTATGATTGCTTTGTGATGTCTGAAATTATCTGAAAAATGAATACTTTTGAAACAATAATAATTTCTAATTATAGTGACATGTATTTAGTAGGATGAAATGAATGAATTGTATCGACCTGACACTAGTATTTCTGTTTTTTTTTTATTCGAATCATACTAATATAAAACATTATGACAGAACCAACCCTTAAACTACTTTATATTGCATTTAGTCCTACCAAGTATTGAGGAATACGAACAACTCTAGTAGTGACTTAGATTTAGATATAGTATACATTGTAATATGTAAAGTTTAGAGGTAGTATAGTCAGGGAAAATTTAATATATTTGTGTTGACTTATTTCTGTGCCTTATTATTGCTCCATTTCAACATATGAAAAAATAGTCACTTTATTCCTTCTTGTTCATTAAAAATATTGAAAGAGTATCACAGTGAGCTCCATGGTTATGTTGTCAATATTATGTAAAAATTTAATGCAGTATGTCTTGCAATAAAAATGAAATGTTATATAAATAAATTAAATAAATCAATATTTTAAATAGCCATAACATATTCAATTGGCTTCATCATAATATATTTAACCAAATCTAAAATATTTGGTTTGCTTTCAAGACTTGGCTTATTAAAATCAATACAATAGCTAACATATTTATCCATATGTACATTTTAAGATTAAAGTCCTTAAATTGTAAATTATGAATCAAATTATGTACTGATTTAAAATAATCTTGTTTATTGTCAAATTGCCTTCCATGTGTGTCACACCAAATTATATTTCTACAGAATTATTTCTACATCAACATTGGAATTTCTAATATTTTGTCCTTATCTAATCTAATAACAGAAGAAACGTTTTATTTATCTCCATTTCTCAAATTACTAATCCAAAAATGTATTTTTAAATATTCATTTTTCATTTATATTTTGATGTGTACAAATTCCCAGATTTTTGTTCATTGATATATTTTTTGCATATAGACTTTTAAAAAATATTTAAAATGCTAGCCACTTATCCTAACACCACTTTCTAATTCATATTTTTTTCTAAATGATTTCAGAAAAGAGTTTAATTCTATCTCTCTTTCCCTCCTCCCCACTCCTATTTCCCATCTATATTTTCCTTTCCTACTTCACTGAGTTTTCCCCTTCTGACTTTATATGATATGCTGTTGATTACTAGAATACTTTTTGATTAGTAGAGAACTATGTTTATACTCCTTTTATGCTTTATAAAATTTATGAATCTTTATATATGTCATTCATCCCAATTGCCCTTCTATCATTTTAACAAGTTCCTCATTAAACAAATTAAACAAATGTATTTTTTAATTAACTTGCAATTGAAAATGTCTATACATCAATTAAGGGAGAATTATAATACACATATATTTTGGACATTCTACCAAAGGACAGTTTGCTTCTTGCTTTGTATAGTTATTTTTTAATGTTATTATTTTTTTTTTACTACACTCCAGTAAATTTTATAGTGTTCTGGATAATCATTTAGTCATAGTCTATATTACCTTCTTACTTTATTGATAATCAGGTGAGATATTACTGTTTTGTAAATATAAGTATTGGATATTAAATTGAATAATAAATAATTTGAAATATCTCTATTATGTAGGTATTATTGTTATCTCAGCTTATCACCTCACAAAGCTGAGGCTCAAAGAGGTTAAGTCCATACTCATATTACACAGTTGGTAGTGGCAGAGCTGTCTTGAGCCCAGTTTCCTAGAAACCCAGTATGTAAGTGCTTGTCATCATCCTCTACTGATTCACTGTATACTTAACTTTTAATAGTCATTTTACTAAACTTTTTAATCATTTTATAATATGTATAGACATATATGTATATATATTCATACATTTGAACACACACATATTTATATATATAAACTTTTTTTCTTTTATGATTTCCTAATCTGCAAATAATTATTTTACTCTTTGCCTATCGAAATATCTGTGCCACTTATTTTGTTCTCCTTTAAATTCCATAGACTGGCACTTTCAGAAATGTTTTAAAAAATAGTGCTGATACAGGCTACCTCCACTGGATTCTCACTTTAATAAGAATATTCCTAATGTTTCACCATTAATCATAGTGCATGTGTTCTAAGGCATATAGTTGCATGTATTCTGTTATACTGATTGCTTTTTTTAGGAGTAGATATTGAATTTTATCAAATAATTTTATCAAGATTTTTTTATCAAATAATTCTATCAAGGTATTCATATATTTAATACATTTCCTACGTTTGAAATATCATTACATTCCTGGAATATATTCTATATGAGTATGGGATTTTATTTTATGATATTGCATCTTTTAAATTGTGATATTATATATGGAATGTTTGAATACATTTTTGTGTTCTATAGTCATGTGCTACCTATTACTTTCATGTACTACTCTTTTTGTCAGTTTTCAGTCACAGTATAATGGGGATTTATAAAATATGGGAAGATGTTCATCTGTATCATCTGGAGCAATGTAAATGGCATATGGATCTTCTTTACAGTTCTAATTTTTTCTTAATTAATTTATTTATTTATTTATTTTTGGCTGTGTTGGGTTTTCATTGCTGTGCACCAGCTTTCTCTAGTTGCAGCAAGCTGGGGTTCCTCTTTGTTGTGGTACACAGACTTCTCACTGCAGTGGCTTCTCTTGTTGTGGAGCACAGGATCTAGGTGCATGGGCTTCAGTAATTGTGGCACACAGACTTCAGTAGTTATGGCTCACGGGCTCTACAGCACAGGGTCAGTAGTTGTGGCACATGGGCTTAGTTGCTCCACGGCATATGGGATCTTCCTGGCCAGGGCTCGAGCCCGTGTCCACTGCATTGGCAGGTGGATTCTTAAACACTGTGCCACCAGGGAAGCCCTACAGTTCTAATTTTTGTATTTATATTTTATCCATTTTACATTAATTAGGCTTTTTTGAATTTGGGTTTTTTTTTGAGGTTTCTAAAGTTCAACTCTTTCAAGTTGTCTTTGTTGTTTTTGCTCTTATAATCCATTCATAACTGATTTTATCCCTTTAACTACTTCCCATTTCCCTAATTTATTTATTCTTTAATGAAATTTTTATTTATATTAATTTTAATTCATTCAGATTTAGTAAGGAATGTTTCTAAGACTATGAATCTTCCTCTGAGTACATATATGGCTCACTGCATTTAATATTAAGTGTTCTCACCATTGTTATAGCCTAGATCAAAAGTTGGTAAACTGTAGCCAGGAACCAAATGATGTCCATTGCCTGTTTTTTGTAAATAAAATTTTGTTGGAACACAGGCATATAAATATGTTTATGTATTATATATGACTGCTTTCATGCTGCAATGGCTGATTTGAGTAATTGGAATACATATCATACAGATTTCAAAACCTAAACTATTTACTATCTATATTTTCACAGTAGAGTACAACAAGGGAAAATATGTAAGTCAGAATGTGGCTATGGTGAGCTTCATCCTTATCTTGCTAGTAGGCCTGTTGCACAAATTGCATGGCAGATTTGGCCCCACACTGTAGAAAGAGTGCCTGTCTTTTTACCCCAATGTCAATCTCCCATTTGATGCTTACGTTATCCATTTGAGAAAGGGAGCTTAATTTCACAGATGAGACAGCTCCTGTTTGACTGAGGTATATTCCCCAAAGAAAGGGGCTGCTGTGAGCCTTAACAACTAAAACATGTAGCAGCGGGAGAATGGGCACACTCGCCTAGTAAAGGTGAGTTGGGAGAACACCAGTAGCATTCACTAGGGTCCATCTCTTCTTTCAGTCAGCTCTACTTGCTTCTGACATTAGGTTAACTTTATCTAGTTACAGCTTCTCTAGGATTCTGAATGGTTGCACTTTCTGCAAAAATGAATAAGATAAGGATTAATTGGATGAACTATAGCTTCCACTGCTGTAGTTGTTTCTCATACTATAACTGATACTCAATATCTTCCTTTTTTACTACATACTTTATTTTATTTTATTTTATTGTGTGGTACGTGGGCCTCTCACTGTTCTGGCCTCTCCCGTTGAGGAGCACAGGCTCCAGATGCGCAGGCTCAGCAGCCATGGCTCACGGGCCCAGCCGCTCCACAACATGTGGTATCTTCCCAGACCGGGGCATGAACCTGTGTCCCCTGCATCAGCAGGTGGACTCTCAACCACTGCGCCAGCAGGGAAGCCCACTATATACTTTAGATATAATTTCCTCTTGGCTAGAACTTGGTCATTGTAGCGTATCTGGTGATGTGACTTATGCCTACATGCCTATGAGGATCTGAGCTCCAGGATACCATGCACTTTTATGGTTGCTATATTTGTTCATTTATAGAAAAAACTGTGCAGTAGAAGCCAAAGTGGATCACCTGAGTGCCAAATATATAATTATATATAATTCCCCAAATATATAATTCCCCATTCTTATTATCTTGCAATAGCCCTATGTCCTCATATTGACCAGTGTTGATTACATTTACTGTATGATAACTCTCTTTGACTACTGGTTTACTTGCATAAAAAGCCAAAAGTAACCAGAAAGACTTTCATAGGTCTATTGTTGTAATTAGAGTCTAAAATTGCAGTAATCGCAAGTATTATTTCTTTCAAGTGAAACATTCAGTGATAGTGACTGAGACAAATACACTCTTAAGCTTCTAGATCTGTGTATTCTACTTGCTGTGGATAAATGACCATACAATGGCTATTGCTTTAAGCTAGACAGCACATTTTGAAAGATATGACCCATTCTTTCAGAGTGTCATCCCTAAATGGCATTCTCAGCTATATCTTCAATGCTTATTCCATTGCTTTATCTGGCCAGCAACTTTTTGATGTTGTGGTATGTGGTAGGGCCAGTGGATCCTTGGTTCATGTGCTCAAGATTGTAAAATGAATTCCTCAGTCAAGGGTGATCAATGTGGAACCATATTTTAGAAGTTTATCCCTCTTTTCTCATATCTTATCATTTGAAATTAAGAGAAGCCAACTCTGACTTTCAAATTTCCACCTGGAGAGTTTTCTGCTAAGGTTCACAAGTTAATTGGGTACCTTTTTACCTTACATGTTTAGGCAGAGTACATTGTTGTCAATTGTTTGTAACTGTATAACTCGTGACCATCTTTTCCAACCTGACGTAGTAGTTTTCTTGTTGCTTTTTCTGTTTTGTATGTCAATTCTTCCTAAAGTCAAGGTTGTATTTTTTTAATGTTTCTTTACATCAGCACTCTACTTATATGTACTTATTTTGTTTCTGTTTTACAAACCACCTCAAAACTTAGTGACTTCAAAGGGTAACCATTCATTATAGCTCATGATTCTGTGGATCTGTGCTGATCCAGTTGATTTCTTTTGGAACCTCTTATATGTCTGTGGTCAGGTGGAAGGTCAGAAGACTTCTAAATTATCTAGAATGGCCTTACATAACTGGTAGGTAGCAGGTTTTTGGCTGAGTAACCGTGGTTATTCTTCAAGTGACCTCTCATTCTCCAGCAGGCTAATTGTAGAGTTGCAATAACAATGAGACAGCAAACGTTCTGATATGCAACTCCTTTTCTAGTTTTTGCTTACATTATACTATACTTGTTGCTATCAAATTGGCCAAAGCATGTCTCACGACCAATAGAGATTAAGCGGTGGAGAAATATACTTCACCTCTAGATTGATGACAGAGAAAGCATTTTGTGACCACTTTTGCGATCTATTACAGATACCAGGCTGTTAGCCCAGTGCATAGATACCTTCCATATCTGCCATGATAACTAATCATTATTAGCCCACTGAGAAAACACTATGATAATTGAAGACTGATATCTATTGGCTCAATCATCCTGTTCACTTTATTGTTTGTTGTCTCTACTGAAGTCTATGTTCTTTGGTGGGCATAATACAAATATTTTCACACTTTGTATCTTCTGTATTCATCCATACACACACCTCTCTGGATTTTCCTGTCTATGATCTTCCAATCTTGGCACCTAAACAACCAGTTAATTTAGATTCCACTGCCCATGATTCTACATATGCTTACTCTAGGTTACTTCTCTCTTCACACAACATAGATAACAAGGTAAATTGCTTAAAGTTCTGCCCCCGGGGAAGATCCCTCCATAGCCCTGTCTTTTAGGGGCAGTTGTAAATGGAGATTTAGTGTAACAGCAGTTCATTTTTTGACATATACTAACATTATATGCTAGATCATCTGTGAACAGGTTAAGGAATTTTCCTCCCATTAGTTAGTCAGATGAAGACTCCAACCCCCATGAAGCTAGACTATAAGCTTAAATACATGAGTTGGTGAAGTGGTGGTATGCAGGTGGATAATGGCTTATGCACTTTGGACTCTTTTATGCTCAATGTTGAATGGTGTATACTCTGGGATGTCAAAATCCAGAGTTCTACTGGAACTTTTCAGAGGCAATTCATGTGAATTAATATTTCACATGGAATAATTCTCTAGTGCATATTTCACATAGAACATTATTCTAGTGCTAATAAGATCTTCTGGGTCTTATGGGCCTAGACACTTTGCAAATCCCCTTTTTGCTCTAGTTCACACTCAAAACTAGTAGCCTTCAGTATTACTTGATTAATGTACCTGAGATGTATTCCTAGTTGTGGAATGTTTTATTTTAAGAAAATAGTAAACATTGCACTCTTCTATTTGTCGTAGGTAGTGCAAGATATAATATTTTGTCATTTATTTTGAAGGGGTATTTCACACAACTGGACCCTTGTGAATTTCCTAACATGGCATGTCCCTGAATTTTTGTAAGGTTTACCTTCCATTGTGTGGAGAACAGTAATATTACCAAACACATCAAAATAATTTTGGACTTTAATTTATCGGAGCTGATTTCATGGTAACATCAATATCATCTATCAATGAGATGTTACTTGGTACCCTGTGTGCTTCCTGGACCTGGATGTCTGTTTCCAGGTTAGGAAAGTTTTCAGTCATTATTTCTTCAAATAAATTCTCTACCCCCTTTTCTCTATATAATTTGAATGTTATTCCACTTGATGTTGTCCCTTAAGGTGCCTTAAGCTATCTTTACTTCTTTTTAAATTATTTTTGTTTTTGCTACTCTGATTCACTGAGTTCTACTGTCCTGTAGTCCAGGTTGCTGATCCATTCTGCTACATTGTGTAGTCTTCTGCTGAACCTCACTAGTTTATTTTTCAGTTCAATTATTGTATTTCTCATCTCTATGATTTTTATCTGGTAGGTTCTTATATTTTCTTTCTCTTTGTTGGAATTATCAATCACTGTGATCATCCATTCCTCTCCTGAGTTTTCGGTGAGCATCTTTTTGACTACTCCTGTTAAACTGTTTGGTAGATTACTTATCTCCATTTCATTAGGTCTTTTTTCTGATATTTGGTCTTGTTACTTTGTTTGGAACATATTCCTGTTTCCTCGTTTTGCTTGACTCTGTGTTTGTTTCTGTGTATTTTGTGGACTAGCTATCTCTCCCAATCTTGAAGGAATGTCCTTATTTAGGAGATGTACCTCATTTCAACTTTGTCCTAGCTATTGGATATCTCTCAAACCTTTGTGAATTTCTAAATTAGCTTGGTTTATTTTTGATAGGTCCCAGTAGTTAAGGGACAAGACCTGTCAGTTTTCCAATTGGAGAGATCTCAGTTAGCACCTATTTCAGGCTGATTGGGAGCCATCTACTCAGGCAATAGCTTTAAATTATGCAATTACATACAGTTCTGTGGGACTGCAGTCATAACTTAGTTGACTCCTAGACCAGGACATCTGGAGGAGTCTCCTGGGTAACAGTTGAAAAAAATGGGGCTTCAGTATATAAGCTCCTTTCTGGGAGGTACCAGTAAATTGTGGTGAGGCCAAGACAGAGAATAAGAGTGGTGTCTCCCTGCCTACATTTCCTGAGAGTGCCTCTTTAGCATCTAGATGTGTGGCAAACCTGAAGCCTGTCCCTCAGATTGAAGCTCCAGGACAAGTAAATTGGCCTTTTTCACAGATAGACTGGGCTTATGTTTCAATCTGCTGTCTGAACAGTGCCCCTGGGTGTGGTGGTCTGCCAGAACTGTCTTTCTGATCGTTACAGTCTCATGGGTGCAGGAGTGCAAAATTTCTGGCCACCAGTGCCAAGTGATTAAGGCACATCTCCTGTGTGTACTGTGCCACCCACCAGCTGTAGTGAGGTTTTGGGAGAGTTCTGGGGGTAGGGCACATCCACATCTTTAGGAAGGCAGGGCAAGTGCATTGGGGGTGGGACATGCCCATAGCTTTAGTGAGTCTGTGTCTGTGGAAGCCCACCTGTGTTAGGGAGAGTGCAAAAACGTTATTTGCCAGTGCCTCCATCCCCAAAGAAATTCCTACTCATCCCTGCCCCTCCAGGAGGTGCTTTACGATTAGCAAGTAAGTCTCCTTCATATTTAGTTCAGGCACTTCTCTAATTTCTGCATTTGCACTGGGTCCCAGGACAAGTGATATTGTGCATGAACCCTTCCAAATGAGTATCTCATATCCCCTACCCCCACCCCCTACCTATGTCTCCTGGATATAAATCCCCATTGGTTTCCAAAGCTGGACACTTTGGAGCCCTTGTCTCCAGTGCAGATTCCAAGTGTTGGGGTACCTGGTGTGGAGCATGTATAAAGCCCTTGCTCCTCAGGGAATAGCTCTGGGTCCATGAGATCTCTCCCTGTTGTGGGTCACCTTGCTGAGGGTGAAGTTTTTGGCAAGAACACATCTTGCCTCTCCTACCCATCTCCATGTGGCCCTTTCATCCCTTTTGTTTAGGACCTGTTCAGCTAATTTTCAGTTCTTTTTCTGCAATAATTGTTTCCATGTATAGCTGTAGATTTGGTGTGTCCATGGTAGAAGGTGAGTTCAGGATCTTCCTGTGCCACCATCTTGGACCATCCCCAGCTCATTCATTTGATAGATATTTGGTGGTTTCCACTTTGGGATTAGTATGAATAATGCTGTTATGAACATCTGTGTACAAGTTTTCCTGTGTTCAGTTCTCTTGGGTATATACCTAGGAGTAGGATTTCTGGATTGTATGGTAACTCTACATATAATTTTTGAGGAACAATCATACTGGTTCCACAGCAGGGCACCATGTTACATTGCCAGAGAGCAATTTATGAGGGTTCCAATTTTCCACACCCTTGCTAACATTTGTTATTTTTCCTTCTCCCCTTCCTACTTATCCACTTTACTCTTCCTTCACCTCCTCTTCCTTCTTTTTTCTTCTTCTTCTTTCTCTTCCATCTCCTTCTCCTTTCTTCCTCTTCTTCCTTTTCCTGTTTTTCTTCTTTCTCATCTTGCCATCCTGATGACTGTGAAATAGTTTTTGGTTTGCATTTCCTTAATGACTATGATATTAATCATTGTCTAATGTGCTTATTTTCTGTTTGTATATCCTTTTGGAGAAACATCTAAATCATTTGCCTATTTTAAAATCCGGTTGTTTATTTTTTGTTGTTGTTGACTTATGAGAGTTCATGATATATTCTGGATACTAGACCCTTATCAGATGTATGATTTGGAAATACCTTCTCTCATTTGTGGGGTTTTTTTCTCAATTTCTTCATAGTGTGTTTTGAGACAAAAAAGTTTTAAATTTTGATGGAGTCCAGTTTATCTATTTTTTGTTGATTTGTGTGCATGTGTCATATTTAAACAAACATTGCCTAATCCAAGGTGACAAAATTTACACACCATGTTTCCTTTTATCAGTTTTGTAGTAACTTCTATGAGTAAATGTAAACTCTTACATTTAGGTCTTCAATCCATTTTGATTTAGTTTTTGTTTATGATATGAGGTAGGGATCCAAATTCATATTTTTGCTTGTGTGTATTCAATTATCCAAGCACAATTTGCTGAAGAATGTTCTTTCTCTCATTGAATGGTCTTGTGACTCTTGTTAGAAATCAACTGACCATAAATGTATGGGTTTAATTTTAGACTCGTAGTTCTAGTCCATTGACTTATATGTCTGTATGTTCTTATGCCAGTACCACACTGTTTTGATTACTATAGTTTTGGAATAAGTTTTGACATTGGGAAGTCTGAGTTCCCCATCTTTGTCCATCTATTTCAAGATTGTTGTTACTTTTCTGGATTACTTACAATTCCATATGAATTTTAGGATCATATTTTTATTTCTTCAAAAAAAGGAAGCTGAGATTTTGATTGTATTGCATTGACCCTGTATACTGATTTGATAAGACTTGCTTTTTTGGTGATATTAAGTCTTCCAATTCATGAACATGTGATATATGCTATTTATTTAGTTGACATGTTATTTAGTTAAACAATGCTTTATATTTTTCATCAAGTCTCTTACTTTCTGGTTAAATTTCTTCCAAAATATTTCTTATTTTTGAAGCTATTTTAAAGGGATTTTTTTCTTAGTTTCATGTTTGTATTGTTCATTGCAAGTGTATAGAAATGCAACTGATTGTTGTATTTTGATCTTGTATTTTACAACTTTGCTGAAATAAGTTTTTCCCTCTTTTTTTGTGGATTCTTTAGGAGGTCTATATCTATATCTATGTCTATGTCTATATCTATATCTAAATCTATATCATCTATCTATCTAGATTAAATATGGGTAATATGTGAAGAGGAATAATTTTGTTTCTCCCTGTCCAATTTGGGTGACTTTATTTCCTCTTCTAGTCTAACAGACATGGCTAGAATTTCCAGTATGGTACTGAATGGAAGTGGTAAGACTAGACCTCCTTGTCTTGTTCCAGATATTAGGAGAAAAGCTTTTCCTATCCTTAGTTTATTAAGTTTTTTAAAACATAAAATACTGTAGATTCTGTCAAAGTCTTTTTTTCTGTGTCTATTGAAATAATCATGAGGTATTTTTCTTTATGAAAAAAGAAAATTCTTATTAATGTGGTGTATTATATTGATTGATTCTCATATATTAAACCATCCTTGCATACCTGGGATAAATTCCACTTTGGGTTTGGTGTAGAATAATTTAAATAAGCTCCTGTATTCAATTTGCCAGTATTTTGTTGAGGATTTTTGCAGCCATGGCCATGAAATATACTGGTCTGTAGTTTCCTTATGTTGTCTTTATCTGGCTTTGACATCAGGGTAATACTTGCCTCATAAAAAGAATTACAAAGTGTTATCTCACATTCTATTGTGTATAAGACTTTGAGAAGAATTCATGTTAATTGATCTTTAAAATTTGATAAAAATCACCAGTAAAGTCATCTGGTCTTGGCCTAGTTTTTTGCTGTGCTTTTATCACTAATTCTATCTCTTTACTTATAGGTCTGTTAAATTTTTCTATTTCTTCTTAAGTCAGTTTTGTTACTTTGTGAGTTTATAGGAATTTGTCTAGAAATACTTTCTTGTAAACCTGGTCTACTAACAACAAACTCTCTCTATTTTTCTGGAAATATCTTAAATTTTTGTTCATTTTTGGAGGATGATTGTGCCAGATATAGAATTTTTGGTTGATAGTTTGTTTTGTTTTGTTTTTCTTTCAGCTTTTTGAATATGTCACTCCACTGCCTTTGGACCTTCATGGTCTCTGATAATTGAGGTTTTTATTATTTAAGATCTCATCTGTATGATGAGCTGCTATTATCTTGCTGCTTTCAAGATTCTCTCTTTGGCTTTGGCTTTTAACAGTTTGATTTAACTGTGTCTCAGGGTGGATTTGTTTTTATCCTACTTGAAGTTTTTACAGTTTATGCCCCTTTCTTTCCTTCCTCTCTTTGTGAGCCTTCTATTATGTGTATGTTAGTAAACTTCATTTAGTCTCACATGTTTTTTAAGCTTTGTTTATTTTTCTTTATTCTTTGTTGTTTTTGTTGTTATTGTTCATCAAACTGGATAATCTCATATGACTTGTATTCAAATTTACTAATTCTTTCTTCTCCCTGTTCAAATCTTCAAATTAGCTCATCTAGTAAACTTTTCAGCACCAGAGTTTAATTTTGTTTCTTTTTATTACTCCTTTATTTACCTCTCTATTTGGTGAGATATGATTCTTATTGTTTAATTCTTTGAAAAGATTTTAAATACATGATTTAAAGTTTTTGGTAAGTGCAATGTTTGTGCTTCATTAGAACAGATTCTATTGTTTTTTGGTTTTTTTTTTTTTCCCATAGGTTTTGAAGGCATATATATATATATATATATATATATATATATATATATATATGTTTGTTCCTCTGCCTGCCACATATTTTTTGTTGTTGAAAACTGAAAATTTTGGATATTATAATGTGGAAACTCTGGAAATATTATTCCTCCCTTTCTATTGTTTGTTTAGAGACTTTTCTGACCATACGTTTCTGAGTTATTTTTGGTCACGTGTAGCCTCTGAAATCTCTCTTCCATTTAGCTTAGTGGTCAGTTAGTGATTGGACTGAGATTTCCTTAAATGTCTGGAACTAAAAATAAAAACTTCCTAGTCATTTTTTTTACAAATCAAACCAGTGTATATGTGTGTATTATGGTGTGCCTTTAATATTCAGCTAGGTGGTTTGAAACTCTACCTTATCCTTTATTTCCTACATGCACAGAAATTGAATGATAGTCAAAGGTGAGAGCTTAGTACCTTCTCATGTCTTCGTTGGGAACGTATACTGTCCTGGGCATACACCTAAATTTCTAAATTCCCAAGAATATGTTGGAGATTTTCAAAGCCTTGGCTCTCTAACGCATCTCTTCCCAGAATTTCCTCTCAAGATTTTGGTTAATCTATTGCTTGCCCCAACTGTTATTCATTGCCCCAGGCAGCAGCAACAAATACATTTGCATATAAAGGTTTACATCAAGTACCCCTTAAATAACACTCTCAGCACTTGAAAGGTTTATGTTAGGTGAGATAAAAGCAGCTCCCTTGAGTCTTTCCTTCAGGGAATAACCAGTCAGGCCTAAGCAAACAACCATGCTCTTTTGTGTGTGAACATGGTCTGTTCCACTCTCTCCAGTATTGGTAGCTGTACTTGAAATTCTAGCTGTTTTCTTCAAGACCACCAATGGGCTGGAGAGGGGGAGATAGTCAAGAATGGGTTAAAAGCTCACTGTTTTTACTGAAGTAGAGCTACTTTTTCTTGGTTAAGCATTCCCCTGGTTGTGATTAGCATACAGAATTCTGAAATAGTCAATTCTGACAGTTTTTGACAGTTTTCTTATTGCTTTTATGAGACAGATTTTTGGAGTTTTTTACTACACCATTCTCACTGATGTCACTCCTCTCTCTTTTATCTTTGAAAGTGGTGAATGTTTACAGAGGACATATTAGGTTGAATTTTCCAGAAACATTGCTTGGTTTCTGGTTATTGCTTAAGAAACTTTCCTTGTACACTTATTAATCTAATTCATTGTGCCTCACTTATGAATGTTAAAGAGTAACTCAGAGAATCCTCAATTTAGTTGATTTTAATTATTGCATGCAGAACACTTTATTTTAAGAGATTTATTATTTTGAAACTTCTAAATGATAAACCAAGAGCTTTTATGCTTAACTCTATACATAATTTGAAAGCCACTTGTGATGGTTAAATTTTGTCAACTTGACTAAATCATGGGGTACCTAGATACTTGGTTAAACATAATTTGGGGATGTGTCTGTAGCATGTTTCTGGATAAAAGCAGTATTTGAATTTGTTTACTCAGTAAAGCAGATGTCCTCCCCAATGTGGGTGTATTTTATCCCACCTCTTGAGAATCTGAACAGAACAAAAATATAGAAGAAAGAAGAATTTGCCTTTCTGCTTGAATGCTTGAGCTGGTACATCAGTCTCTTCCTGCACTCTGTGTTCCCTGTTCTCAGGCCCTCAGATCTATATTGGAATCTACATCATTGGCTCCCCTAGTTCTCAAACCTTCTAATTCAGAATGAATTACACTACTGTCTTTTGGAGTCTCTACCTTACAGACAGCAAATCATTAGGTTTCACCACCTTCATAATTGCATTAGTCAATTCCCTAAAATAAATCCATTCCTATATATATCCTATTAATCTGTTTCTCTAGAGAAGCCTGACTAAAATATCACATTGTATGGTTTTGTACTTAGTAAGAATATGTTACATGTTAGATAAATGTTCATTTAATTTTGCCTTTTAATGGCTAGAATCAACCAAAAATATTTCAAGACTAGTGGCTTCATTTTGGGTTCCCCAAATATAGGTCTTGAGAAGAGGATTGGTTACAAGCAGATTGTTTGGAAGGTGATACTAGAAGGGATTTTGAGGGAATGGGCAAGTGAGATAAGAAAGGGAGGAAAGCCAAGGAATGGGATGTATGAGTGAGTCCCTGATGTGGGCAACTGGTGTTCAGTCTCACTGGGAGCCTTCTGATAAACGTTGTGGAACATATCTCAGAATTATAGTGAAGGGGGAGGCAACTGGGGTATTTACCCACCAGCCCTCATCACTCAATTTTAGTATTGTCCCTGGTGCATTAATTATATAATTAATTATATCTGAGCTACTTGGTGTTCAGGCAGAACACACTCTAAAGGCCAAGTACATTCTCAGAGTGACTGGAAGTTGTCAGCCTATATGGGAACAGCCTGTTGTTAGTAACTTCTGAGATAGAACAAAGGCAAATGGGTGGGGCTAATGACATTTTAAAGCTTTGATATTATAAGAATAGAAGCATTCAATATTACAGAAAGAAATGATACAAAATAACTTTCCTTTTGAACAATTTTCCATCAGTGGCATCTAAATAGTTATCTACAAACTTGATGTATCAAAGAAATTAAAATTATAAGAGACCTTGACAATATAATTAAAGTTAATTTGATTCTGGTTATAAAACTAGTTCAAGAGGTTCTTGCTAGATCAATGCTAAAGTTCACCATGTGGGAAGAGTGAATACAATTAAACTGATATTGACACTTCAGTTTAATTAGATAACACAAATGCTTCCATCAGATAACACAAAGCTTTCTATTTATGTACAAATAATTCTAACATTTCTATTTCATAAAGAAAGCTTCAAATTGCTTTACCAAACTAAAGTTTAAAGAGCTTTCATTGCAATATTTAAAAAGTGATATATTCTCTTATGGTTAATGCAAAAATATTTAGTTTGGCCACTGGAATAAGAATTATAATCACTCTCATATTCAAAGATTTAAGACAAAATAACACATCTTTTAACAAACAGATGTTAAGTAAATGTAATGCTAAATAATCTCCTCCAAGAGATAATTCACCTCATAAAGATTAATACCCCCTTGTCCCTTGTCTGGTTTAAAAGTTAATTGCCCAGTAAAGTGTATACAAATATTAATTTTGTTAAATTTTCATTTAAATTCTGAAATATTATATACCATCAGTGTCCTTCGTCATTGGTGTATAAGGGAGAAATATTTTATAAAATACAGTACTTTCAGTCCCCATTTTGTAAAAAATCATAGCTGCCTTCTATTCTCAATTCCATGTTTTGTTCTGTTTTTTTGTCTTGTTTTGTTTTGTTTTACATCTGCCAGCATGTTGGTATCTTTACATTTGGTTGACCCTCATCTACATTCCTTTAGGACCAGAGTCCTTGATCATCTTGCTATTATTGGGACAATGTATTGATCAGAATTACTGAGCAAGGAAGTACAAAGAGGCATCCCAATGAATCTCTAGGTTCCAAGTATAGTCTTCCTTTTCCAATGGTATAACATTAACCTAATCTCCCTTGATTATCAGGATCAATTACTCTGGTCAGTACAGATGCCTTTCTTTGTCTTCTGGTTGCTGAAAAGCCCAAAATATTCAGGAAAAATATGTTGGCTCCATGAAGAATGTATTTTTACTCTTGTACATTGATTTTATGCAGTAATCATACAGAGAATTGTAGTAATTATGGTGAGAAGGCTGGGATTTGTGGAGTATGATACATATAGAAAGTATCTGCACAAAATGAATCCCCCAAATCTCTGTAGAGATTTATTGAGTCTTGGTCTTGTTGTTAAGTTGTGTATGCAAAGAGACTTTGTAAGGCTTTACAGAAAGTAGTCATTTGGTTCTGTGTACTAGACAGAGATTCTGGAGTTGATAAAGCACTGGAAGATATTGGTGTTCTGACTATACATATTGGAGTGATATCACTGAAGAGACCAGAGATTTAGTTGAGGCCTCACACCACACTTCAGGAGCAAAAATAAATAAGACCAAGAGCAAAACATCCTAATCTTGGTACTACTGACAAATTAGGCCAGATAATTCTTTGTTTTGCATTTTAGTATGTTTAGCAGTACCCTTGTCCTCTATGTGTTAGATGTCAATAGGACCTCTTCCCTGAGTCATGATAATAATAAAATGTCTCCATACATAGTGAAATGCCCCCCTGGGAGAAAACTGGCTCTGATTGACAATTACTGCCAAAGAGTAATAGCTATCTTGAGTTGCCTTATGTAATGGGTAAGATTAACAGTGGATTGATACTGCAGAAGAAATATAGTAGACTTAAATTTAGGTAAATATCAAAGAGGGAATCTCAGGAGAAATTTTAAAATATTTTTATATGAAAAAAATATTTATATGAAAATTAAAACAAATTTATCAAAATGTGTGGGATGCAGTGGAAGCAGTACTTAGAGGGAAATTTATAGCATGAAATACATATATTAGAAAAGAAGAAAGGTCTAAAATTACTAATCCAAGGTTTCATTTTAGGAAACTAGAAAAAGAAGTGCAAATTAAATCCAGAGTAAACAGAAGAAAAGAAATATTAAAAATTAGAACAAAGATTAATTAAATGAAATCAATAATGAAAACAATAAAATCAAAATCTGGTTCTGTGAAAATATCAATAAGATCAAAAAGTTTCTAGCCAGGCTAACTAAGAAAAAAAGAGAAAAGACACAGACTAATAATATCAGACATAAAAGAGTGAATATCATTACAGATGTACAGACATTAAAATGATAAGAAAGAATACTATGAACAATTCTATGCCCACAAATTTGATAACCTAGATGAAATGGATCAATTCCTTGAAAGATAAAATATGCTAAAACTCACACAAGAAGGAATAGATGACCTGACTAGGCCTATATCTGTTAAAGAAATTGAAACAATAATAACCTTCAGAGGCCCAGATGAGAGACTGATTTCTCTCATGAACATAAATGCAAAATTTCTCAACAAAATATTATTAAATCAATCTTAAAAGTACATAAAGAATTATACAACACAACCAAAAGGGATTTATTGCAAGTATGCAAGGCTGGTTCAACATTCAAAAATCAATTAATGTCATCAATCATGTCAAGAAACTAAAAAAGAAAAAGCACATAATCATATCAATAGATTCAGGAAAGCATTTGAAAAAAGGACTCCAGGACCATTAATCCACCAGTGTTTCCCACAATATTTAACAAAGATACACTATCTACCTTACTGAAACTTTTTGAGAAAATATTAGAATATAAACAATTCACCACTTATTTTGAGACTACCATAACTCTGGTACCAGAATCAGATGAATACTTTAGGAGAAAGGAAAATTATATGTTTATATTCATATGTTCATAACCTTTGTCATCATAGATTTAACAATTACTAACAAAATATTTACAAATCAAATATAACATGACAAAAATGACAATGTGTCATGAAAAACTGGAGTTTACTCCAAAGTGTAAATTTGTTTAAATATAAAAAAAAAAATAGTTAACCAAATATAAGTTAAAAAGCATATTATCATCACAATTGGTACAGAAAGTGTTTGGCAAAGTTCAACACCAATTGACATTAAAATTCTCATCAAACTAAGAATAGAAGGACCCCTCCCATGAATCTGATAGAATATCCATAAAACTTACCTATACTCTCACATTTGAAAGTGTAAGAATGAACAATTTCCCCTAGGATTTACACTCTGATCACTTTTATTCAATGTATCTAGGTTCTAACCAATGCAATAAAAAATAAAAGGCATAAACATTCGAAAAGATGACATAAAAATATCTTTATAAGCAGAACTTTCCATTCTGTATGTATAATTTCTAAGGACTTTACAAAAACATGAAAATAAATTATCTTACTAAAGGAATTTGACAATGTCAGAATATATAACAAAAATATACAAAGGCAAATTGTATTTCTATACATTAGCAATAAAATTTTTCAAGACAATTTTTTAAAATAATTTATACTAGCATCAAAAATACTATTAAAATAAGGATAAATTCAACAAGGTACACAAGATCTCTATAATGAAAACAAAACACAACAGTGCTTGAGAAAAATATATGAATGGCCTAAATAAGTTGAAAGATATAGCATGATGATTGGAAGACAAAACGTTGCTAAAAGGATAATTCTCTCCATATTAATCTTTAGATTTAATGCAATACTAATCAAATTCCCAACAGGCATTTTGTATAAAAGGACAAGCATATCTAGAATTCATTTGTAAATACAAAGGATCTAGTATACTAAAAATTATTTCCATAAAGAAGGAATTTTAGGACTTACAATTCCTGACTTTAAGAGTTACTGTAAAAATATAGTAATCAAAAGAGTGTGGCATTGACATGAGAAGAGAAAAATAAATGATGGAACAGTACAGAGTCTAAAGATAAACATATGTCAATAGAGTTTCAGTAAAGGTCCAAAGCAATCCAATGGATAAAAGGAAAATGTTTTCAACAAATGGAGCTGAAATTACTGGCGGAGCAAATGGAAAACAATATAAATAAATAAATAAATATGTGTGTATCTCAACCACTATCTTATTTCAAACACAAAAAATAATTGTAGCTAGATCATAGCCATAAACATAAAAATTAAACTCCATAACTCCTTGAAGAAAGCTTAAGAAACTATCTTGACCTTTGTGTGGGTGGTAAATGTATCTTGGGTCAGAATCCCCTTTATTAAAAGAAAAAAAATATATAATGAGTTTCATAAAAATTTAAAACTTTTTTCTTTAAGAGACACTTTTAAAAGTGATTAATGAAACAGCACTTTGAAAAGCTATTCATAATATGTATCTCTGACAAATCAATCCTTTTATCCAGAATATATAAAGAAATCCTATAACTCAATAGCAAAATATGAAAAAGATAAGAAATATTCATAAAAGATTTGACCAGACACTTTACAAAGGAAAGACCAATAAGCACATGAAATTTTTTTCAACATTATACTCATTAGGGACATGACATTTAAAAGCTCAGGAAGATACAATTATATACAGTCTTTGCAATAACGAATGTTTACAAAGGCTAGTGAGAGTGTGGCATGGACTTATATATACTACCAAATGTAAAATAGACAGCTAGTGGAAAGCAGCTGTATAGCACAGGGAGATCAGCTCAGTGCTTTGTGACCACCTAGAGGGGTGGGAGAGGGAGGGGTGGGAGAGGGAGGGTGGGAGGGAAACACAAGAGGGAGGAGATATAGGGATATATGTATATGTATAGCTGATTCACTTTGTTATAAAGCAGAAACTAACACACCATTGTAAAGCAATTATACTCCAATAAAGATGTTTAAAAAAAACACAAAAAATATGCACAGTAAAAGAAGCCAGATGCAATAAATAAATAAATAAATAAATAAATAAAAAATAAATAAAAAGGCTGACAGAATATTAGTGAGAATGGAAAGTAAATGAAATAAGTAATGGTTAAATAACATTGTAAAACTAAGGTAACATCTTCCCTATGATACAATTCCACTCCTACCTATTGATCCAATATAAATGAAAACATATGTCCACACAAAGATATGTGCATGAATGTTGCTGCTTCCATAACAGGACCAAACTGGAAATGACCAAATGTCCATTATCAGGAGAGTGGATAAATGAATTGTGGTATATTCGTTCAATGGAATATCATCAATAAAATGAGCAAATTACTAACGCATGATACAAGAATGAATTGCTAAAACACTACAGAGTGAAAGGCAGGCACAAAATAGTATGTTTCTGTGTTCCATTAATTTATATTTTTGAACAGGCAGAGTATGGTGATAGAAATCAGAACAGTAATTGTCTTCAAGGAGGCAGGTATTAATTGGCAAGGGACATGAGGAAAACTTTGGGACTGATTGAAACATTCAACATCTTGATTGGGGTGTGGATTACTCCATTTATCAAAGGTCATCAGGAGGTACACTTAAAAATATAGCTGACCTTATTATTTAACCTAAAATTCTATTATACCAAGATTGTAATGTTTTGCTTAGAAACTCCAGGAGAAAGCAGTGGAAGTACATCTAAGTGTTACAGAATTCAGTGGAACTATCAATACTAAATAGAAAACATAAGATACCATCAATACATATTAGTATTAATTCCTATAGAATTCTTCCTTTCTAAGGATGTAAATCTAATTTATTGTACTTGAAAGTTAAGTAGAGATATCTATATGTATTTCTAAACTGGTACAAAATATGCTAAGAATCACATAAATAAAATTTTATTTAAATTTTTATTTAAAACCATTAGCTTTAAGGCTCTTTCTCTAAATACAAATACATATACATATACACATAATATTATATGTATTGTGTTTTAAGTGGTATACAAAGATGAGTTTTGATAAATTTTTACCTGTTAAGGAAAAAGTAAAAGTAAAACAGAGGCACACACATTCCATCAATGATATACTATCACAAAGGTCTAAGCCTACAGTCAATCTTCAATTGCTATGAGTTTTTATTTGCATCATATGCTATTCAATTTTCAAAAATTTTCCACTATGAATTATTTTGTGGTTACCCTAAGGCTACAACCACCCCTAATCGATCAAACAGTATTTGGTGGCAAAATAGCCAACTGTGCTAGCTTAGAACTGTCACCTAAAAATATTTTCCAAAACCACATTTTGTTAAGTCTACTGGTATTCATAAACTAATGTCCTTCACTTACTCATATTTACCTATAATATTCACATCAATAAAGCATTATTAGTAGCATTAATAAAAGTACTCATTTGTACATAAACTGATTATATTTTTGACATCTGTATTTGTGTCCCAGAGACATGAAAATAGGCTCCAGAAAAATCATCTATAATCTCTTTACAAACCTTGAAAAAACTTGTAAAAAAGAAATCCTTAATTTTTAAGTTACATAGTTTCAGTGCTCTTACAAGAAAAATAATAAAAGCTATACAAAGTCAAATAGATTAAAATATAAATAGTGAGGAAATAGTTATCACTATAGAATAGTAAAGTTGTATTAACAATTCAATCCAGCTTTTCCAGAAGCAATTTTCCTCTTCATTTAGGAAATTTCAAAATAGAACTAAAAGAATTTCACAATTTAAGGTGCTTCCTTTAGACAGTTTTTAGTAGTTTAGAACTACAAGAATTTCACAATTTAATGTGCTTCCTTTAGACAATTTTTGGTAGTTTAGAACTTCAAGGATTTCACAATTTAAGGTGCTTCCTTTAGACAGTTTTTAGCAGTTAGAGGTATTTAAATACGTTCAACACAATCAGATATGTGATGGGGTAGATGTGATTTTAATGCATGAACATGGCAACTAATCTGGAAGAGCTCTTGAGAGAGATTTCCTTGTGGAGAGGGCTTGCCAGATTTAACAAATAAAATACAGTATGAATGATATTTTAGTATAAATGTGTTGCAAATATTACATGATACATACTTATACTAAGATATTATTGTTTATTTAAAATATAAATTTCACTGGGCATCCTCTATTTTTTTTCTGGAAACCTACTGAGGAGGTAAGTCAGCAGTTGAGTTTTGAGGAAATAAGTTAAGTTAAGGAAGATGTGGGGCTGAAGAATTAGGAGCCCACACATTTCCTAATGAGATTAAAACAGAAATTCCACAGTGGAACTTATTCAGAGTAGACTGCAAAATGTAGGGATGGGGAATAGCAAATGATCATGGTGGAGGCCAAATCAAATATAGACTCTGTATGCCATGGAAAGAAGTCTGAACATTTTGTTGAAGGTATGTGGTTAAGAAATCAGGGGAGAGATGCTGGCATTTGGAAGATTATTCCAGCCATGATGAGGACAAAGAAATTAAGAGGGTATGAGTGGAAATAGTGTGGTCACTTATAAGTCTGGAACATAAAAAAAAAAAAAATCATGTAAAAAATGATGAGAGGTAGTTTGTAAGATGGATGGAAAGAAGGAAACATTTGTTTATTATAGAAAAATAAATTAGCCACCTTCATTTACTGACTAGATGCAGAGCAATAAAAGTGAGAGAAAAATGAAGAATCTCTTCCGGTTTCTTGTTTGGCAGCAAAGGAAGTAATGATGCCATTTACTGAGCTTTGGAAAGTAGGATAAGGGTAGTGTTGAGAGGGAGATAGTGAGTTCAACTTTTGACATTTTGAATTTGAGATAGCTGTACAATATCCAGAAGAACTGGAATATGTAGTTGTATTTATGGTCCTGGAATTTAGTAGTAGGAAACGTTTGCTGAAGAGAAAAATTTTGAGCTATTTGCATAGAAACAGTAGTTGAATTCATGGGAGAAGATGTCATGATTCAGAACATATGTATAGTGTGAAAAGATTTCATCAAGTCTATAAGACAATTATTTTACAATCTTCATTTACCTCATTTAATAGTTTAAAATATTAGAAATGAAGACATTGTACGTTTAAATGAATCATCAATAGACAAATAACTTAATATTATTTTAAACAACCTTGTAAGGTAGATGTTATAGTCCCCATTTTCCAGATGAAGAAACTCAAATTAGTTGAGGATAAACAATTTGATCAAGGTGTGCAGCTAGTAAGAAAATCGAGGGGCAGTGATATTGTCAGTATGACTCCAAAGCTTACAGTGCTTTAATAATGTAATTTATGACTTTAATCTCTATAAATGCAGCACTATTATTAACAATATATTATTTGGAAAAAATAATGAATGAACTGAAATAAAATTTTACCTAATGCTCGAGTCCAAAATATTATAGTACCTAATTAAAAATTTGAAGGTAATGGTGTGTATGTAATACATGCAAAGGTAAACAATAAGATATGCCTACATTTAGTAAAAGCATTAAAACACTAAGAACTTAAAATTTCCAAGTTACCAAATTTTAGATTAAAATAATATATCATGACATAAAATATAAGAAGAATGTTAAATATGTCAAGATTGTTTCGGCCATGGCCACCAATGGAGTCTGATGATAAGACTTTTGATTATGGTGTCCATGGGTCCTAATTTCCTCTCCTAGGTTATGTCTGTTTTTCTAGTGTAATTGTTAATAACATCCCCTTTCCTTGTGAAGTATTCCATGTTAGATGATAAATTGTGTGGTCTTCGCACCTATGGGATATTGTGATATGCTAGTGTTAAGATAAGGGGACATAATTAGGTATTGTCACACAGAAATATTAGAATCCAATTCTTTCACTCTACATTTTCTATCTAGGTACTTCTCTGTCTATATTTATCCTTTCGTCTATATTGTAGCTTAATATTCTAGCATCAGTAACTATGTGCTGCTCATAATCTATGCTAATTGCTGAATTGTCTACACATTATTTCTTTCAATTCTCACAGCAACCATGGATTTTAGTAGTATTTTTAATTAAATGATAGGAGAATTGACTCTCAAAGTCGTTTAATCTCTAATCATAAAGTCCTAAGCAGAAAAATAGAGATTTAATCCTAGGTCCCCATTATACTTCAGGCAGCACCCATGTCACCACAAGAAGCTCAAGCAATTTGATTACCTTTATCTCATGTCTAGTGAGAGCAAAATCAGAAGAGGGGATGCTTTGTAAACTCTTTAACAAATAAAGTAATTCAGTGTAACTGTGCCCTGCCCTAAAAGAGAGAGAGATGATGCGGAAACTTGGCTGAAATTTCATATATGAAGACGAGAAATAAAATCAGTGCTTAGCAATTCCTCCACACTCTATACGGCTAAACAGATATTCTGGTGTAATGCTTGACTGTGGGGTATTGGCCCTTGGAAGCATTAAGCAAATACAAGGAGCATTTTATTTATCGTAGTGATTGAGGGATACTGGTATTTAATGGGTTGACAAAGAATGCAGTCTGCAAGCATTCTCACACAAGGAAAAGTGTTCCTTGTTTCATACGTAATTTTAATGTCCTACAATCATAGAGATGAAAAACATGTTTATAATGAACTGAACATGGAATTTAACTTTCTTTACATATAAACACAACTTTTTCAAAGTTTTAAGATACAGTAAATTTCCAGGAAACACAAATGCTGGTAGAGAGTTTAGAAGATTTTAATTTGTTTTGTTCAGGAATTTAGAGTTGTCCTCAATTTTAGGTACTAGACCATTGATAGTAACCCCTCTAGTGGTGTTTGATTTTCCAATACAGGACAATATATGGCTGTGTTGGTAGTATTCAATTTATAGTGCATGTAGCTAACTACATCGTTTCAACCAATTTTGTCATGCCTCAATATTTACATATTGAAGTTCATGTTATTTTATTATAAATGACTTTTCTCATTTTTCTCCTTATAGTTGTATCATATTCATCCTTTGAAATTATATTTACAGATAGGCTATATTATCTATGAATTTCATTTCAAAGTAATAAAAAAGGCATTAAAATTATTATTATTTTTAATGAAAAGATGTGTTGTGTCTATGAAAACTACTTCCTCAAAGGAATAGAGGAATCTCTCTAGAAGGACACTGGAGAGTTCTGACTCATATTCTTTATAAATTCTGAGGAATTTATACCATAACCAAACTTAAAATGGAAATTAATTTGTCACATCATACCTCACTGATGGAGTTGGTTATTTTGTTAAAAGTGCTTTGAACACCCCAGTTATTACTGCTCATAACCTGAATATTCAAGGAGATAGATGAATCTCTTTGAAAAGCTGGAGTACCTCAAACATTATCTACATCATGACGTTGTGCTGCACCATGCAGATCCTTTCTTCAGGTCTGAGGAACTTATCCAAACTGTTGAGAAGGTTCTTGTCTGCCAATCCTCAGCTATAAGTTCTCTTCAGAATTGCCTCAGCTGGAGATTACTTTTCTTAAAGTCATGTTCTCTGCCCTGGCACTCTGTATTCATTGACTTCTAGACACAGAGTATATACTCCTGGCTCCCTTGCTCAAAGTTAGAGACACTTTGAAGAGCCACCTTAGCTTTGGCACTCCCTGTAGGGTCCACTGATGTCTTGTATCTTCTCCCCATGAATATTGATCCCAAGAGCACTAAACTCTATGTCAGCTTTAGCTTTTTGGGGAAGCCAGCCTGTGACACTCAGACTCTAGATATACAGGAATATTTAGAGTAAGGATTACAGGTGTATGGATAGATATTTAGAAAAAGATGTACATAGGTAGGTAAGTGGATAGGTAGATAAGTCATCATTAAATTGATCTAGAAGTGACATCATTTAATTAACTTCCTATTGGAAATGAGAAAACAGCTCTCCAGTCTTCTTACTCATTTGAAGTCCAATGGCCAGTAAGTGGCAGAAGTCCAAGGGTTCAAGCATCTGAACACTCAAAGCAGAGCATTTGGACACAACGTAGGGCTGTGACATTTAAATCAACAATTTATCCTTTTGATCAATTAACTTTACTGTTTCTCAGCTTTAATCACCATTGTCTCAGCATCCGCTACAAAATATGTAAATGTGCAGATACTTTTGATAATCTGTTGCATATAATGTTGAGTCATTTAATCATGTCTTGTTTATATTTACCCATTTATTATTTTATTTATTATTTATAAGGATCATTAATTTAGTAATAAATAATTAATATTTATTCTTAGTAGCTTAACATATTTCATAATTTATTATTATTATTTAGAGATTATTATCCCTTAAATGTGGGCATGTTAAAAATTATGTATGCCTATGTTCATCTTCCTTTCCATAAAGGTATTCTACTTCATTGTAAACACACACTAAAATTGCGTGCTATATGACATATATTAATGTAATAAAATATACTTCATACACATTTTTTTTCCTACAGTGTGTTTTTTTTTTTTTTTTTTTTTTTTTTTTTGCGGTATGCGGGCCTCTCACTGTTGTGGCCTCTCCCGTTGCGGAGCACAGGCTCCGGATGCGCAGGCTCAGCGGCCATGGCTCACGGGCCCAGCCGCTCCGCGGCATATGGGATCCTCCCATACCGGGGCACGAACCCGCATCCCCTGCATCGGCAGGCGGACTCTCAACCACTGCGCCACCAGGGAGGCCCCCTACAGTGTGTTTTTTTAAAAATATCTTTATGGAGTATAATTGCTTTACAATGGTGTGTTAGTTTCTGCTGTACAACAAAGTGAATCAGCTATACATATACATATTTCCCCATATCTCCTCCCTCTTGCATCTCCCTCCCACCCTCCTTATCCCACCCCTCGAGGTGGACACAAAGCACCGAGCTGATCTCCCTGTGCTATGCGGCTGCTTCCCACTAACTATCTATTTTACACTTGGTATTATATATATGTCCATGCCACTCTCTCGTTTCATTCCAGATTACCCTTCCCCTTTCCCGTGTCCTTAAGTCCATTCTCTATGTCTGCATCTTTATTTTTGTCCTACCCCTAGGTTCTTCAGAAAGAAAAAAAAAATTTTTTTAGACTCCATATATATGTGTTAGCATATGGTATTTGTTTTTCTCTTTCTGATTTACTTCACTCTGTATGACAGTCTCTAGGTCCATCCACCTCATTACAAATAACTCAATTTTGTTTCCTTTTAAGGCTGAGTAATATAACATTCTGTATATGTGCCACATCTTCTTTATCCATTCACCTGTTGATGGACATTTAGGTTGCTTCCATATCCTGGCTATTGTAAATAGAGCTGCAATGAACATTGTAGTACATGACTCTTTTGAATTATATGTTTCTCAGGGTATATGCCCAGTAATGGGATTGCTGGGTCATATGGTAGCTCTATTTTTAGCTTTTTAAGGAACCTTCATACTTTTCTCCTTAGTGGCTGTATCAATGTACATTCCCACCAACACTGCAAGAGGGTTCCCTTTTCTCCACACCCTCTCCAGCATTTATTGTTAGTAGATTTTACGATGATGGCCATTCTGAATGTTGGGAGGTGATACCTCATTGTAGTTTTGGTTTACATTTCTCTAATGATTAGTGATGTTAAGCATCTTTTCATGTGTTTGTTGGCAATCTGTATATCTTCTTTGGAGAAATGTCTATTTAGGTCTTCTGCCCATTTTTGGATTGGGTTGATTGGTTTTTTGATATTCAGCTGCATGATCTGCTTGTATATTTTGGAGGTTAATCCTTTGTCAGTTGCTTCATTTACAAATATGCTTTCCCATTCTGATGGTTGTCTTTTCGTGTTGTTTATGGTTTCCTTTGCTGTGCAAAATCTTTTAAGTTTCATTAGGTCCCATTTGTTTATATTTGTCTTAATTTTTATTACTTTAGGAGGTGGGTCATAAAATATGTTGCTGTGATTTATGTCAAAGTGTGTTCGGTCTATGTTTTCCTCTAAGAGTTTTATAGTGTCTGGCCTTACATATAGGTTTTAAATCACATCTGAGTTTATTTTTGTGTATGGTGTTAGGGTGTGTTCTAATTTCATTCTTTCACATGTAGCTGTCCAGTTTTCCCAGCACGATTTATTGAAGAGGCTGTCTTTTCTCCATTGTATATTCTTGCCTCCTTTATCAAAGATAAGGTGACTATATGTTCATGGATTTATCTCTGGGCTTTCTGTCCTGTTCTATTGATCTATATTTCTGTTTTTATGGCAGTACCATACTGTCTTGATTATTGTATCTTTGTAGTATAATCTGAAGTCAGGGAGCCTGATTCCTCCAGCTCCGTTTTTCTTTCTCAAGATTGCTTTGGCTATTCAGGGTCTTTTGTGTTTCCATACAAATTGTGAAATTTTTTGTTCTAGTTCTGTGAAAAATGCCATTGGTAGTTTGATAGGGATTGCACTGAATCTGTAGATTGCTTTGGGTAGCAGAGTCATTTTCACAATGTTGATTCTTCCAATCCAAAAACATGATATATCTCTCCATCTGTTTGTATCATCTTTAATTGCTTTCATCAGTGTTTTATAGTTTTCTGCCTATAGGTCTTTTGTCCCCTTAGGTAGGTTTATTCCTAAGTATTTTATTCTTTTTGTTGCAGTGGTAAATGGGAGTGTTTCCTTAATTTCTCTTTGAGTTTTTTCATCATTAGTGTATAGGAATACAAGAGATTTCTGTGCATTACTTTTTTATCCTGCTATTTACCAAATTCATTCATTAGACCTAGTAGTTCTCTGGTAGCATCTTTAGGATTCTCTATTTATAGTATCATGTCATCTGCAAACAGTAATAGTTTTACTTCTTCTTTTCCAATTTGGATTATTTTTATTTCTTTTTCTTCTCTGATTGCTGTAGCTAGAACTTCCAAAACTATGTTGAAGTATAGTGGTGAGCGTGGGCAACCTTGTCTTGTTCTTGATATTAGTGAAAATGGTTTCAGTTTTTCACCTTTGAGAATGATGTTGGCTGTGGGTTTGTCATATATGGCCTTTCTTGTGTTGAGGTAAGTTCCCTGTATGGCTACTTTCTGGAGGGTTTTTATCATAAATGGGTGTTGAATTTTGTCAAAAGTCTTTCTGCATCTGTTGAGGTGATCATATGGTTTTTCTCCCTCAATTTGTTAATGTGGTTTATCACATTGATTGATTTGCATATATTGTAGAATCCTTGCATTCCTGGGATAAATCCCCCTTGATCATGGTGTATGATCCTTTTAAAGTGTGATTAGATTTTATTTACTAGCATTTTGTTGAGGATTTTTACATCAATATTCATCAGTGATACTGGCCTCTAGTTTTCTTTCTTTGTGACATCTTTGTCTGGTTTTGGTATCAGAGTGATGGTAGCCTCTTAAAATGAGTTTGGGAGTGTTCCTCCCTCTGCTATATTTTGGAAGAGTTTGAGAAGGATAGGTGTTAGCTCTTCTTTAAATGTTACATAGAATTTGCCTGTGAAGCCACTTGGTCCTGGGGTTTTGTTTGTGGCAAGATTTTTAATCACAGTTTCAATTTCAGTGCTTGTGATTGGTCTCTTTATATTTTCTATTTCTTCCTGGTTTAATCTCGGAAGGTTGTGCTTTTCTAAGAATGTGTCCATTTCTTTCAGGTTGTCCATTTTATTGGCATATGGTTGCTTGTAGTAGTCTCTTATGATCCTTTGAAATTCTGAAGTATCTCTTGTAACTTCTCCTTTTTCATTTCTAATTCTACTGATTTGAGTCTTCTCCCTTTCTTTCTCTTGATGAGTCTGGCTAATGTTTTATCACTTTTTTTTATCTTCTCAAAGAAAAAGCTTTTAGTTTTATTGATCTTTGCTATCATTTCCTTCATTTGTTTTTCAATTACTTCTGTTCTGATCTTTATGATTTCTTTCCTTCTGCTAAGTTTGGGGTATGTTTTTCTTCTTTCTCTAATTGCTTTATGTGTAAGGTTAGGTTGTTTATTTGAGACGTTTCTTGTTTCTAGAGGTAGGATTGTTTTGCTCTAAACTTCCCTGTTAGAATTGCTTTTCCTGCATCCCATAGGTTTTGGGTCATTGTGTTTTCATTGTCATTTGTTTCTAGATATTTTTTATTTCCTCTTTGATTTCTTCAGTGATCTCTTGGTTATTTATTAGTGTGTTGTTTAGCCTCCATGTGTTTGTATTTTTTATGGGTTTTTCCCTGTAATTGATACCTAGGTTCATAGTGTGGTGGTCAGAAAAGATACTTGATATGATTTCAACTTTCTTAAATTTACCAAGGCTTGATTTTTTTACCGAAGATATGATCTATCTTGGAGAATGTTCCATGAGCACTTGAGCAGAAACTGTATTCTGTTGTTTTTGGATGGAGTGTCCTATAAATATCAATTAAGTCCAGCTTGTTTAATGCGTCATTTAAAGCTTGTGTTTCCTTTTTTATTTTCATTTTGGATGATCTGTCCATTGATGAAAGTGGTGTGTTAAAGTCCCCTAGTATTATTGTGTTACTCTCGAGTTCCCCTTTTCTGGCTGTTAGCATTTGCCTTATGTATTGAAGTGCTCCTACGTTGGGTGCATAAATATTTACAATTGTTATATCTTCTTCTTGGATTGATCCCTTGATCATTATGTAGTGTCCTTCTTTGTCTCTTTTAATAGTCTTTATTTTAAAGTGATTTGTGTCTGATACGAGAATTGCTAACCCAACTTTCTTTTGATTTCCATTTGCACAGAATATCTTTTTCCATCCCCTCACTTTCAGTTTGTATGTGTCGCTAGGTCTGAAGTTGGTCTCTTGTAGACCCCATATATATGCGGGTCTTGTTTTTGTATCCATTCAGCCGGCCTGTGTCTTTTGTTTGGAGCATCTAATCAATTTACATTTAAGGTAGTTATCGCTATGTATGTTCCTAATACCATTTTTGTAATTGTTTTTGGTTTTGTTATTGTAGGTCTTTTCCTTCTCTTTTGTTTCCTGCCTAGAGAAGTTCCTTGAGCATTTGTTGTGAAGCTGGCTTGGTGGTGCTGGATTCTCTTAGCTTTTGCTTGTCTGTAAAGGTTTTAATTTCTCCATTGAATCTGAATGAGATCCTTGCTGGGTGGAGTAATCTTGGTTGTAGCTTTTTCCCTTTCCTCACTTTAAATATGTCCTGCCACTCCCTTCTGGCTTGCAGAGTTTCTGTGGTAAGATCAGCTGTTAAACTTATGGGGATTCCCTTGTATATTATTTGTTGCTTTTCCCTTGCTGCTTTGAATATTTTTCCACTTTATTTAATTTTTGATAGTTTGATTAATATGTGTTTTGATGTGTTTCTCCTTGGATTTATTCTGTATGGGACTCTGCACTTCCTAGTCTTGATTGACTCTTTCCTTTCCAATGTTAGGGAAGTCTTCATCTATAATCTCTTCAAATATTTTTCTCAGTCCCCTTTTTTTTTTCTCTTCTTCTATAATTCTAATGTTGGTGCATTTAATATTGTCCCAGAAGTCTCTAAGTCTCTAAGACTGTCCTCAATTATTTTCATTCTTTTTTTATATTCTGCTCTGCTGTAGTTAATTCCACTATTTTATCTTCCAGGTCAATTATCCATTCTTCTGCCTCGGTTATTCTGTTATTGCTTCCTTCTAAAGAATTTTCAATTTCATTTAGTATTTTGTTCATCATTTTTTGTTTGCTCTTTAGTTCTTCTAAGTCCTTATTAAACGTGTCTTGTATTTTCTTCATTCTATTTCCAAGATTTTGGATCATGCTTACTATCATCACTCTGAAATCTTTTTCAGGTACACTGCCTATTTCCTCTTCATTTGTTTGGTCTAATGAGTTTTTACCTTGCTCCTTCATCTGCTGTGTATTTCTCTGTCTCCTCATTTTGCTTAAGTTTCTGTGTTTGGAGTCTCCTTTTTGCAAGCTGCAGGTTCGTAATTCCCGTTGTTTTTTGTGTCTGCCCCCAGTGGGTAAGTTGTTTCAGTGGGTTGTGTAGGTTCCTCATGGAGTGGACTGGTGCCTGTGTTCTGGTGTATGAGTCTGGATCTTTGCTGCCTGGGGTCAGGACCACGTCTGGTGGTGTGTTTTAGGGTGTCTGTGAACTTTGCATGATTTTAGGCAGCCTCTCTACTAATGGGCGCTTTGTCCCTGTCTTGCTAGTTGTTTGGCATGGGGTTTCCAGCACTGTAGCTTGCTGGTTGTTGAGTGCACCTGGGTCTTAGCATTGAGATGGAGATCTCTTGGAGAACTTTTGCCATTTGATATTACTTGTGGCTGGGAGGTCTCTGGTACAGCAATGTCCTGAACTCGGCTCTCCCACCTCAGAGGGTCAGGCCTGACACCCAGCCAGAGCACCTAGACCCTGTCAGCCATGCAGTTCAGAAGAAAAGGGAGAAAAAAAAGAAAAGAGGAAAGAAAAAATTAATAAAAATAAAATAAAGTTATTAAAATAAAAAATATTAAAATTAGAAAAGTAATTAGGAAATAAAAAAGAAGAAAGAAGAGAGCAACCAATTCAAACAACAAATCCACCAATGATAACAAGTGCTAAGAACTAAATTAAAAAAAAAGGACATACAGAACCATATGACAAATGGTAAAAACAAAGCTATACAGAAAAAATCACACAAAGAAACATACATATACACACTCACAAAAAGAGAAAAAATATATATATAAAAAGGGAGAGTGCAACCAAATAAATAAACAAATCTGCTAATCATAATAAGGTCTAAATGCTAAACTAAGATAAACATAAAACCAGAACCAAATTAGATGCAGAGAGCAAACCCCAAGTCTACAGTTGCTCCCAAAATCCACCACCTCAATTTTGGGATGATTCATTGTCTATTCAGGTATTCCACAGATGAAGTGTACATCAAGTTGATTGTGGAGATTTAACCCACTGCTCCTGAGGTTGCTGGGAGAAATTTTCCTTTCTTTTCTTTGTTCGCACAGGTCCTGTGGTTCAGCTTTGGATTTGGCCCTGTCTCTGCTTGTAGTTACCTGTGGGCGACTATTCCCCACCCAGACACGACGGGGTTAAAGTCATGCTGATTAGGGGACTCAGGCTCACTCAGGCTGGGGGGAGGGAGGGTTATGGAGTGTGGTGTGAGCTTGCGGCAGCAGAGGCCGGTGTGACGTTGCAGCGGCCTGAGGCATGCCATGTGTTCTCCCAGGGAATTTGTCCCTGGATCAGGGGACCCTGGCAGTGGCAGGCTGCACAGCCTCCTAGAAGGAGAGGTGTGGATAGTGATCTGTGCTTGCACACAGGCTTCTTGGTGGCTGCAGCAGCAGTCTTAACATTCATACCTATCTCTGCTGTCTGCGCTGATATCTGCAGCTTGCGCCCATCTCTGGAGCTCGTTTAGGCAGGGTTTTGAATCCCCTATCCTTGCACATCCATAAACAATGGTCTCTTGCCTCTTAGGCAGTTCCAGACATTTTCCCAGACTCCCTTCTGGCTAGCTGTGGTGCACTAGCCCCCTTCAGGCTGTGTTCATGCAGCCAACCCCTTTCTTCTCCCTGGATCTGAACTCTGAAGCCAGAGTCTCAGCCTCCAGCCCGCACCCACCCCTGCAGGGGAGCAGGCAAGCCTCTCAGGCTGGTACTTCTGGTCAGCACTGATACTCTGTGCAGGAATCTCTCCACTTTGCCCTCTGCACCTCTGTTACTGTGCTCTCCTCCATTGCTCCAAAGCTTCCCCTGCCACCACTCTCCATCTCTGCCAGTGTAGGGGCTTTCTAGTGTGTGGAAACTTTTCTCCTTCACAGCTCCCTCCCAGAGGTGCAGGCCCCATCCCTATTCTTTTATCTCTGTTTTTCCTTTTTTCTTTTGTGCTACACAGGTACGTGGTGATTTTCTTGCCTAAAGGACATCCTCACTGGTAAAGAAGAAGTAAAATTGTCTTTGTTTCCTGATGACAAGATCTTGTATATAGAAAATCCTAAAGACTTAAAAAAATATTAAATCTAATCAATTCAGTAAAGTTTCAGGATACAAAAATTAACAAGCAAATCTCAGTTGCATTTCTATACACTAACAACACAGTATCTCGAAAGGAAATACAGAAAACTATCCAATTTATAATAGCATCAAACCAATAAAATACACAGGAATAAATTTAACCAAGCAGTTGACAGATCTGTTCACTGAAAACCATAAGATCTTGATGAAGGAAATTGAAGAAGTCACACTAAATGTAAAGACATCCTGTGTTCATGGATAGGAAGAATCAATATTGTTAAAATGTCCATACTACCCAAAGCCATCTATGTATGCAGCACAATTCCTATCAAGATCCAATGTGGAATTTGGACATTCATGCAGTCCCTATCAAAATTCCAATAATACTTTTCACAGATAGAAAAAACAACCATAAAATTTGTATGGGAGTAGGAAAGATCCTGAATAATCAAAGCAATCCTGAGAAAGAAGAACAAAACAGGGGGCATCATACTTTCTAATATCAAACTATACTACAAAGCTGAAATAATCAAATGGTATGATACGGTCTTAAAAATTAACACATAGACCAATGTAACAGTATCAATCACCCAGAAATAATACCTCAAATATATAGTAAACTAGTATTTAATAAGGAAACTAAGAACACTCAGTGGAGAAAGAATAGTTTATTCAATAAATGGTGTTGGGAAAGTGGATAATGATATGAAGAAATTTAAATTGGACCACCATCTTAACATTACTCACAAAATTAAACCTTAATGATTTTTAAATAGATTTCTAATGGGAGAGATAACGTTTTCTTGTTGGCCATTGGAAGATTTATTAATTATTAATGTGTTTGGTGTGTAGAAGGAAATTAAAGTATAAAATTTAATATAAAGAAATATATCAAGAAACAATAGACTCAAGTATATCCCTACCAAATTAATAACATAAGAAGTCCCAATATCATATATTATAGTTTTGTCATTACTGAAAATTGTGGATTGCCCAGGAGTTGGAAACATATGAGTTGGAAGACAAATGCAATTATGACAAAATGTAAATTAACTGACATTTTTGGAGAATCAGTATAAACAAGTGTTAGTTGTTGACCTTATACAAATTAATGTCAAGGAAATTGAAAAAAATTAATAATGAAATGACTTAATCATTAAATTTAATCATTAAATACATGAGAAACTATATACTTATACTCTGTAAAATTAAGCACAGATACTTACATGGTATTTACATATTGAAATACATAAGAAAACAACTTCATTTATGTATTCATATTTAATGTTAGCCTTTTCTTTTTGGTAAACATTTTCATTTATTTGCCATCTGTACACCACAGACTGCTTGACAGGAAAATTATTTTCTAGTCCAGAGCTAATATTTTCAGAACATTTTCATGTAACAATACCTCTGAACATGTAATGAACTGATGGAAATGAGAAAAAAACACTGCTGGCTATATATGTGTTACAGGGAGAATTTTACCAAAAAAAAATAATAATAACTCAGAATCATCATCATCAATTAATAGTTTTATTTAACTATTAGTTTATAAAAATAAAATAAAATAATTAGTTTATTTTATTTTTAAGTACTATTTTTTCTCTCTCCAAACAACTAGATTTTTAGTTTCAGTGACAGAAAATATTTAAGCAAAATCACTTAATATGGGAAGCTATCAATGGCCCATCCCCAATGATCCACAAAAACAAAGCAAAGCAAAATAATCTTCCATAACAACAAACAGAAGTTGTCATATTGGCATGCTTAAAAGTGAACATTAAAGAAAAATTGAAGAAAGAAAAAAGAAATCAATACAGATATGTAGAGTAGCTTAGAGCTCTGTATATGTTGTTTACATGTATTATATAATATTTACCTCTACTAGTGTGTGAAGATAGTTACCACCCATATTTTTCAGGGCAAACTCAGTCTCAGACAGGTTAACATTCCCAGAGTTATACAGTCCATATACGGAAGAGATGAGCCTCAGATATTGAAGGCTCAATAAGCAAGTCTATTACACTTGTTTTTTTTTATCAATTTGGAAATTGTTGGATCAATGTCTTCTGAGAGATATATAACTTTCCAAAATGTAAAATGTTGTTTTTCCCATTTCCCAGGTGGAAGCTATCATCTACAAATAGGTAGATGTTCCTATCTACCTATAATTTTTATAATAGGATTTCTCACTTAAATTTTTAAAAATTATTCCCTTTTTAATACACACAGTGATTCAATATAACTATTGAATTTGGGAAGAAATGTATACTCCCCTTACTGTAAATTGCATTCTAATCTTTAAGTTTGCATGTCATCACAAATATTATATAGTATTTATAAAAATCTCTTTCTACTGATAATAGCAATAGTTATTAGTATTGTTTTTGCAGTATTCAGACTTGATAATAATGTTTTATTACCTTTAGACAAATTTTCTTTGTATTGTTTTTGATAATTTTGAACTGATATTATGGTCTTAATCTATCCCTTTAATGTACTGTATGCAGAGACATGGATATTTTTTACTATTTGAAGCCAGTTTCCTTACTAGATTTATTTTGTCTATCATCAAATACAAACTTTTGATTAACTAGAGTATTTTTATTGATCAGGGATAATATATGATTACTCAAATCCCCTTTTCTATGCATGACCAGCAGCTGGCAGCCTGTTGCTTCTCTGTATATTTTACAGTTTTAGTGTAATTTGGTGACTGACATCCATTTTCAAAAGTACACATTACTCAGTATAATATTTGATGAGATGTAAAGTATTTGCCAATGCCTGATGATTGAGGAAAGTACAAATATCGTTGTACTAGGCATTCTTCAAAGATGTCTGTGGTGTAGTTTGAGATGGAATGGAGATGTTTAATCTCTGTCAGTGGTGTCAATTTTTTTAAATAATGAAAGACAACAGTGAAGATATTATGAGGTATAGTAGTTAGAAAATTTGTTCTGCATCTATTTACAAGCTATCTCTCATAAATGGCTGTAACAGCACATCTGGAAATTGAAGTTTCTAAACTTTAATTACTTCAGTGGAAAAAGGAAGCTAGTGAGAAGCCAGTAAAGAAATCAGAGGAGGGTGAAATTCGTGAAGCTCTAATAAAAACTACACTAATTTATATGCTTTTAGAATGAACTTCTTAAACTGTGTTACTTGGATTGAGCACTGTTAACTTCAGTATCTGGGCATATTTTTAAAACTCAAAAGAGAAGCCTGGTAATGGTTAAAGTGGTTATCAGGAAAGATTAATTTCTGCAGAATATATGGTTACACAGAACAATTCATTTAAGACTTGTAGTAGAGAAGCCTATATCCCGAAGCTGGATTAGATTTCTAGCTCTATGTCATTAGCATATATAGTTTACAAAGTCGTTTTAATATATTTTATATTATTTTATCTTCAATGTTACTGTTTAGCCTTAATCATGGTAGTTAATATGTCTGAGCCTTTGTTTTCTCATCAATAGGACAGAATGGTAGCAATATGTTCTCAACACAAACTCCAACATATGGAAGACTCAAATGAAATGGAGGAGATAAAGCAAGTGAAAGTATTTTATAAATTTTGTAACTATACAAAGAGCGCTGTTATTACACTAGTTATGTAAATGCCGGTGTCTTTAAGGCCACATTTCCTGAGCTAATATAAATCAACAGTATTTAACTGAAATTAAAGAATTTAATTCCGTAAAGGCCCAGAAAAGCTTTCTAGTCTACCCCCTTTCAATGTATTAAGTCGAGAGATAGTCACTTGGTTTTAGCTACAACAGAAGTAATGGAGATGTTCACTTATTTCACCTGAGAATTTTAAAACATCAATCTTATTTTTGACATCTAGAACTAGCATACTTAATTACTTCTAAATAATCTGCTATGTACTAAGTACCATAGTACTAAGAATCATAGTAGTTTCATATCAGAGAGTAAGGTCTTATATGTCCCAAACACTACTTCACTGAGACCCACCTTCCTCCCCCACCAAATCCTGGCGCGAAAATTCGATATGGCAAATAGCAGAAACAATGTAATGTTCAAAAGAATGTGAAATTCAGCAATCACTATGTAAATTAGGAAATATATCTCCACAAATGTGAATGATGACAAATTGTTTCCACAAGGCAAAAAAATAGGGTCCATTTATTGAGTGATCGACAAAACTGAAATGTTTTGTCAAATTAAACGCACAGTTCCTGCTCCTAATTCTCTGCTCCCTAACAGATGAGAAAATAGAATTCAAACATTTTTCCTGGAAGGTAATGTTTCTGGAGTGTCCTAGTCAACTACTTGGAGACAATGGATAATATTACAATCACACTCTGCTCACTGGATTTATAAAATGTTCCACGTAGGAAGACAACTCAGGTATATATTTATGGTTGGCTGAACCCAAAATCAATGACTATAAGTTTAAGGAAAGTTTTTGGCAATAACCAAGGACATTGACCAAGACACTGCCTCGTTGCCTCTGCTTCCTCCTTGAGGGAGATAAGTAGGGAAGATGCTTCAGGATGCCAATGTTTCAATCTTTATCTAGAGTTTAGAACAATTATTCATTCCTGAGCTAGAAATGAAATGAAATGGCATCAAGCCAGGAAACTGGGGAATGATCATGGTGTAATTAGCAAGAAAGGCAATGTGTCCTTAGGTTCATAGCAAAATATGATACTAAAGCATTCAGAGTGGCTGAAAACCCATACTTGCTTGTGGTATCCCAGATCCTGAGCTAAAGTGTGAAGTAGCAAGAATGGTACTGGTTCCTAAGTCTCATGGGTGTGAATAAGCCCATAATAAGCTTCTTGCTTTTGTCCAGACCATGTCATATTGGACGGCTGGTAAACTAGTTCTACAAGTTGGATTATTCAATAAATAAAACTTCACAGAGCTGAGAAAGGAAAAGATAGATAAAATGAAGACAGGATTCATAGGGTTTTATTCCAGGTAATTTTGGATCAAATCTAGTGGTGAGAAATGTTTACAAGCACTATAATACAAAATAAACAATAAGTAATTGTCATTGCCCTGTCTAAGCAATGATGTCTCAGAGATGTATTTCGTGTTGATACTGGGAGTTCAGTAGGAGTGGTTCTTGGGATTCAAGAATATCAAGGGCATAAAAGCCAAAGGGAAAAGCATGGCAAAGTTCTAACTTCTACCTACAATATTCAGTCAAATAATTGAAAATATGTGTTGTTTTTTCCACAAAATGTTTGTTTCTCTTTACTCAAATTTATCAATCCTAATTTTTTTCTTTATAGAATATAACTTATTTCTCCCTCCCTAAATAGAATGACTGTAGATTTCCAGACTTCTTTTAATATTGCTCTCAATTTTGCACTATTTTTTCATTTCTATGAAATCTTCCACAATTGTTCTAGCAGTTCCTATCTATTCTTTATTACCTCATAATTACAATTTTACCAAATTTAACAGTTAACTCTTTTGTACTGATTAATGTTTGTTTATGGTTAGTGGAATCATACTAAGGTTAAAAACATTGCTGCTGGTTTTAATTTTCCTTTCTTTTCTTTTTTCCCTTTATTACACCCTGATACTTACTGGGCATGTAGACAAACAATAAAGGTTGAATTGTTATAATTATCATTAAAATATTATTATATTAAATTTTATATTTGAAAAGAAAGAATTTCAAAAGAGTTCCATTGCTGGTATTTTCATGCTCTAAAAAGGAGATAATGAGATGCTGAAATATCAATTGACCATTTCTGTCTTTTTATTTCTCACTTTAATGACCACTGCAGTTTCAGTAAAAAATTTTTTAAATTTTTTTTGACTATATCATTTTTTAAAGTTGAGTGACCTAAAAGACATATTTTGCTGTTATACGGTGGAAAATAGAACCCTAAAACAGGCCTCCTGACTTTCAGTATATCACAAGAATGCATTATAAGATATAAAATATCTTAGATTAAGATCCCCTACATTGGTGGATTTCTAAAGCACACTATCCCGTTTTTAACAGTCTAGTTCTTAGTAGGACAAATAAGAACAATAACATGACCTGAAAGTGAAAGAGTTGGGAAGTCACTTGCTGAACTAAGTTTTCTAAATTTGGACAATTTTTTTTAATGGTATATTTGATGCTGCTGTAGCAAGAGATCAGCTTGGTGATATTCAACATTTTTTTTTTTAATTCACTGCTATAGAGTGGCTAACAATGAGAACAGGTGCCGGAGGTAGCCCAATATGAACCACTGCATCCAACATCAGAAGTCTAGCTGCATCTTCCTCCATTTTCTGAGACTCAACTAAATTTCATAAAATATCCTGAGTTCCCAAAAATATCAATAACATTTACAATATACCATGTTTCAGTTATTGTAGTTTACATTGTAAAAGACATCAGTTTTTCAAAAGACATGGGTGTCAAATTCTGTCTCTGAGTGCTCTTATATTTCTCCTTCATAGGCTAGATACAGATAGATAGGTGCAGGTGTAGATATAGAAAATAATTAATGAAAAATATGTATTTTATGATGTGGTAGATTAATTTCCTTAATGGCTTTTATTTTAATCTCTTCCTACATTTACCTTTTGTCATGTAAATTTACAAGGCTCCTGCATTCTGATTCTGATCTTAGTCCAGTGATTTGCTTTGGTCAGTAGAATTCTAGAAGGTATGACATGAGTAGATAAAGCATTTGCACACTTTTGCTTATGCCTTTTCCTTGTTCTTTCACCATGAAAATGACATATACCAACCACACTGCTGAAGGGTGTGATCCCCACAAAGCAGTCAAGTTTCCTTCATCATCTCAGCTGAGGTCTGCTGCATTAGCCAATAGCCAGCTGACCTACAGACATGTGGGCAAGTACTGTTTATATCAGCAGACCCATATATCCAACAATCCTAGGTTCATGATCAATGGATACTATTGTTTTATGCCATTAAGAATTTATTATAGAGTATTATTATGGCAATACATATTTAATACAAATAGTACTGAATTATAGATAAAATTTTGTGGAAGAGTCTGAAAATTTAGGTTCTTGTGAGGACTGAATCAGAAAATGTATATGGTAATTCTGCACTTAATAATCTTTCAATAGTTGTTTGTCATCTCCTTATCCTTCATAAATCACCAAAGAATCTCTTTAATTCCAAATGGTATGTCTGAAGGCAAATAAGAGAATTAGATAGTTAACACAATCATAAAAGGTGTGTTTGTGTGAGATAATCATTGCCACAAAACCACATGTGCCCATGTACCCATGTATATAAACAGACACATACAAGTCACCAAATTTCCAGTTTTTAAGGACACATTTTTCCTTCAGTTTAGATAGAATTTCACAAACCTTTATTCTATACAATCTGAGCAGTTACACATTGCACCTCCATGTTTCTAAGAGTGTTTGGCATGAGAAAATAGAAATTAATGACTAAAATTTCTCCTGATTGGTCCATTCAGTCTTCTGCTCTTCTGATGCCAATAATCACTAGCAATCTGGTTTTAGTAATCCTTCTCCAAGGTTGTCTTCTTCTCTTGCTTCTTACCTCCTTCTTCATGTTGAGGATATATCTCTTTCCTACATCTCCTCATAGTGTCCTTGTATGTATAAAACATATTGAATGTTTCTGGATAGCAGAATATAATTACAATACTGATCATAACACAATTTTAAATTCTTCCCATTCTAGAAACTTGTCTGCATTTCCACATCACAGAAATGTTCTCCCCTAGTCCTCTGTAATCTTACTGACTCATTTTCTTATCTCCCTTTATCCTCATCTACTAGATGTGTCATGCTTCAAGCACAACACAACCAAATCTGCAGCAATTATGAACAATTCCCAAATATAGCTATGGTTACTATTTTATATAAAATAATTTATTCTTCTCTTTGTTTTTTCTTTTCCTTTCAGACTTTGCCTGGAGTCAGATTGGTTTGGTGAGTGATTCAATTCACTTTTCATTTGTCCATCAGAATATTTCTAGAATAACAATCATAACAAAAAAAAGCCTCTCTGTTTTTTCTTCCTGAAAGCATAAGTGACTATTTAAACTATTTAGCTGATATATATATATACATATATACATATATATATATATTACATATATATATTATATATATGTAATATGTATATACACACACATATATATAGTATCAAAATTTATAGATAATATCAAATGTGTTTATGATACCAACTATTACAGTACATAGTGACTAAGGTTAAGGTGTTGGTTAAATATTTAAGAACATATAATTAATCAAAACAGTCTTGTTTGGTATTATTTAGATACAATTATTTGGCTGCCATAATTGCATTATGGTTTTTTTTTTGTATTCTATTTCCATCTCACTCTGTATAGTAATTTTTTTATTTCTTTGCATGTGCTTTAAATTTCAAATGCAAGAATATGCCATATCTATGACTTTATTCTTTCAATTTCAGATGAAGAATGTAACCTACACTTACTCTAGGGGCAAGTGAATGATTCCTGTATCATAAGAGTGAGGTTAAGATTTTTATTTTAAAAAGTTGATAAATAAGAATTAGAGAAAATGGTTTGAGTTAGAATAGACCAATGACATATTAGAAAATATCTAAGCCTAGCATTGATTTTCAGTTACTTAGAAAAGATAAAATCTGGTGTAGTGAACATTGGCCGTTTTAGTTTCTGCTGCCCTTCCTTTGACTTCACTTTTAATTTTGTGAATTTCCCATCTAAATAGTTATTGGAGAAAAGATCTCCCTTCCCAGTACAAAAGCCCAAAATAATATATTTATAATACTTCCTTACAGCTATCTCTATATGTCAATTATTTGGCTCTATATTACAATTTATTCTGGAGTGACAGTAACCAGCTCATCGTGTCATAAGATAGAAGTTTTCTAGGTGAGATAGTTGATGATAAGCCTCCTAATACTTGAAGAATAAAAAGCAATAAAGGAGGTTTGAGGATAAGTGAATGGGCCACTCAGAATCATTCTGTATTCTGAGTATTAAAGAAGTTGGTTTTGTGGAAGAACTCTTAGTATCCACATGAAGAAAAAAGACCCACTCTGTAAATATCCATTATTTTAGTCCATTCAGGCTGCTATAACAAAATATCACAGACTGGGTAGCTTATAAAAAACAGAAATCTACTTCACACAGTTCTTGAGGCAAAGTCAAGATCAGAGTGCCAGTAGGGTTGAGTTCTGGTGAAGGCCCTCTTCCAGGTTGTAGACTGTCAATTTCTTGGTGTGTCCTCCCATGGTGGAAGGGGCTAAGTTCTCTGTGGTGTCTCCTTTGTAAAAGCACTAATCCCATCTGTGAGGGCTTCCCCTTCTTGAACTAAGCCCTTCCCAAAGCCCTCACCTCCTAATCTATCACAATGGACATTAGGATTTTAACATGTGAATTCGGCAGGGTTGGGGTGGGGGACACAAATATTCAGACCATAGCATATCACCATTCTCTTTCATTAGAAGCACATGATCCTCCTCCAAAGCAATCTTGGTTCTAGAGATCAAGGATTGAAATATATACAACAATATATTTGGTTTCACCAGGTTAGCTCTGGCTGTTGCCATGACTGATGGCCCAACATGCTAGCATCAGCATTCATGTTCCCTTGGTAAAGGACCATATCTTGCAGGAACCAACCAGCCGCCTAGTGTCAGGTTGGCTACACTTCACTAAAAAAACAATTAGTTTGAATTTTGGTTTTATTTTCCTATCTGCTTTGCTGCTGCTTGCATCAATACTGTTGGTTCCTTCAGTGTTTACTTTTATGTTATTCCTTAGCATTGCTTTTTGGAGTCTCAAATATGGTGTCACCTGAGAGAGAACACACTTTGAGTTTGGGGTACTCTCTGAAGAATGGGGTACATGCTCTGAACATATTTTATCCTCATACACAGCATGTAGGTCCTGGATCCAAGGGCTAGAAGAGCAAACATCAATTTTTCTTATTATATATGAGGATACAGTCTCATAATTCTTGAGTCTGTAAATTAGATACTTTAGAAACCAATGGTGCCATAAACCCTCCACAGTAATCAATTCTATTGGATTTTTTAGTTACAGCCATTTCACCATTTCATAATTCTCATGCCACTGAGTGAATGGAAAAAAAATTGCAGCTATGGTATTATTTAGGGAAGTTTTTCTTAAATATCGAGAGGGTTCTGGGGTGTGTCTAAACAGTGCAGCCTGAGAGAAGCGTGGATAACACCAGAGGATGCAGAGTGGTGGAAGAATGTTATCTCAGTGCCCTGTCCAGTGAAAACAACAAAAGGAACATTATAGCTGTTTCACACAATCAGGATAACTATGAATTCGGGTCCCTCAGGATTGATAATTTGGATAAAGTATCCTTCAATGTATTCAGTATGATAAATTGTGAGCCATAATCTGGTACAAAACAAATAAAATAGGCACATTAATGATATCTTGTCACACTGAAAAGTTATGGCTTACTGCAAAGGAGTGCAGCAATAAATAGGAAAGACAGTGTGGCTCAATGGGAAGATTTTCAATATACTAAGTGAAGACTCAAGTCAGAGCTGTGAATGGCAATGACTTCTCAAAACAAGGCAGTGCCTGGAACAAAATATTGCTGTATTTGTTTATGAGGAGGTACCCTTACTCCCTTTCCTAAGACAGGGCAAGAACCAACTGATCTCTGAAAGTTAACTCTAGCTCCATGATTGTCAAACTTTATTTATCACTGTTCCCCTTTTGTTTTTCCAGGTAATTGTCATCTTACTTTTCCTTTCTGTTTGTGTGTTTAAAACTTTGGTTAAAGTGGCAACATTCCTTCTGAACAAATTTTTATCCCAAATATTAATGCGATATTGCAGGACACAGAAAATGTGCCCTACATGGATGCATAATATGTGGATTGCAAGAGGCATTGGATTTCTTTGCAAAGAACCAATTTGCAAGGTGTATTTTATAAACCCATGTGCTACCTTCTGGTTGTTATGTATTAATCAATACTTTTTTCTCAAGAGACTAAATTTTCTTCTTTCTGTTCTGTTTAAGGAGTCTTATACAGTGGGTTAATTCCTACCTTTTTAGGAGAAATTTCATTATTAAAGGACAAGTCATTCCTTGATTTGTTCAAATTCTTTAAATGCTTCCACTCAGTGATTTTACTTAAAAAAGAGAGAGGTTAAAAAGAAAGAAAGGGGCCTCCCTGGTGGCGCAGTGGTTGAGAGTCCGCCTGCCGATGCAGGGGATACGGGTTCGTGCCCCGGTCTGGGAGGATCCCATATGCCGCGGAGCGGCTGGGCCCGTGAGCCATGGCCGCTGGGCCCGCGCGTCCGGAGCCTGTGCTCCGCAACGGGAGAGGCCACAACAGTGAGAGGCCCGCATACCACAAAAAGAAAAAAAAAAAAAAAAAAAAAAAAAAAAAAAAATTGAAAAAAAAAAAAAAGAAAGAAAGAAAAATTAAATGAAAGAGGTCCAAACACATTTCTATATCATGAGGATTATGAAATAGCTTCATTTAAAAATAAAAAAGGAAATACTTCAGTAACACACCTGCTCGTGAATATTTTAGGTTTATTATGATTTTCATAAAAATCTGTAAGACTTGCCCAAGTAAATAAAAAATATGCCTGAAGAGAATGACATTTGTCCACTAATGGTTGTTCTGAAGGAGAGAGCATTTCTTCACAGCCTCTACTGGTCATGGGTGAACTCTGCTATTAATGGTCTGTGAATAGCATCATGGATACTCTCCTGGGGACAGGCCTAGTTGCTAATAATTTCTACCATGCGAATATGCTCATTGACCTACAATGGGGATGAAAGTGCAGCCTTCTGGAGCTGTTTGCAGCAATTAAAGTCAATGCCCAGGGTGGATAATTTCCATCAGAACAAGAAGAGTGTCTAAGGCTGTGCTCAGTCTTTGTCTCATATCCTGTAATTCTTGGTGCTTTTTTCCTGAAGCTCCATATCGAGTGACTTCTTCTAGTGAGGGTTTCCAGCAGAGTCAATGTGTCTACATTGTCACGTGTATGAAATCAGGCAGTTCAGAACATAATAATACTAATGGGAATGAGGTAACTTTTCTGTACATTAATGCCTGTATTTTTGATGTACTTTCACTAGAACCTGAAGGTGTGTAGGTGGAAACGACAGCCTAATAGAGCTGTATATGGGCTCTAAGTTGGAAAAGAGCAGAGTAAAAGTCAGAGAGGCTTTTTTTATCCTCACCCCATGAACTTACTATTATTCCTCATTGAGATATACCAATATACATTGATAATTATGTATCTGGTTTTGAAAGTTTGATAGAGTGATAATATATTCCTCAAACCCCAACCCCAAATTGGCGAATAAAGAAAAATATCACCACCTCTACCACAAGTATAAAGCATGAGACAAAAGGGTATATATTTCCTGATGCCTGTTTCCTCTTCAGTCAGAAGAGACTGTCACAAAGAGCCTCATGTGCATTTGTTCTAACTATATATTTTGACTGCCAGAAATTGCACCTTTCTAAAAACATTTTTTTTTATTTACCAGTTTTTTCTAACATGGATCAATATGTAATTTTAGGATAGAAAACTAAAACAAGCTTCACTGTCTGGAAAAAAAAAAAAACTCTCTACCTGAAACCTATGACAAAGTTATGTTTCATTGAGTGACTGGGCGAGATCTCTACACATATTACTTTAAGTGTATTTGTTGATGCTTTTTTGTCTTTGTGAAATGGTGCATGAAAATGAAGAACATTAAAACTTTGCTAGAAAAAGAATTACTGTAACAGTTATTAAATCTGTTACATTTTGCAATAGATGAAAATCAGATAAATCTCCAGAACATAAACACAACTATGTCAAAAACAAACAAACAAACAAACAAAACAAACCTTGGGTAGCCATTAAATATAGGCCTGGATTTTGGTTGACGTTCCTAATTTTCCCTAAGAAAAGTCAAACCATGTCTCCAGAATATCAGTTTGGAAAAGCTGTTTCTAATTAGCAACAGATAACATTGGCATTTGAGGGGCTGAAGTTCAATTGCTATCAATAAACTGTTTGAAAAAAAATATTTTGCATACATGCTTGAAGAACATGCTGTCCATGAATTTCCTACAGAAACCATATTTTATTTTTAATTAAGGCTAATTGATTTCACATTTTATAGTTTTATCTATATCTCATCACAATCCAGCATACTTTATATTTATTACATTTATTGTTTTCCTACCCTTCTAAAATGTAACCTTCATGAAAGCTTGGATTTTGCTTATTATGTCAAATTGTATATCCAGGAACCAAGACCAATTCCTGGCACCTGAAGAGTGCTCAATACACATTTGTAGGAATAATGAATGAGAATGTCAATGTCAATGAGATATCCTTTCAGATCTCAGGTGGCTTTTTATTTTACATCGCAGAAACTATGGGTCTTATAAAATAACTTCTTTTCTTCCTTGACTATTAGAAGGCTTAAGATAAGATACTTGTTATATACCTAGCAAATATAGAGTACCAGCTGAATATCTTTTGGGCTTCATAATATTATTGATATTATTTTATGTTTTAATTCTCACAAATATTTGATGTGCCTTTCTACTTTGTTATTTTTGAATGTTACATAAAATATTCTATAAATCCAGAAAGTAAGGAGAAAGATGAAATAAGGAAGATGGGATACTGAGTACATTAATGAAAAAAAGGAGGGAATAAAAAGAAAAAGAAAAGGAAAGGAGGAAGGAAGGAAAGAAAGGAGGGAGAGAGGGAGGGAGCCAGGGTTATGCAAAAAGCAAGCAAATAGAAAGAAACAGGAAAGTTCAATGGGCGGAATTGTTAAAGAGAAGGAAACACAGGAAATGACTGGTACTGAGGAAGAAAAGACTTGGAAAAAATTGGAAAGACTGAAACTACAGAATACATTACAAAAATTTCTTGCTTAAACATATATTCTGGGTAAATACAAATCGTGGCTAACTGTACTTTGATTAAAATTTGGAAGACTTGTGGAGGTTTTGAGCTCTGTCTCAATCAATCAACCAACCAATGAGATGAGATGAAATAAAATTATTTATATTTAAGTGATGAAGCTGATATCTAATGTAGTAATTGCTTTAAATTCTGAGTAATAGTAGAAATAATTTAGTTGCTTTGTAAGTAAATCTAGAGGGGGTGGAGTCTTAGGCATAATGCAGGCTTCTTCTGCAATGAAAAGCTGAGTGATTATCCATATAGTCTTATAGCAATGAACACGCAGCAAATAGCCAACTACTGGCCTGATGGGAAGAGTGAAATTTGTCCACCAAATATAGCCATTAATAACTTAAAGGAACAATAATTCATAATATGTTTGAAGGCTGAAAACACAACTGAACAGTAGGCTACTCCAAAGCAATGGAGTTAGTTCCCCCTCAGCAGTCAGGCCAAAGAGCAATACCAGCATTTGATGAAATATCATTACAGGTTAATGCATTAACACAGGAACCACATTCAACTCTTCTCTCAAAATTGTTTTAGAGAAAGTAAGAGCTGTTTCTTATCATTTGGTTCTTCACATAAATCTTCTTCTAAAATCTACTAAAAATAAATGTTTTAATGAGAACTAAGCACTTCTTGAACTCATGTACGGTTGGCTTTCTATATCTGTGAGTTCTGTATCTGCAGATAATGGAAAGCCTGCTGTGCTATGCCACTTTATAAAAGGGACTTAAACATCTGCAGATTTTGATATGACTGGAGGTCCTGGTACCAATCTCCCACAGGTACCAAGGGGTGACTGTATTCTTGTACACAAGCACGTCAACACTATACCATCTCACTCCTTTCCCAGTTGGCCTTACCTGGATTATTTTACCACAATACAGAATGGTGGTGGACTGAAAAATGTCTAGTTAACCTTCCTGCCCTCCTCTGCACTGTGCTGTGTCTTGGGAGACTGACTGTTATGGACTGCATCATTTGAGTGCCCTTACCTTCTGGCTTCGAGTTGGACTTGACCAAAGAGCAGAAATGGCAGGAGATTAGAGGGTAGAGGGAGAACAGAGCCAGATTGTTTATTTACTCACTCACTTCTAGTTTGGGTTTTACAGGGTATAGGACACTCTTCAATGATGTCTTCTATCAAGTAGTCTTCCTTCCTATAATCAGTTCTCACTGGGCTCTAGTTAACACCCCTTCTTTTCTCCGCTCCTTCAAGGTTAGGGAGGTAATGATTTCCTGCAGTTGCTAGAGCCTATGTGCCTCAACATCCCTTATTGTTGCTATACCCAGATCACATTGTATTGTACTAAAAAGGCCCTATTATTTTTCCTTCAAGTAGTCAGCTTCTGTATCCTTCCACAATATAGTGACACTGTGTGTCAAAAATCCATTCAACCTTGTGACCTCAGTGTCATGTAGGGCTTAACAATTGGGATTGGAAATCACTACAGGAAACAATCTTCAGTTCCACAGCATCATTAACAAAAGAAAATGATACTGTAAGTTTTTGTAATGTTGTAGTAACTTACACACCATGGCTTTCTACCTAATTGAAAACTGTGAGATTCTAAACTTGATTATTTGCCTCCTAACTGTGGCGAGGCAAATTCAAAGAAACACTTTAAAACTGATAAATATGTACAAGAGTATATGATTTCAGTTAGTATTTCTTCCTTTAAAGTCACTTTCTTTTGATATCTTCACTTACGATCCTTACCTACCATCTAAAAATATATGAATATTTGGCTTATCTCTCTTTACTTAGCAAAGCATATCAGTGAATGTTCAGAGTTAGATTCTCTCTCTCTCTGCCTCCTCCCCTCTCCCCCACACCCTCCTTAAAGTATTGCATGAGATCCCTTAACAAATACTAGAAGGAATGCATCTAGGCTCAGATCAACACTAATGAAAATCAGTGCGCCAATACTACGCCTAACATATCCAGGAACTGCTCATTTGGCTTCCATTGTGTTCTCCACAACAACCCCAAGCCTGTCCTCCCCATGCCTCTTGTGGTTTGGAGATATAAGGCCTAGGCTTGAGATCTGATGGTAATCTTACCAGATTTGTGGTGCTGAGCTATTTATTTCCTGTTTTGGAACTTCACTTTCATTAGGTATAAGGGAATAATAATAATCAAGTACTGCATGCTTTTAAAAGGAATAAAATCTAGATTAAAATACTTATCATCTGGAAAGTATTATATAATTATTAGCTATCTTATTTATTTTATTCCCAGAAGAAGGATAAATTATATAATGTAGTAGAGAGAACATCTGAATTGTTGGAGAACTGTATTTTCTTTCATAGAATCAGGCTTTAAATCTTCTGGCTTTGAGTCCACTTATTTCAGTTTACATTTCTCCTAGCATTTTCAAAATCACTGTCATGGTTCACCCATATCTATTGGCCCAGAATCTCTTTGGCCTTTTTAGGACTTGTAAGTTCTTTAAAATCGTTTAAATAAAATGGTTTCTTTATTTATATTATGATAGAAACCATGCTTTAAAATATAAGGAATACAGAAATATTTTAATTGAGTTCTTTTTTATGTTTTTGTTTATTTTTCTTAATATAGTAAAAAATATTTTTTTTAATTTCAAAAATTATCTCTATCATAGTTAAAAATCATTATATCTTCCTGTTAATTCATTAAACAGATATGGAAACTAGTTTGAGTGCTGATTGGGAAGGCATTTATTTCCTTCTTGATTTATCATTTTTTTATTGAAGGAAATTTCCATCTTAAATAAATATAAAGGTAAATATAAATATAAATTAATCCTCAAGTAAAAGAATTCAACAGAGGGTCAAAGAAAAACTAATGTGCAGTCTGGTTGTTTGTATTTTATATAATCATTAAAGATTTATTAAACCTATTAATTTTATTTTGAGAGGTAGCAACAATTATGGGTATTGAAACCAATGACATGTCATTTGAAGGTGAGATTTTGCGTGGAATAAAAGCTTTACCTGCTATTGAAAGATAATCTGACCTAGTAATGATGCAAAACTTTCAAATAAAAGAAAGAACAATGGTGCAAAAGAGAAGGCTGAAGATTTAAAAGACTGCCTTTGAACTTTTCCAGAACAATGACTTTTCCTGAGAAACATTGTTGTTACCTTGTTGGAAGATGAGAATAAACAGAAGCAAGTAAGATAGACTGTTTAGAAGAAGTGCCCCTTTGTAATTTTTATCTCTCATCCCCTTCTATCCTGCTTTCCCAGGTACAGACAATACTAATTGGCCTTTTGTCATTATAGATAAGTTTCAATTTTCTAGAATTTTATATAAGTCAAATCATAAATGATATAATCATTTATTACCAGATTTCTTCATGCAGCATAATTGTTCTAAGATTCTTTCATGTTGTTCCACAGTATTTCATTTTGTTTTAAATTGATGAGTAGTGTTTTACTATAAGAATATGCCATGATTTGTTTATTCATTAAACTTTTGATAGATGTTGGGTTAATATAAATTAGCTAATATAAATAAAACCGCTATGAACTTTCTTGTTTAAGACTTTGTGTGGATATAAAATTTAATTTCTCCTGGGTAAATACCAAGGAGTAGAATTACTGGGTCATTTTAAAGAAAATTCAAAGTTGTACCGCTTTACATTTCCATCATCAGTGCTTGAGAGTTTGGTCTTGTTTTAAGCTTTGTTAAAGCATGAAGAAAACCTTCAGTCTAGGGTTATTTTTGCCCCACTATAGTTTTTCTATTCTGCCTGATGGAAAGAGGAACTATTCTTGGCTACATGTGAGTTCTTGCGATTGTTCCCTCTTATTCTTTTGGGTGATTTCCCCCCTAGACTCAGATACTTTCCTAATATGCACGCAGTCATCAATACTCAGCTGACGACTTGAGGACCTTTGGCAGACACCCAGTGCTTTCTCTCTGTGCAGCTCTTTCTTCTCCAGTACTCTGTTCTGTGCACAATACTACTTTGTCCTCCTTGGACAGCAAGCTCCATCTGCCTAACTCAAAGAGACCTCTGGAGTCTGTCTTGATTTCCTCTCCTTTGGCCACGGCATGCAAACTCTGTTCAGGCAAGAAGTTCTGGTGATTGTGAGCTCACATCTTTTGTTTTAGGCAAAAGAGTAAATTTCTGTTTTACTTGGCTAGAAGCAGAAGTCTCCATATTTTTGGTTTTTGGTTTTTCTTTTTAAAATTACTTTTCTACTTACGTTACTGATGCAGGTGTTGATGTGGTCTGTGTTGAGCTGGGAGCCTTGAGAGTCAGAGAAATCAAAGAAGAGACCATATACTCTTCAAGCCCTCATCTTTTAGATAATGCCAACATTTGCATTGTTATATGAATTAATAAATACTCTATGCAAGTCTTTGTGAAATATAAAAAGATAATAGCTTTTTCCTAGTCATTCAAGTTCTTTAATTCTTATAGAAAATTGTCTACTGCAGTGGATCATACTCTGGCTGTATACTGGAAACACCAGATTGATTTTTAAAACTGTGTGCATCTTGGCCCTACCCCTGAAATTAAATAAGAATCTCTGGGATTTAGACCAAAGCATTAGTATTCTTAAAGAACTCCCAGGGTGATTTTAATGTATATGAGAACCTCAGTCTTGGACTACTCTATTTCGAGAGACTGTGTGTGTGTATGCACACACATACACATGTGTATTTGTTAATCTAGTCTTATACAAAAAAACTGCTATCAAACACAAGCAACGTTTTAAAAATCCTATAAACGTATAGTAGCACAGAAAATAATGAAATCATTATCTTACTGAGTAAAGACACTTTAATTTGAGATGATTTTTATGAGCTTGTGGGGTTTTCTCTGAGGTAAATGAAAGGAAAGGAAATATATTCTGAGGGAATAGCATGATCAAGTGTAATAGCATCAAAATCTAGGGAGCATCCTCAAGAAATACAAAGGAACTTGGAATTTAGAAAAAAATAGTGTGTATGTGCATGTATTTTGTGTTCTGTATTTATGTATAACAGAAGTAAAGGAAGGTAGAAGCAAAGAATGGCATTGTTTCCTGGTCCAAATTGTAGAGTATATTGTATTTTATGATCAAGAGTTTTACTTTGTTATGTTGGTAACAGGGAGTTATTTGTACAAAAATTAATTCACATAAATATAGATTAATGCCTTCAATGTGGTATATTATGAGATCTGGTAGATATAAATATCATTGTGGTCCATTTTTCCTTTTATTCAGGACCTTAAGACAATGTTATAGGGACTTCCCTTGTGGTGCAGTGGTTAAGAATCCACTTGCCAAGTTCGAGCCCTTGTCAGGGAAGATCCCACATGCCGCGGAGCAACTAAGCCTGTGTGCCACAACTACTGAGCCTGCACTCTAGAGCCTGTGAGCTACAATTACTGAGCCTGCACACCACAACTACTGAAACCCGCATCTAGAGCCCATGCTCCACAACAAGAGAAGCCACTGCCAGGAGACGCCCAGGCACCACAACGAAGAGTAACCCTGCTCGCCACAATTAGAGAAAGCCCATGTGCAACAAGGAAGACACAACACAGCCAAAAAGAAAGAAAGAAAGAAAAAAAAAGGCAGTGTTATAGACTGTCTGGAGCACATGTGAATATGCTCAACGAGAGAAAGGAAAGGTTGAAAGTCAGAGCAAGCCGTGCATATTCTTCATATATTTACTTAATAATTCACTTATTCAATGACACTTAGCTAAGAGCTACATAATGCATAATGCTTTTCCTTTAATATATAATAATCTAGTAATTTTATTTTTTTATTTTTTTGCCGTGTGCGGGCCTCTCACTGTTGTGGCCTCTCCCATTGCGGAGCACAGGCTCCGGACGTGCAGGCCCAGCAGCCATGGCTTACAGGCCTAGCCGCTCTGCGGCATGTGGGATCTTCCCGGACCGGGGCATGAACCCATGTTCCCTGCATCGGCAGGCGGACTCTCAACCACTGCGCCACCAGGGAAGCCCTAGTAAATAATTTGAGAAAATAATATCACATAGTCCAATTGCTGTCACTAACCTCTATTCACTCATGCTCTTTTTATTCTTTCTTAGGGCCAGTACAAAAATTTAAATAATGAACAGATAAAGTTATAAAGAAAGCTGAATATTTTTGTTACATATATAGCGTGCTATTGTGATGGGAACAAAATTTTCAGTTTGAATTATTCTTGGCTGACTCTACTGGCCTTTATTAATTTGTGATCTATTGTTCAGCTGAAAAATGTGAGGAAATAAACAGTGATATTTAGTGACATGTATTTGTTAGCAGCATAAATTATACCTAATAGCATGCAATGGGGTTAGGTATTCTCTCCAGCTAGGCTGTAGAAGAATCAGTATAAACACCCAAAGGTGGAATCCATCCAGAATCAAGAAATTAAAAGTCAAGGAATCGGCTAATTAAGCTTAATTGGGACAATATTAGGTGGTTGAATAGCACATTTAATGGAATTATCTGTTAAATATGGAGGGTGATAGGCAATTCTGGGTACCCTCTACCTTCTCTAAAACATAGAGAAGAGGGTAGCGAAGAATCACACTCACCTAAACTGTCTAATATACCTAAAGTCTACAAGACATCACCATGTTACATAAGCAGAATCATTTAACATAAATTAATATATTTGCTGTTTTATAAAATAGACAATTGGAATTTTTACTCTGGCTCCATAAGGCCATCAGGGTAACTTACAGAAAATTGTACTATTAAGCAAGAATTCTATGGTGAAAGTTTAAAGCAAGAACTAAGTAGCCAAATGTACTAGGAAAGAGTCAATAAAAGGAGAGTTGTATAGCTTCACCTCTACATATTTTAATTAATTAATTAATTTATTTATTTATTTATTTATTTATTATTAGTTTCTGCTTTATAACAAAGTGAATCAGTCATACATATACATCTGTTCCCACATCCCTTCCTTCATGCATCTCCCTCCCTCCCAACCTCCCCATCCCACCCCTACAGGCGGTCACAAAGCACCGAGCTGATCTCCCTGTGCTCTGCGGCTGCTTCCCACTATCTATCTACCTTACATTTGGTAGTGTATATATGTCCATACCTCTCTTTCGCTTTGTCACAGCTTATCCTTCCCCCTCCCCATATCCACAAGTCCATTCTCAAGTAGGTCTGAGTCTTTATTCCCGTTTTACCCCTAGGTTCTTCATGACATTTTTTTTAAAATTCCATATATATGTGTTAGCATACGGTATTTGTCTTTCTCTTTCTGACTTACTTCACTCTGTATGACAGATTCTAGGTCTATCCACCTCATTACAAATAGCTCAGTTTCGTTTCTTTTTATGGCTTAGTAATATTCCATTATATATATGTGCCACATCTTCTTTATCCATTCATCCGATAATGGACACATAGGTTGTTTCCAGCTCCGGCCTATTATGAATAGAGCTGCAATGAACATTTTGGTACATGTCTCTTTTTGAATTATGGTTTTCTCAGGGTATATGCCTACTACTGGGATTGCTGGGTCATATGGTAGTTCTATTTGTAGTTTTTTAAGGAACCTCCATACAGTTCTCCATAGTGGCTGTACCAATTCACATTCCCACCAGCAGTGCAAGAGTGTTCCCTTTTCTCCACACCCTCTCCAGCATTTATTGTTTCTAGATTTCTTGATGATGGCCATTCTGACTGGTGTGAGATGATATCTCATTGTAGTTTTGATTTGCATTTCTCTAATGATTAATGATGTTGAGCATTCTTTCATGTGTTTGTTGGCAGTCTGTATATCTTCTTTGGAGAAATGCCTATTGAAGTCTGCTGCCCATTTTTGGATTGGGTTGTTTGTTTTTTTTGCTATTGAGCTGCATGAGCTGTTTATAAATTTTGGAGATTAATCCTTTGTCAGTTGCTTCATTTGCAAATATTTTTTCCCTTTCTGAGGGTTGTCTTTTGGTCTTGTTTATGGTTTCCTTTGCTGTGCAAAAGCTTTGAAGTTTCATTAGGTCCCATTTGTTTATCTTTTTTTTTATTTCCATTTCTCTAGGAGGTGGGTCCAAAAGGATCTTGCTGTGATTTATGTCATAGCGTGTTCTGCCTATGTTTTCCTCTAAGAGTTTGATAGTTTCTGGCCTTACATTTAGGTCTTTAATCCATTTTGAGCTTATTTTTGTGTATGGTGTTAGGGAATGATCTAATCTCATACTTTTACATGTCCCTGTCCAGTTTTCCCAGCACCACTTATTGAAGAGGCTGTCCTTTCTCCACTGTACATTACTGCCTCCTTTATCAAAGATAAGTTGACCTTATGTGCGTGGGTTTATCTCTGGGCTTTCTATCCTGTTCCATTGATCTATCTTTCTGTTTTTGTGCCAGTACCACACTGTCTTGATTACTGTAGCTTCGTAGTATAGTCTGAAGTCAGGGAGCCTGATTCCTCCAGCTCCGTTTTTCGTTCTCCAGATTGCTTTGGCTATTCGGGGTCTTTTGTTTTTCCAAACAAATTTTGAATTTTTTTGTTCTAGTTCTATGAAAAATGCCAGTGGTAGTTTGATAGGGATTGCATTGAATCTGTAGATTGCTGTGGGTAGTAGAGTCATTTTCACAATATTGATTCTTCCAATCCAGGAGCATGGTATATCTCTCCATCTATTTGTATCATCTTTAATTTCTTTCATCAGTGTCTTATAATTTTCTGCCTACAGGTCATTTGTCTCCTTAGGTTTATTCTTAGATATTTTATTCTTTTTGTTACAGTGGTAAATGGGAGTGTTTTCTTGATTACATTTTCAGATTTTTCATCATTTGTGTACAGGAATGCAAGAGATTTCTGTGCATTAATTTTGTATCCTGCTACTTTACCAAATTCATTGATTAGCTCTAGTAGTTTTCTGGTAGAATCTTTAGGATTCTCTATGTATAGTATCATGTCATCTGCAAACAGTGACAGCTTTACTTCTTCTTTTCCAATTTGGATTCCTTTTATTTCCTTTTCTTCTCTGATTGCTGTGGCTAAAACTTCCAAAACTATGTTGAATAAGAGTGGTGAGAGTGGGCAACCTTGTCTTGTTCCTGATCTTAGTGGAAATGGTTTCAGTTTTTCACCATTGAGGATGATGTTTTATTTGGGTTTGTCATATATGACCTTTATTATGTTGAGGAAATTTCCCTCTATGCCTACATTCTGCAGGGTTTTTATCACAAATCGGTGCTGAATTTTGTTGAAAGCTTTCTCTGCATCGATTCAGATGATCATATGGTTTTTCTCTTTCAACTTGTTAATATGGTGTATCACATTGATTGACTTGCGTATATTGAAGAATTCTTGCATTCCTGGAATAAACCCCACTTGATCTTGGTGTATGATCCCTCTAATGTGCTGTTGGATTCTGTTTGCTAGTATTTTGTTGAGGATTTTTGCATCTATGTTCATCAGTGATAGTGGCCTGTAGTTTTCTTTCTTTGTGACATCCTTGCCTGGTTTTGGTATCAAGGTTAAGGTGGCCTCGTAGAATGAGTTTGGGAGTGTTCCTCCCTCTGCTATATTTTGGAAGAGTTTGAGAAGGATAGGTGTTAGCTCTTCTCTAAATGTTTCATAGAATTCGCCTGTGAAGCCATCTGATCCTGGGCTTTTGTTTGTTGGATGATTTTTAATCACAGTTTCAATTTCAGTGCTTGTGATTGGTCTATTCATATTTTCTATTTCCTCCTGATTCAGTCTTGGCAGGTTGTGCATTTCTAAGAATTTGTCCATTTCTTCCAGGTTGTCCATTTTATTGGCATAGAGTTGCTTGTAGTAATTTCTCATGATCCTTTTGTATTTCTGCAGTGTCAGTTGTTACTTCTCCTTTTTCATTTCTAATTCTATTGATTTGAGTCTTCTCCCTTTTTTTCTTGATGAGTCTGGATAATGGTTTGTCAATTTTGTTTATCTTTTCAAAGAACCAGCTTTTAGTTTTATTGATCTTTGCTATCGTTTCCTTCATTTCTTTTTCATTTATTTCTGATCTGATCTTTATGATTTCTTTCCTTCTGCTAACTTTGGGGTTTTTTTGTTCTTCTTTCTCTAATTGCTTTAGGTGCAGGGTCAGGTTGTTTACTCGAGATGTTTCCTGTTTCTTAAGGTGGGATTGTATTGCTATAAACTTCCCCCTTAGACCTGCTTTTGCTGCGTCCCATAGGTTTTGGGTCGTCGTGTCTCCATTGTCATTTGTTTCTAGGTATTTTTTAATTTCCTCTTTGATTTCTTCAGTGATCACTTCGTTATTAAGTAGTGTATTGTTTAGCCTCCATGTGTTTGTATTTTTTACTGATCTTTTCCTGTAATTGATGTCTTGCCTCATAGCATTGTGGTCGGAAAAGATACCTGATACAATTTCAATTATCTTAAATTTACCAAGGCTTGATTTGTGACCCAAGGTATGATCTATCCTGGAGAGTGTTCCATGAGCACTTGAGAAAAATGTGTATTCTGTTTTTTTTGATGGAATGTCCTATAAATATCAATTAAGTCTGTCTTGTTTAATGTATCATTTAAAGCTTGTGTTTCCTTATTTATTTTCATTTTGGATGATCTGTCCATTGGTGAAAGTGGGGTGTTAAAGTCCCCTACCATGAGTGTGTTACTGTCGGTTTCCCATTTTATGGCTGTTAGTATTTGCCTTATGTATTGAGGTGCTCCTATGTTGGGTGCATAAATATTTACAATTGTTATATCTTCTTCTTGGATCGATCCCTTGATCATTATGTAGTGTCCCTCTTTGTCTTTTCTAATAGTCTTTATTTTAAAGTATATTTTGTCTGATATAAGAATTGCTACTCCAGCTTTCTTTTGATTTGCACTTGTATGGAATATCTTTTTCCATCCCCCTACTTTCAATCTGTATGTGTCTCTAGGTCTGAAGTGGGTCTCTTCTAGACAGCATATATATGAGTACTGTTTTTGTATCCATTCAGCCAATCTGTGTCTTTTGGTGGGAGCATTTAGTCCATTTACATTTAAGGTAATTATTGATATGTATCTTCCTATTCCCATTTCCTGAATTGCTTTGGGTTCGTTATTGTAGGTATATTCCTTCTGTTGTGTTTCTTGCCTAGAGAGGTTCCTTTAGCATTTGTTGTAAAGCTGGTTTGGTGGTGCTGAACTCTCTCAGCTTTTGCTTGTCTGTAAAGGTTTTAATTTCTCCATCAAATCTGAATGAGATCCTTGCTTGGTAGAGTAATCTTGGTTGCAGGTTTCTCTCCTTCATCACTTTAATTATGTCCTGCCACTCCCTTCTGGCTTGTAGAGCTTCTGCTGAGATATCAGCTGTTAACCTGATGGGGATTCCCTTGTGTGTTATTTGTTGTTTTTGCCTTGCTGCTTTTAATATGATTTCTTTGTGTTTAATTTTTGACAGTTTGATTAATATGTGTCTTGGTGTATTTCTCCTTGGATTTATTCTGTATGGGACTCTCTGTGCCTCCTGGACTTAATTAACTATTTCCTTTCCCATATTAGGGAAGTTTTCAACTATAATCTCTTCAAATATTTTCTCAGTCCCTTTCTTTTACTCTTCTTCTTCTGGAACCCCTATAATTCGAATGTTGGTGTGTTTAATGTTATCCCAGAGGTCTCTGAGACTGTCCTCTTTTCTTTTCATTCTTTTTTCTTTATTTGGCTCTGCATCAGTTATTTCCCCTATTTTATCTTCCACCTCACTTATCCGTTCTTCTGCCTCAGTTATTCTTCTATTGATCCCATCTAGAGTATTTTTCATTTCATTTATTGTGTTTTTAATCAATGCTTGATTCATCTTTAGTTCTTCTAGGTCCTTGTTAACTGTTTCTTGCATTTTGTCTATTCTATTTCCAAGATTTTGGATCTTGGAAATAGAATCTTGGATCATCTTTACTATCATTATTCTGAATTCTTTTTCAGGTAGACTGCCTATTACCTCTTCATTTGTTACGTCTGGTACGTTTTTATCTTGCTCCTTCACCTGCCGTGTGTTTTTCTGTCTTCTCATTTTGCTTATCTTACTGTGTTTGGGGTCTCCTTTTTGCAGGCTGCAGATTCGTAGTTCCCATTGTTTTTGGTGTCTGTCCCCAGTGGCTAAGGTTGTTTCAGTAGGTTGTGTAGGCTTCCAGGTTGAGGGGACTAGTGCCTGTGTTCTGTTGGTTGAGGCTCGATCTTGTCTTTCTGGTGGACAGGTCCACGTCTGGTGGTGTGTTTTGGGGTGCCTGTGGCCTTATTATGTTTTTAGGCAGCCTCTCTGCTAATGGGTGGTGTTGTGTTCCTGCCTTGCTAGTTGCTTGGCATAGGGTGACCAGCACTGTAGCTTGCTGGTCATTGACTGAAGCTGGGTGCTGGTGTTGAGATGGAGATCTCTGGGAGATTTTCACCGCTTTATATTATGTGGAGCTGGGAGGTCTCTTGTGGTCCCGTGTCCTGAAGTTGGCTCTCCCACTTCAGAGGCACAGCACTGACTCCTGGCTGCAGCACCAAGAGCCTTTCATCTACCCGGCTCAGAATAAAAGGGAGAAAAATTAGAAATAAAGAATTAGTAGAAGAAAGAAAGAGAGAGAGAAAGGAAGAAGGATAGAAAGGAAGGAAGGGAGGAAGGAAAAAAGAAGGGGGGAGAGAGGGAGGAAGGATAGAAAGAAAGAAAGAAAGGAGGGAGGGAGGGATGTATGAAAGAAAAGGAAGAGTGAATGGAAGAAGGGAGGGAGGAAAGAAAGAAAGAAAAGAAAGAAAGAAAGACAGGAGGGAGGGAGGGAGGAAGGAAAGAAAAAGAATGAAAGAAGAAGGGTGGGAGGGAGGGAGGAAGGAAAGAAAGACAGGAGGGAGGGAGGGAGGAAGGAAAGAAAAAGAAAGAGTGAAAGGAAGAAGGGAGGAAGGGAGGAAGGAAAGAAAAAGAGTGAAAGGAAGAAGGGTGGGAGGGAGGGGGGAAGGAAAGAAAGACAGACAGGAGGGAGGGAGGGAGGAAGGAAAGAAATAGAGTGAAAGGAAGAGAGGGAGGGAGGAAGGAAAGAAAGAGAGAAAGAAGGAAAGCAGGAGCGGAGGGAGGGAGGGAGGAAGGGAAGGTAGGAAAAAAAGAAAGAGCAGGTAAAGTAAAATAGAATAAAGTATGAAATATAGTAGCGTTATTAAAATTAAAAATTAATTATTGAAAAAAAAAAAAGACAGATAGAACCCTGGGACATATGGTGGAAGCAAAGCTATACAGAGAGAATCTTACACAGAAGAATACACATACACGTTCACAAAAAGAGAGCAGGGGGAAAAATCAAAAATCTTGCTCTCCAAGTCCACCTCCTCAATTTGGGATAATTCATTGTAAAGAGAGGAAAATGGCGAGAAGTCTGAAATCTTGCTCTCTAAGTCCACCTCCTTAATTTGGGATAATTCGTTGTAAAAAGAGGAAAAGGGGGTAAGTCTTAAATCTTGTCCTCAAAGTCCACTTCCTCAATTTGGGATGATTCGCTGTCCATTCATGCACTCCACAGACGCAGGGCACATCAAGTGGACCGTGGAGCTTTAATCCACTGCCTCCGAGGCTGCACAGAGAGATTTCCCTGTCTCTTTTCTGCTCTCACAGCTCCCGGGTCTCAGCCTTGGACTTGGCCCCGCCTCTGTGCGTAGGTCGCCGGAGGGCGTCCGTTCTTCGCTTGGACAGGACGGGTTTAAAGGAGCCGCTGATTCGGGGGCTCTGGCTCACTCAGGCAGAGGGGAGGGAGGGGCGCGCAGTGCAGGGCGGGCCTGTGGCGGCAGAGGCCGGCGTGACATTGCAGCAGCCCGAGGCGCTCCGTGCGCTTTCCCGGGAAAGCTGTCCCCGGGTCCCAGGACCCCCGGCAGTGGCGGGGTGCACAGGCCCCCCGGAAGGCGGGGCGGACAGTGACCCGCGCTCGCACCCAGGCCCCGCGGCGGCGGCAGCAGCAGCCCCAGCGTCCCACGCCCGTCTCCGGGGTCCGCGCCTTTAGCGCGGCTCGCGCCCGTCTCCGGCGCTTCCCCAAGCAGCCCTCTTAATATCCTCTCCTCGCGCACCAGGAAACAAAAGAGAAGAAAAAGTCTCTTGCCTCTTCGGCAATTCCAGACTTTTTCCCCGGACTCCCTCCGGGCTAGCCGTGGTACACTAACCCCTTCAGGCTCTCTTCCTGCCGCCAGCCCCAGTCCTCTCCCTGAGCTCCAACTGAAACCCAATACCCGAGCCTCAGCTCCCAGCCCCGCCCGCCCCAGCAGCCGAGCAGACAAGCCTTTTGAGCTGGTGTGTGCCTGAGGGCACCGATCCTCTGTGCCAGAATCTCTCCGTTTTGCCCTCCACACCCTGTTTCTGTGCTTTCCTCCACTACTCCGAAGCTTTCCCCCTCTGCCACATGCAGTCTCCGCCCACGAAGGGGCTTGTAGTGTGTGGAAACCTTTCCTCCTTCACGGCTCCCTCCCACTGGTGCGGGTCCCGTCCCTATCCTTTTGTCTCTGTTTATTCTTTTTTCTTTTGCCCTACCCTGGTATGTGGGGAGTTTCTTGCCTTTTGGGGGGTCTGAGGTCTTCTGTCAGCGTTCAGTAGGTGTTCTGTAGGAGTTGTTCCATGTGTAGATGAATTTCTGATGTATCTGTGGGGAGGAAGGTGATCTCCGCGTCTTACTCTTCCGCCATCTTCCTCCAGGGTCCTAGATATTTTAGATTATGTAAATACATAATGAAACTTCAATTTGTATGCAGTAGATTTTACCTTAAATTATTCTGATTACTTGTTCTTACTTTGCTTTTCTAACCTAGGCTAATGGTAGACTTTTGAGATAAAATCTCAAATGCCTCTTTTTCATGATAGAAAGTTTATGGAACTAAGGAAATATCAAATATAAAGAAAATTAAGAAATCCATGTCTGAAAACTTTATATTCTGCTCCATTGGACAAATGGTAGCCATCAATACATCTTGCAAATCACAACAAAACTCTCTGAAAGAGCATTGCCTTGTTTAAGACAATGCAAGAATACAGCTTTGAGTGATTATACATTATCTATGGTGAAGTAGATGTCTCAAGACTTCTCTTACATATGTGACTTGGATTTGTGACTGTCTTGTTCTGTTTCGTTAACTGAATTTTGGATTATTAATTTTGTCTGCACACCATAAGACTTGCTCTAAGATGTGAGGAGAAAGGGGACATGTTTTTAACTTTGTGACTCATAACTCTGGATGAGTCTCTAGTATATGAAATGGAAAATTAAATGTCTAATTGAGTTTGAAATAATTCAGTCTTCTTTTTTAAAATTATTTATTTATTTATTTATTTATTTTTGGTTGCATTGGGTTGGTTGCTGTGCGCTGGCTTTCTCTACGTGCAATGAGCAGGGTCTTCTCACTGTGGTGGCTTCTCTTGTTGCAGAACACAGGCTCTAGGCGCACGGCCTTCAGTAGTTGTGGCTCATGGGCTTAGTTGCTCCGTGGCATGTGGGATCTTCCCAGACAAGGGCTTGAACCCGTGTCCCCTGCATTGGCAGGTGGGTTCTTAACCACTGCACCACCAGGGAAGCCCCATAGCCTTCTTTCTTGTGTATTATGTGTAAAACATGGTAAACAATGATTTGTGCAAACTATTGCAATTGTTTTACTGTAATGTGAATGTAGTAAATTAGCATCAGTATAAAAATCATATATATGTAATGTGTCATTGGCTAAAATGTTTGCTGATGAACGTTTTCTCAAGATTCTCTGCTTCTTAATTTGCAAACCTAAAACTCATATTTAGGATTCCTAATCCTAACTGTGTACTTCAATAAAACCACATTATCCATCAGTGTGATTTTACCTCAACAATTGGAAGAAAATCTTAAAATAATAATAAAAAGCTTACACATACCTATAATGATGTTTGGGTACTATTATCTTCTAGTATAAGGAAAATAATTGTTATTACTATTTTCTTTCAAGATATTTGAAATCCTTTTATGTATACATATTCATAGAAATACATAAAATACATTAAAAAATCTTGATCTCCTGTTCATTTTTTAACTGACCTCAAAGACAGAGAATTAATATTTAATTTTCAGTAGTCTGTTTGAATTAGTTTCACAATTTTGATATATTTTAACCTATATAAGTGGAAGTATTTTTAAAATATACTATTTTTTAATTCTTAAAATTTTCCCTTCCTTGGCCAATTTATTTTGATTTAAGTAAACATTTGAATATATCATCAATACAAAAAAATATGAATGATTGAAAATGTGTTTTATGATTTTTATTGATAAAAATATAATCATTTAGGTAATCAAACTAAGATAAAAACCAGAAAAAATATACCAAATGACCTCACTCATAAATAGAGGCAGAAAAATTGAATAAAATTCTAAAAATAATCTATCACTGTATTTCAAGAATGACAAAACATGACCAAAATAGTTCAATGCAGGAATACAAAGGTAATGAAATATTAGGAAAGCTAGTTATATACTAACCAAATGAATAAGTGAACAAAAAAATAATCTTCACAGATGTTAAAAATGTGTGATAAATTTAAGCATCCACTTCTGATTATAAATAATGGAATAGGAGTAAGAATAGATTGCTACTTTATTAATATTAAAACAAAAATCAGAATCATAGTAATTGATGACATAAGAAGTATTAACATTATTGTCAGGAACAATACAATCATTTTTTTTTCAATTTTTTAAAATATTGTTAAAAAATACTAGCCAAAGCAATTACATATAAGAAAAAGTATGAAATATATAATGGGAAAGGGAGGGAAATATTGTTTGATATCATACAGTCTGTCCCTGGAAAAACCTAAAGCAATACCTGATAAAGTTCGAAAACAGTAAGAGAATTCAGGAAGAGGGGTGAGATTCAAAAATCAGTGACTTCCCCATGTATGATCAGTGTCCAGTATGAAAATACAATGAGTGGTTTAGCTTCTGGTAATATTGGACAAAGTAAGTCAGATCAATCCCTCCACTGAGAACAATTATTAAAGCCTGAATATAATAGGAGCTATATGATTGAAAGCAGCAGAGACTTAACAAAGTAGTGAAGAATTCTGGGCCGAGGTTCACGGGAAGGAAATCCAGCTCAGATAAACTGAGCATTTGGAGCTGCTGGAAGGAAATTTTTTTCTTTTCTTTTTTTTTTTTTTTTTGGTAGCAGTCTGGTGAAGTGTTTGGCTTCTTCTGACAACAATGTTTTTAAAAGCACAAAATAAAATACAGAATATTAAGGAAATACCTCACATTACAATGTGTTCTCAAAAATGTTTTTAAATGATGATCAATGATAAGTATGTTTAACATATTTGATAAGATAATAATATCAAAATAAAAGCTATCTTAATTTCAAAATTTCAAACTGGATAGAAACAATACAAAACAAAGAAAACAACAACAATAAAACACACATAAAAGGATGGAAAAACTTGTACTACAAAACATTAACCAATAGAGAAATTATGCAATATGTTGATAGAAGATAAAGTAGATTTAAAGAATACAAGTGGATTTTGTAGAAAAAAAGAACATTTCTTTATGATAAAAAGGTGGCTCTACCAGGAAGATACAGCAATCCTAAATTTCTAAGCTCCTTCTAACTTAACCCCAAAATATATAAAGATAAAAAACAATATAATTAAAAGGAAAATAAAATAAATCCATTATGATAGTGGAACGTGTACACACATTTCTCAGTAAGTTATATAAAAAGCAGGGAGGAAAATACACAAATTTAATTGTTTGAAATGAGCAAAATATTTGAGCAGCAGCTTCAAAACTGAGATCAGATAATGACCAATAAAATATGAAAGCATGTTCATTAGTGTAAGAGAAATCTAAAATGATACTCTGTACAATATGACTTTATACCCATCAAAAATGATACAATTGTAAAGATTAAGCAATTCCAACTGTTGGTGAGGATATGAAATACTAGAATTGTCTTAACTACCTGTGGTAGTATAAATTGTCACAGTTACACTGGGAAAATATTTTACAGTGTTTACTAAATGTTAAAGTGTAGAAGTCCCATGAACCAGGATTTCACTTCTAGGTGTGAACCAAACAGAAATATGTACAAATGTACACTAAGACACATGTATACAACTTTTAAAGATGTTATTATTTGTTATACTTCCAAACTGCAAGCAATCTAAATATTCGACAACAATAGAATGAACTTTTAGATGAATCACTGCTCTTTGTAAGAGTGAATCTCACATTTGAAATGTTGACAAAAGTAACCAAACACTAAAGGTTAAGAAGGCATATTTCTATTTATACAGAATTCAAGAACAGAAAAACAATCTATGCTATTAAAAATCAGAATAATGAGTGTTTTGAGGAAAGACTGAATGTTTTGTCGTATGCTTATTTTCTATTCATAGATCTTTACATGTGAAATGATTTAAGGTGATACAAATTTTCCTTAGCCATAGAGCCATTATATATTGACAAATTATTTTTTAGTGTTTAGTTCAAGTCACAGAAAGAAATTTCATTTCTTGAGACATCTTGTGGTGATCATTCACCTTCACAATGTACACACAATTACCAAGTATTTACTGTGTGTAAAGTCTAGTTCTAGCACTGATGATTATTTTTCAGTTAGCAATTTTCAGAGAAGCTATTTAAAATGTCGATCTGTGCTTGCACTGTGTGATACAGTATTTTTCTTGACTAACTAACTATGGTCTCCTGGGTCTTCTGCCTTCATTGATTATATAGCATTCTTGAACAAAGACTAATGATCAAACAAGAGAGGCAAAATGGGCAAACATGGAGAAAACTAGTTAAAGGAAATGCCCACATGTCTTATGTCAGAATTACTCTCTCAGTCTAGTTCTGGACAGTGTCTATGAAGCCTGCATAAGCATAATTGTCAGCATGTGCTGATTCAATTGTGTTCCTGATTACAAGAATAAAAGCATGCAAGTGAGAAGGGTTATGCCCTAGAGATTCCTTTAAAAGGTTGGCTATTCCTTGCTCTAGCTGTTGAGTCTTGAAACTGAACTTGAAACTTCAGTAATAGCAAATGTATAAAAATAAAATTTTAGAACAAGTAAAATACACTGTATGTATTGTAATATTACTAAATGTAATTCACTTTATCAGTGGCAGTAAATAAAATTTCAACTGAATATGATTCATGGAGAAATAGTTTGTAAATGACTATAAGCCCCATGTAAGAAATCATTTCATCTAAAATGTCATCTCAGTGTAAATGTTCTCTGGAATGAAATGCTTAGCATGGTTTTGAGTGAAATACTATTGTAATCATCCTTGTTTTTTCTATTTTAATATATGATAACCCCGTATGTGATCCTAAAACTGTCATCTATTATGATTTCACAATTGGATTTTTTTTAATTTATTTTTTTTATTAGTTTCTGCTTTATAACAAAGTGAATCAGTCATACATATACATCTGTTCCCACATCCCTTCCCTCATGCATCTCCCTCCCTCCCACCCTCCCCATCCCACCCCTCCAGGCGGTCACAAAGCACCGAGCTGATCTCCCTGTTCTCTGCAGCTGCTTCCCACTATCTATCTACCCTACGTTTGGTAGTGTATATATGTCCATGCCTCCCCTTCGCTTTGTCACAGCTTACCCTTTCCCCTCCCCATATCCTCAATTGGTTTTTGAAGTAATGAGATACTGATATACATATATATATATATATATATTTTTTTTTTAAATGCAAGTTTAAAGATACATAACTTTCACATTCATTGGTATTCTCATTTGTTTATCCAATAGCTATTTAATAGATTCCTACCATGTGCTGGAAAAAGCTAACATTCCATTCTAGTGATGAACTTATAATAAATATTTAATAAATATTGATTAGAATTGTTGCTTGTTTATATTAATTATATATATTAATATATTAACTTTTGATATAAACACCAGGTAGTTCATTTTTTAAATGTCTAAAGCTCACAAAATAGCTAAAAGATAACACTGTGATATTTTCTGTTATATGCATGTTTGTGTATGTTTGTATATAAAATATATGTATGTATCAGCAATTGATCTGTAACTAAGTTTTAACAGCAGTGATATTTTATAAGACTACTTGAAGCAATCCAACTTTATAATACTTGATATCACTATCTGTGATTCAGAGAATGCAGATTTGATTTCGACTATTTGGAAAACCTTTACTTCCTACCTGAGAAATCAGGAATTTATTGTAACTCAAGGAAATTTACTGTAATTTCTTAATTTAATGAAATAATGAAATCAGCAAATTTTATAGAAACACAGAAATAAAAGATTTAGTGTTAATGCAAAGAAGGACAGCAGAGATTTAGAATTCTTATGTTTTGAAATTGTGTAAGCAGTTTCAGCTTCCCAAAGCATAATGAAGTAAAGCAGAAAAAGACAGAGGACTGAATCTAAATTAAAGGCGTATCTAGAGTAAAGAAAGTCAGTTAGCTTATAACCTTTATTTGTCAAAAGAGCATAATGTGTGACATCAGATAAATTTTCTCCCTCTGCTTTTTAGTAAGCTATATATTCTCATCTCCAAGGATTAAATAAAATATACAGTATCTGGGAAAAGGAAGTAGATAAGTCATTTATATTTTAAGGGCCATTTTCTTTATTTTGTAACTATAATTGATCATTATATCAAATTGCAGCCAATCTGTTCCTTAACATATATAAACTACCATGTATTTTATTTATATCACTCAGAAATAATATAGTTTTGTGGATAATTGTATTCTAATTTTTAGAGTATTAATAATTGACTTGCTTACCTGTTGTATACACTTTTATCTTTTATTCATGCTTCATATTATTATTTTTTAATCTAACAAAACTGTTACATTCACTTCTGAGATTACTTCTTGTCTTCTTCCACAAGCTGTTTCCTGTTTAAGAATTTTATGTTTGCTATGCATTGTTAGTGTGCATGAATTCTTGAGCCAAGGTGCCTGGATTCAAAATGTGGCACTACCATCTATTAGCTGAGCAACCTCTGAAAACTTTCTTAAACTCTCTGTGCCTCAGTAGTGTTACCTATAACCAGGAGTTGATGCTCATACCAATTTAATACAATCAGTGTGAGAATTAAAAGAAAAAATACATATCTAAAGCTCCTTTGAACAGTGCCAGGCATATTATATACACTTAATAAATGAAAGCTTTTTTATTTACCTCCCATAATGTCATTCTTTTTATTTGCCCCTTTAATTTGGTAAAAGGGTATTAAAATTCCAAAAAATTCTTTTAGTGATTAATTTTATAGAAATATTCTTCTGATTGGAAATTTCTCATCAGTAAAAGTGAGACGTCAAAGAGATTTTCATTTTTTTGTATTTTATCATGAACCCAAATTTATAAAGGGCCATTACCTGAGCAGGATCCAAATATACGAATCCATCACTTAAAGATATACCTGAAACATTTTGCATTTAGTAATTACAGTATGATTTGCTTTTGGATTATGCTGCATTTGATGTCCACCCTTCATTAAATGGTTTTCCATTGAGTTAAAAAATATGAAATATTATAATTGCAAGATAAAAATGGTAAGAGTTTCCTAAAGGAAATGTTTAATAGTCACCTTACTGAACTAAGGGACTGAGAAAAGGAAGCAATAGATCACAGTAAAAAGGTTATTTAAGCTTTTCAAACTCATTCTTTCAATTAAGAGACACTCACTTGAGGTTTCATTACTTCCAGTAAGGATATTTACATAATTTTGTGGTGAAACTAAAATGTTTTAATACTATTCCCCACCCACCCACAAAAAAAGAATAGATAACAGAATAAAGAAGTCCATAGGGAAAATTTTTAAGATAATTTTTTAAAGTAATTCAATGAACTATAAATTATTCTACTATAAACATTTAATTTCAACTCTTTATATACTTTTGAAATACATTATTATAAAATATGAAATCCTCATTGAAATTTCAATATAAGTTTAATTAGAAGGATTATATTTATAAATTTAACTTTATACTTAAACATATGTTGTCTGATTACTTTTTAATATTTGATATTATGGGAATGATAAATAGTTCCATAATATTATAATAGAGACAAAGTAATATTAGCACCTTTCTCACTAGCTATTTTGATCATTTTAGGAACATAAATCAAAGTTTATCATTTATAGGTGATAAATAATCAACTACTAAATTTTCAATGAATATATCTAGCAATGACATTTCAATGATCTGTCATTACTCAAAATATAATGTCATTTTTTCTATAAGCTATAAATTTGTATCACATCCTTTTGAAAAGAAAAATCCCCAGTCTATAACTGTTTCCCAGAAATTTTTGTTTCATTTATAATCATCTTTTTCAAAGTATTCAATATATTAATAGATTTCATTTGTTTGTAGCATGTTTTTCATTTTTTCTTTGATTGACAGATACAGAAAGTCAAGTGAATCTAATTTCTGTACCAGTAAGTGTTCATATACACCCCACTTTGTAAGACACATCTGCAGAAATTCGCTTAAAACAAACCAACCAACCTCATAGTACCTGTGACAAATGAACAAGGCAGATCAGCAAATCAATTCCCTGAAAGTAAAGAATATAGTAGTTTTCTCTCATTCATATCTGACTACTGACAAATTAAAATCCTGGAGGTGTTACCTTGACCTATAATCTATTAGCTATAACCACTAACTGCTCTGCTTTACAATTGGTGCTTTATTTTGTACTAATTGTATCATTTCATCAAGAAGAACTTTAACCTAAAATATTAATTTTACATTCAATTTTAAAATTGTTCCAAAGTGAATTTGAATATTCAGTTATACACACTAGAATGCATATTGAATATTTTTAAAGTAAAACAAAACAAATAGCTTTTTGTGTGTATATATAAAATAGACTTAATTGTGCTTGCTATGAATGGTCAGTTTCTTAAAACATAGCAGATCAATTAAAACTGTACTTCTCCGCATGTTATTATATAATTGAAATTTCAACTTTTTATAAGCAGAACATGCATGTATTACTATAATGGCTTTAAAAACATATTTGGTATAGAAAAAAGTAATGTGTGTTTTATAGAAAAATCCTGGTAGAGATTCTTGAAAACTTCTTTGTTATCCTGGGAAATACTGGTATCATGTATCTGATTAAATACTTCTGGCCATGAGAGAGTATATATATATCGGTGGTCAACAGTGGCTAAAAATTTACTGGTAGGGATTGTGATAAAGACTATTGGTGGTTTTGACTGAAAAATACTGATGGAGGAATTATTGTCACAAATGGAACAGGAAGTCTTAAGAGGACATTAAGTTTGTACTAATAATTTGTAGTATTTTATTCTAGTTAAACATATTCCTTCCCTTCACTTTAGTAAGGAATACATACCCTTATAACTCCCCATATAACTCAAATTCTGACTCCTAGTCTTTCCCAACCCCTGGCATTTGTGTTTGTCTTGCTGACTGTTCATTCTATGCTATAAATGTTGGCCTTTAGCACAAATCCATCTTCTGGTCCCAGTGGATTTCCCTGACTACTGACTCTTTGTCTCAGAAGACTCAACATTGACATCCATAAAAGACATTCTGCCCTTCCTCAGGCAGCAGACCACTTGTGTGTCAGTATTTGCTTGTTTATGAATCTGAAGCAAATATGAATTATAGTACCAAGGTTCTAATAAAGCATTAGATGACCAAAAAATGAAAATATTTTATATGTATGTAGTACAGAATAAAAAAGAATAGATCCTGGAAACATGAGTTTTTATAAAATTTTGTTTTCATTTCCCTTTATTTTTAAAATCTATTTTGCATTTTCAGAGCATAGTGGTTAGTATGTAAGTTCTGGAACCACAAATGCCTGAGTTCCAATCCTACTTCTATGTCCTTGGATTGCTACTTCTTTGAGCAAGTTACTTAATCTGAATGTACCTCAGATATCAGCTGTAAAATGGGTAGCTCATGCTTTCTTCAATATATTTGAAAACTATGTGCTATAAATTTTGTAGAAGATTGTCACGCTAATGAAAATACTTAACCATTTATATAACTGGGATATAATTTTAAAGGCTTAATTGTTAATTTATATATTAATGCATATATTAGTTAGAAAACAGTTTTCCCTTTAGCAAGACATAGATGGCCAACATGGAGTATTTCTAAGACTCTATGTTCTAAATCCATCCTTAAAAAAAAAAAAAGACTCTTCTATGCTTCTCTTTGAATAAAAGGTAATAGTCAATTAAAGTGTTAAATTAAAATAATGAGAGATTTAGCAAAAAAAGAAATGAGAGAAAATGCAGTAGTAGAGATATGATTTTTAAAAGCTGCTTATAACAAACAGAATTAATTCTATTAAAAAGAGGTAATTTTCAAATTGGTATAATAAAGCAAATTACATGATGTGGAATGTGAGCTGCAAAAGAAAAGTGTAGAAATAAACCAAGTTTATATTCTTATCTCTCTGGTCATTATGAATTTAACTGGATAATGCAATTTACAATGAAAATTTCAAATAATATTCCTGCATATATGCAAAATGTATTGCCCTTTTAAAGCTCTGGGGCACCTCTGAAGATTTCTTATGTTTTATAAAATTTATCTCAATAATAGTAGTTTCCTTATACATTATTTTAATCTCACATATACAGCACATAAATAATGGATCTTCTAAAATTATTATTTTGGAAAATAAGCAATAGGATTTCAGAACCACTTTTATCAGGATTCAGTGAACTTGGTTAGTGGAATTTGTTGAAAAGTATAGTTAGTTAAAAGAAAATTCTAATATTTCTATGAATTACCCATTTGCTCCAAGTTCATGACATTTTCATAATATTACAATGATAGGATACTACTGTTAGTGTCAGTGCCAGAAGACGGATGAACTGATTAACCCGATACAGGGGTCTACATTTTTTTCTAAGGAGTTTCTCCTCTACTATCAAGACCATCAGGTGTTTGAAATTTCTTTATATATCCCTACAACCTCCCAACTCTCCCCATTCGGCTGTCTTACTATTTTTACCAATGCCCTGATGGAATAACTTTCTTTTAACTGCAATATGGTAACACATTTCAAGCATTTCCTCTTTGCTAATACCTCACCTGACTACATTCAAGAAGCTTGGAGAATGGGTTCTTGGACAGAATTCTGTTATCACATTTATAATAGTTATGTATATACCCATCTGTTCTCAAAATTGTGAGATTATTGACAAGATTCTAGAGAATTTTATCATCTTTGTATAAAAGTACTTATATTTGTGTGAGTGTGTGTGTGTGTAAATCAATGAATTAATGAAAGAATGATAAGATGAGGCAATAATTAATTCATTTATTTAATAAATATTTGCATAGTAGCTATCACAATTGCATTGCTCTAAGGCCTATGAATATAGTAGCACATAAGACCAAAAAAAAAAAAGGATGTGCTTACATAGAACTTTAAGGTCCATGTTCTAGCTCTAACCTCAAAACCCAATTAGTTCTATGTATTTATGAACATCCTTGGTCTCTCTTTTTTGAAAATTTTTACTTACTGATTGATTGATTTTAATTTTGTTCTCCTAAAGCTCATTTTCCAGTGGGTTGTCCAGGTTTAACCTTGAAACCACACACACATACACACACACACAGATACACATTGAGTCAAATGTTCAGTTATACTGCTAGAAATTTGTCAGTGTTTTTATTTGTTTTTGGTTAATTGCTGAGATAAAATAAGATAGCTGAAGCAGGGGAAAAATTCACAAAAGTGTTACCTTAACCTAAAATTTAACTGCCACTTAGTATTTTTTGAGTAATTCCAAGGTAGGTAATTTTCAGTCAATTTTATTTTCATTCTCTCCATGCTAATACTCGCACTGTATTTTTTCACTGATATTCATAAAAGATTTAGCCTCTTCATTGTATAAGCAGTTTGGGTTTTAAAGATAATATATATGAAGCATTTGAAAAAAAATCACATTCATTTGCACCAATTACTTTAAATGTCAAAAGCTCTTGGTGCTTGGATGAGCAGTACCAGCCTCCTCAATCAGGATAGAACTTAACAGCAGTAGAATAAAAGTTTTAATGTTGATCTTTTGGCAGAAGGGTGGGGGCGGTACTATTGAAATACCTTTAGTTTCTATTATTCAAGTTTTGCATTTGAATTGAAAGATGCATTGAAGCAAGAATATGGTTTTTAAATGAGAAATATTATACCATAAGCATAATTTTAGCATTTTTCCATCTCTGATAATTATTTAAACTTATTAACCAAGAGTACAAAGTAGCAGGGTCCCAGGCCCAGAAACGAACATGCTTAAAAAGAAAAAAACAATAAGTAAAATAGGATGTTAGCACTGTGGTAGACTTCAAAACAATTTTACATCATATTTCTGGAATTTCAGGATCCTGAAGTTCTTTGAATTCCACAAAATATTACTAATGAGTTATTAAAAAATGCTAAAAATAGAATAAAAATGGGAAAGAATATCAGAGAATCCTGAAGCCCTCTGATGTAGCTAAGGTACAAATTGTTCATAATTGTGTGTTATAACTAAAACCAAGTGCTTTTATTTTTCACTAAGTACCAAGAGACAGGTACCATTAGCTGCCCTGGTTTCAGAGCTTCATGTCCTTGGCATGAAGGAGCTTTCAAATACTTATTTATTCCTATAGATGAGATTCCAAATGATGTGAAGAATGGTTGGTAGAGGGTGGAGTGTTTGCTTGTGAACTTCAAATAAATTATGCTCTAAAAGCAGAAACTAACACACCATTTTAAAGCAATTATACTACAATAAATATGTTAATAAATAAATAAATAGAAATAAAATCTTTATATATTTATAGGAATTTCAAAATTCAGAAAATGTATTCCAGATAATCTAGTAGGTCCCTTTATTATAAGAGCTTGCAACTTGAATTCACTTTGGAAACACTTCTTATTCCAGGAAAAACAAAACGACACAAAATAAAAACAATTGTATACCATTTCAAAATCCTTTTGCCTTACTATTTAGTCGAGCCAACTGAGTGCTGACCAGTTTCATACAAGCTTTGCCCAGTTTAGTGCAAGTAAAATTAGACAGTACCTTACTTCAAGCAGGCCACTTTCCCTTTTGGACTGCTCTGATATAAAAATGGGAGGCCAAGGGACTCTGCCTTACACACTTATATTCACTCACAGCCAGAAAGGGAAGAGCAGTTAACTCCTGCAGAGGTGTTAACACCCTTGATGAATGGCGATGAGGGCCAACGGATAAATGCTTCCTTCTTTTCTTCCAGGCCAGGGGGTGGGAAGGAGGGGGGCGGGGAGGGACGGACAGTTGTGAAATACTTTTTATAAAGCTGCTTATGAGATTTTGGCAAGTGGGAAACCATTCGCCCACAAGAATGCAAACTCAGTATCAGCTCTTTGTACTGACTTTCTCTCCATCTCTGTTTTCTTCCTCTGCCTTATATCTCTGCTGCCTGGATTAACATTCCCAAATAAACTACTGCAGATAAGTGTTTTTCCTACTTTCTATGAACTCAGACTAAGAAAACAACGTCTTAATGGAATTTTTAGTTATGCATAAGTAAAGAGAATATTTGCTGCTTAAAAAAAAGATAGGCACCAAGAAAGTAAATGATGAATTTGGATGCTCTGTGTTACTTTAGGAGAAAAATGTTACATATGTGAAGATGTGGGCAGTGGACAAATCAGGGCATATAATTGCTGTCTGCCTCTCTGGACTCAATTGACCTTCTCTGGTTTCAAATGACTCATAGATTAGTACATTTATTTATGTAATTTTTAATAATTTTGGTAGGAATGGTGAGGGCCATCATTTCATGAGATATTTTAGACCACTAGGGTCAAAGACAAGGCTGCATTGTAGCCCAAGTGAAACTGTTTGCAGAAAATGATCAACACATTCATTTTGCCATTCTTTGCCTGGACCATAGCATAACTCTAGAACTATGCTGTTTGATTTGGTAGCCACTAGCTACATGTGCCTGTTGAGCACTTGAAACATAGCTCAAATTGAGACATGCACTGAGTGTAAAATTACACTCAGATATTAGTGAATCTAGTTGAAGGATTTTTTTTTTAACTGCCTTAAAGGTTTGACTTTTTTCAGAAAAAAATGTGGAACCATTTTTTAAATGCAAAAGAAAAGCAAAATAAGGAAAAGGAAAATAGAAAGAAAAGTAAAACCTATGACATACACTGAGATAAGAAAATTGTGAAGACCACTGAGAAGAACACAGTGCTAGCTGGGGAACACTGTGGTCTCTCTTAGGTTTTTACTACCTTGTTTATTGTTTTGTTTTTGGTCTTTTTTATTTTTGATTTATGTGAATACTTACAGTTATGGCTTTTCCTATGTTTCCTGTATTATTTTTTCTGTCCTGTACTCCATCCAGTTCAATCTTTATGTTAGTGATTTTCCCCTTCTCCCTTCATTGAGTGCTTCATATATTTCATCTTCTTCTCTATTCTTATCATAACCCTCTCTTCTGTGAATTTGATGTTTCTGAATTATGGTCTTTGTTACATGAATGAGGGCTTCATTGAGTTTTGTTTTGTTGGTTGTTGACTTAATTGTAAATATTTGATTATTTTCACTTTCTACTTGGCAAAAGCTTTCTAGTAAACACTCTTCATCTGATGGTAAGATATGACACTAGTTCACATTCACATAATTTTTCTCACAATACTTTTGTTGCTTCTATCCACATTACCCCTTTTTCCTTCTACTACAAGTGACTCTATGCCAATAAAATGGACAACCTGGAAAAAAATGGACCAATTCTTAGAAAGTATAACCTTCCTAATCTGAACCAGGAAAAAATAAAAAATATCAACAGACCAATCACAAGTAATGAAACTGAAACTGTGGTTAAAACTCTTCCATCAGGGCTTCCCTGGTGGCACAGTGGTTGAGAGTCTGCCTGCCAGTGCAGGGGACATGGGTTTGTGCCCTGGTCTGGGAAGATCCCACATGCCATGGAGCGGCTAGGCCCATGAGCCATGGCCACTGAGCCTGCGCGTCTGGAGCCAGTGCTCCACAATGGGAGAGGCCACAACAGTGAGAGGGCCACGTACTGCAAAAACAAAACAAAACAAAAACTCTTCCAACAAACAAAAGTCGAGGACCAGATTTCTTCATGGGTGAATTTTATCAAACATTTAGAGAGGAGCTAACAACCATCCTTATCAAACTCTTCCAAAAAATTGCAGAGGAAGGAATACTCCCAAACTCATTTTATGAGGCCACCATCACCCTGATACCAAAACCAGACAAAGATAATACAAAAAAATAAAATTACACACCAATATCACTGATGAATATAGATGCAAAAATCCTCAGCACAATACTAGCAAACAGAATCCAACAACACATAAAAAGTATCACACACCATGATCAAGTGGGATTTATCCCAGGGATCCAAGGATTCTTCAATATATGCAAATAAATCAATGTGATATACCATATTAACAAGTTGAACACTAAAAAGCTTATGATCATCACAACAGATGTACAAAAAACTTTTGAAAAAATTCAACACCCATTTATGATAAAAACTCTCCAGCAAGTGGGCATAGAGGGAACCTACCTCAATATAATAAAGGCCATATATGGCAAACCCACAGCAAACATCATTCTCAATGGTGAAAAACTGAAAGCATTTCCTCTAAGATCAGGAGCAAGACAAAGATGTCCACTCTCATCACTATTATTCAACATAGATTTGGAAGTCCTTGCCATTGCAATCAGAGAAGAAAAAGAAATAAAAGGAATACAATTTGGAAAAGAAGAAGTAAAACTGTCACTGTTTGTGGATGACATGATATTATACATAGAGAATCCTAAAGATTCCACCAGAAAACTACTAGAGCTAATGAATGAATTTGGTAAAGTTGCAGGATACAAAATTAATGCACAGAAATCTCTGGCATTCCTATACACTAAGAATGGAAGATCCGAAAGAGAAATTAAGGAAACAATCCCATTCACCATTGAAACAAAAGGAATAAAATACCTAGGAATAAACCTACCTAAGGAAGTAAAAGACCTGTACTCAGAAAACCGTATGACTTTGATGAAAGAAATCAAAAATGACACAAACAGATGGAGAGGTATACCATGTTCTTGGACTGCAAGAATCAATATTGTGAAAATTACTATACTACCCAAAGCAATCCACAGATTCAATGCAATCCCTATCAAATTACCAAAGGCATTTCTTACAGATCTAGAAAAAAATTTAAAATATTTATGGAGACACTAAAGACCCTGAACACCCAAAGCAATCTTGAGGGAATAAAACGGAGCTGGAGGAATCAGACTCCCTGACTGCAGACTATACTACAAAGCTACAGTAATCAAGACAATATGGCACTGGCACAAAAACAGAAATATAGATCAATGGATCAGGACAGAAAGCTCAGAGATAAACCCATGCACCTATGGTCAACTAATCTATGACAAAGGAAGCAAAGATATACAATGGAGAAAAGACAGTCTCTTCAATAAGTGGTGCTGGGAAAACTTGACAGCTACATGTAAAAGAATGAAATTAAAAAACCTCTCTGACACCATACACAAAAATAAAATCAAAATGGATTAAAGACTAAATATAAGACCAGACACTATAAAACTCTAAGAGGAAAACATAGGAAAAACACTCTTTGACATAAATTACAGCAAGATATTTTTGACCCACCTCCTAGAGTAATGGAAATAAAAACAAAAATAAAAAAATTGAACCTAATGAAACTTAAATCCTTTTACACAGTGAAGGAAACTATAAACAAAATGAAAAGGCAACCCTCAGAATGGGAGAAAATATTTGCAAACTAATCAATGGACAAGGGATTAATCTCCAAAATATATGAACAGCTCATGCAGCTCAATATTAAAAAACCAAGCAACCCAGTCAAAAAGTGGGCAGAAGACCTAAGTAGACATCTCTCCAAAGAAGACATACAGATGGCCAAGAGGCACATGAAAAGCTGTTCAACATAACTAGTTATTAGAGAAATGCAAATCAAAACTACAATGAGGTATCACCTCACACTTGTTGGAAGGGGCATCTTCAGAAAATCTACAAGCAGCAAATGCTGGAGAGGGTATGCAGAAAAGGCAACCCTCTTACACTGTTGGTGGGAATGCAAATTGATACAGCCACTCTGGAGAACAGTATTTAGGTTCCTTAAAAAACTAAAAATAGAGCTTCCCTGGTGGTACATTGGTTGAGAGTCTGCCTGCCGATGCAGGGGACATGGGTTCATGCCCCGGTCTGGGAAGATCCCACATGCCGTGGAGTGGCTGGGCCCGTGAGCCACGGCCACTGAGCCTGTGCATCGGGAGCCTGTGCTCTGCAGCAGGAGAGGCCACAACAGTGAGAGGCCTGCGTACTGCAAAAAAATAAAAAATAAAAAAATAACGAAACTAAAACTAGAATTACCATATGACACAGCAATCCCACTACTGGACATATACCCAGAGAAACCCATAATTCAAAAAGACACATGCACCCCAATGCTCATTGCAGCACTATTTACAATAGCCAGATCATGGAAGCAACCTAAATGCCCATTGACAGACAAATGGATAAAGAAGAAGTGGTACATATATTCAATGGAATATTACTCAGCCATAAAAAGGAACAAAATTGTGTAATTTGTAGAGATGTCGATGGACCTAATGACTGTCATACAGAGTAAAGTAAGGCACAAAGAGAAAAATAAATATCATAAATTAACACATATATGTGGAATCTAGAAAGATGGTACAGATGAACCAGTTTGCAAGGCAGAAATAGAGGCACATGTAGGGAACAAATATATGGACACCAAGGGGGAAAGTGGGGAGTGAGGGGGTTTTAGTGGTGGTGGTAGGATGAATTGGGAGATTGGGATTGACATATATACACTAATATGTATAAAATAGATAACTAATAGGAACCTGCTGTATAAAAATTGTAAATTAATAAAATAAAAACAGGGCTTCCCTGGTGGCGCAGTGGTTGAGAGTCCGCCTGCCGATGCAGGGGACACGGGTTCGTGCCCCGGTCTGGGAAGATCCCACATGCCGCAGAGCGGCTAGGCCCGTGAGCCATGGCTGCTGGGCCTGCGCATCCGGAGCCTGTGCTCTGCAAGGGGAGAGGCCACAACAGTGAGAGGCCCGCCTACCGCAAAAAAAAATAAAATAAAATAAAAAATAAAAATAAAAACAAAATTAGGTGGCAAAAAATATATATATAAAGCAAAGCTCAAATATAAACAATGGAGAACTCAATTTGACTCATGTGGCCACATACTGTCTTCTACACTGTGGTATATGTTGCTCTTTATATGACCCAAATATTCATTCGGTAGTAATAATACATGATTGCTGCAAAATGATCATATGGTCTTTTAGTTTCACCTCATGCTGATCTGGAGTAGAATTTATTCCTTAATTTAATTTTTTTAATTTTGTTTTTTGAATTTTATTTTATTTTATTTTTTATTTGTGCCCCTCTTAATGTCTCATTGTGTCTTCTCCTTTTCCTTTGGATGTGGGGTATCTTTTTTGGTGAATTCCAGTGTCTTCCTGTAGATGATTGTTCAACAGTTAGTTGTGATTCCAGTGCTCTCGCAAGAGGGCGTGAGCACACATCCTTCTACTCCACTGTCCTCAACCAAATTCTGAGCTTTATTTTTGAAATCAAAAATCTCTTTTTTTTCCCTTGATTTTAGAAGTTGCAACTAAATTAAAGAACTGAATGCAAGATAGGAAAGCTGCTGAGAACTAGATCTGGATTGGTCTTTGTTGTAAGTGTACACCAGAAAGATTGTAGAAAAAATAAATGTATGAATCATAATCACTAAACCTAGTTTAATAGATTTGATAGTGTTGTAAAATATTGTGACCACTTGAAAGGTCAGTTTGCTGAGCAATGGTCAATCATTAAATCAGTGGCAGCCTTCATATTTTTCCACTGTAGGAAGCAGAATCTGGCCATCAAAATGTGATAGTAATTGTTTTGGAGAGGATGACATTCCATGATGACAATAACAATGATAGTAGTGACAGACATATCTAAAACCACTGACTTCAGAGGTGAGCAAATTGATAAAGTGATTGTTGACCTAAAGCAAATAGACGGCCACTTGTTTCTCTAGCAAAGATAAGTTTATTAGGGATCAGCAGAAAATTGCACTTCAGGGTCTATGGAGAACTACGTGCAAGTCCTTGCACAGCAAGGGAAGGCGAACATTTTTATAGAGAGGAAAAGGAAGCTGGGAGAGCAGGAGGAAGAAAAGTCCATGGTTTTTCATTTGCTGAACTGTTGAAAGAAGAGTCTTCCTTCCTGTTGGGCTCTGCTGCTATCTTCACAGGGTGTGAGAGCTCCCTCTTCTGATCTCCCAACTCTATTTAATTAAGGTTTCTGTTTATTAATTTTTTACACGATAAACTTCATGATATCTTGATATAGCTAAAAATACTGAGCTTTGGGCTGCAAAGTCAGATAGCTGTGCTATTTCAGGCTGATTTGCTCTGTGTGCATAGGGATGTCTTTCTTTAGAGTAGAAAGCTAACACCAATAAAAGAGGCATTGGTAAACAAATGGAGAGAAAATGAGGAAGGGTGGGAAGGAGGGAGGGAGGGAGAGAGAGAGAGGAAGAGAGAAAGGAGGTAGAAGCCTGGTCTTTGGGTGGTTTACCTTTTTTAGAGGTCTAGAAAAATTTAAGTTCCACTTCACTCAAAGTGGGCTTCTTGGAACAGGACACTTGCTATTATACTCTCCAGGGCTTAAGAGCCTTTTTATTGTGAGAACCTTTGGGAAGAGCAGATAAAGGAAGGGTTTTCTGCATCTCTTCCAAGAGAATCAACCTCTTTCAGAAGGGGTATTCTGAGAGTTCCCTGGATATGGAGAATTTTAAGAAATTTAAAAAAACAATCAAATCTGTAAGGGAATTTCTCCCCTAAGATATATGCTTTTTGGGTTGGGGTGCTTGAGACAGGCTAGTTTGGGAGGTAGAAACACATTCTCAAGTTTATAGCAAGTTGGCAAATATTATAGCAAAGAAAATGGCACATTCAAGGATATGAGCAATAAACATTTATCACATGCAATTTACAGTGCTGGCACTGGGACTTTAAGAATTTATAATATGTATCTGACCTTGTGCTATTTATCTAGGAAGAGACACAGAACTTATACACAAAAAGCAAATAAAAATTCAGAATAACCTAAGCCATCTGCCAGACTATCAATTCCTGAGGACAGGCTTCTGATTTTTTGTTGCTGATTTTTTTGTGGGCATCTTATTGTTCTAGACTGTTGAATGAAAGGAATTGGCAACAGCAGCCACAAATCAAAGATGATTCTTAGTAGCAGAAGAGTATAGCGCTCGCCTGTGTGTGTGTGTGTGTGTGCGCACGTGAGTGTTACATAGAGTTTGGTTTTATTACAGCACAAATTAACATATTATGAGAAATTTTAAAGGGGCAGGCTTAGAGAGGGTGTTGCCAAACAGAATCCATTCAGTACTCTAGCAACAGGTAGTTAGTGAGTCAGGGGGTGTGTTGAAGGAGAGGAACTTTGATAATAGGAAGCCTCAATATTATGTAAGAGAATAGCTAGTGACTGAAGGCAATAGTTTCCCTGTGCATGGTTATAAAACCTCCTCTCTGTAAACAGTGCACTTTACAATGGAAGAAAACACTTACTTATATAAACAAATCTGAATTTATGTAGGGAATATGCTAAACCCTCTGAACAACCATAGCCAATCTATAAGATTATCAATGTATCCATTTTTGAAAATTCACACCATAAATAATCTACTAATTTCTGGTAAAAGAACTATGGCTAAATATAATCCATTATTTTTAAAAATCTTATAGGTGTGTTATATGTTATAACAGGAATTACAAATACCTCACTTAGATGTATTATATGCTGGTTTATGCCTTAAAACTAAGGCACTTAGTATTTGAAAACTTATTGGATTCTGTTTGACACCTGAATGTAACTTAGCAAAGCTGTTATTAATTCTTGCAAAGTACTGACTAATTTATCTCAATTGTTTTAGAATCCTTTAATGTCTTGAACATGTTAGAAATGAAATGTAGCTGTTATTTTTGATAGCAATAATAATAATAATAAGCATTACCTTTTTTTAATTAATTAATTTATTTTTATTTATGGCTGTGTTGGGTCTTCGTTTCTGTGCGAGGGCTTTCCCTAGTTGCGGCGAGCGGGGGCCACTCTTCATCGCGGTGCACGGGCTTCTCACTATCGCGGCCTTTCTTGTTGCAGAGCACAGGCTCCAGACGCGCAGGCTCAGCAATTGTGGCTCATGGGCCTAGTTGCCCCACGGCATGTGGGATCTTCCCAAACCAGGGCGTGAACCCGCGTCCCATTCACTGGCAGGCAGACTCCCAACCACTGCGCCACCAGGGAAGCCCCTAAGCATTACATTTTTATGCTTGGCTCATATCATTATCCTCTCTGGAGTGTTTCTCTCTTCCATGTCTGCCTGTCAAAATTCTATGATTTTCAAGACCTAATGCAAATTTGTCAGTCTGGATGAAACTTTCTCCAATTTCTCATTCTAGGAGTTATCTCATACTATTTTGAATAATTTCAGAACGTTTCTAGGGTTTATTTGATGGCATTCATCATGTTATATCTTGTACTTTTTTCAATTTATTTTATTTTCAAAGATTTAAAATGTACAGAAAATTAAAGAAAGAGTATAATGACCACCTATATACCTTTTACCTAGATTTGATAAGTGTTAGTAGTTTGCCTTATCTATTCCTATACATTTTTTTTATTATTTTTGTGCTGAAAGTATAAAAGTAATTTGATAGTGTCATGGAATTTCTACTGTAAATCTTCTGTATGCATTCCTAGAATAAGAGTATTCTCTTTAAAATTACAACACAATGATCATATTTACAAAATTTAGCATTGGTATAATAATATAAACTAAAATATCATCTTAAATTTATCTAATTGTACGAATAGTGTCTTTTCCATCTGCCCTTCCTCCCCCCAACTTTTAATCAAGACTTAAGAACTTATTGTTACGTTTCTTTAGTGTTCTTTTTCTAGAGTAGTACCCTCCAATTTGCCTTATCTGATATGTATATATTTAAGAATCTAGGTCAGTTGTCTTCCAAGTTAGACAATTGATAATATATGGTTGATAATGTGTCATCCCTATCTCGTCATACAAGAAAACACATAATATCAGTATGCTCCATTATCAATGATGCAAAATTGGATCATTTGGCTAAATTTTATCCTCCATATCTTTCAATTATATATTGTCTCTTTTCAATTAATAAGCAATTTGGAAGGTGGTATTTTGAGATTATGTGCATATTCTATATCCCAATACTCATCGCCCAGTTATTTTTGTGTTCATCTATTATCTTGCTTGAATAAATTGTGTATTTTCATATAAGACAATTCTTGTTTTCCACCTCACATACTTTAGGACAGTGGTTCCAGGAGCATCAGTATCAACAACACCAGGGAACTTACAAGAAAGTCAAATTTTCCAGCTCTATCACAAATCTTCTAAATAAGAAACTCTGGACATGGAGCTCAGAAATATGTCTTTTAATAAACTCTCCTGGTGATTCTGATGTGCAACAAAGTTGGGAGCCAATGCTCTAGAATACATTTTATTCTAGAAATTGCCATGCTTACCATCTTTGCATAAGTGTAATTTGACAACACCTTTCATCAGCTGCACCTCATACCTTTAATTTTCTGCTAGGGTTTAAATGCCTCCATGTAGTATGCTTACTCTCCCAAACATAAACCTGGAAATACCTGGAAGTTAACAACTCATGGGACAGCCCCTGCACAATGAGGGCAGTAATCAGTAGATAAGTATTCTTCTTTCTAGTACTTACACATACAATTTGCACGTGTATTTTGCAGGATTCTTCAGAGATTCACAATAGGATGAGCCCCTGTTGGCAAAAGTGAAGACCAGTTCAGTAATGCACCCTTGGGTTAGTTTTCTCTTTTTTCTTCATACTCTTCCCAGATCTCCATATCTCTTCTCTGAAATTACATCCCCAAATAAACTGCCTTCATAAAAGCCATTGTTTCAGGTTCTGCTTTCTAAGGATAACAAAAGATAGGGTATTTAGAATCAGATGTGACACTGAAAACGCCATACTGAGTTTAATAAGATAGAACATTATGACTCATCTATCACATGGTGATGTTAAGGACTATATTACTAGTGGTAAGTAGGGAGATGAACCCTTGGAATGTAGTAGTGTAATAATTAGCAATACTTGGTTTAGAAGCAGATGTTAGTTGAAGTATAGGCTTATGTGGTAGTGGGGTATTGAAAGGAATGGGAGCAGGGTAATTACCAAGTTGTGAATTTAGATGACTTTTTTGGTAATGGCTTGTAAGCCTTTTAAAAAGAAAAGGACACATTTAGATTATAGCACTTAAAATCCAAGACATACTGTAGAAGTCAAAAGGCTTCCACAGCAATTATTTAGAGACATTATATCCTACAAGGTTGACTAAGCCAAAAATTGGGACCAAGAGTTATTTGTAAGTACAGTGTAGTTACAGATGATACTGAATGCTTAGCACTTACAGGTCTAAGTTTAATTCAGCTCCCTGGTAGGATAAGGTTAATACTCTGAGACTTGTCTGGGATGAGGATGTTTGAATGATGAACTTAAGATTCATGAACCCATAATTTGCTTTGAATCTCTATTCTGATAGAAGCAGCACCTACCTCACTGAAAGAAGAGAAGCCTCTTCCCTCACACACCCTCCCTTGTCTGAAATTCGGTAAGAGCTCACAAGTTGATGATTGCTCTCTTCAAAATTCTCCTCTACTTCTGTTCATTGCCACTAGACCAATAACTAGGGTCAATTAACAGTACAGCCTAAGGGACAATGCAATTCCATTTTTGGGAGAAACTAGTATATATACCCAGAGAACTGTAAGACCTGTTAAATATGTCCCTGGCAGGATCGGAGTAAACATACCTGGAAGTTGATCTTGGAGGTATTAGACAAGGGAATATAGAATATAAAGCTGGATGGGAACAAGATTATTGAATCCTTTGTGACTCAGGAATTTATTTCCTGACATGGACCAAATGGTTGTCTTGATATGGTGTTGAGATATCCAGTTAAATCCTGCATGTTGGATGTTGGCTTATGGTAAATAAAATAGGAATGCCAGAATTGCCTTAGCAGTGAGTTGCATAAGGGGTCAGAAGGCTAAATGAGGTGTATTATTTGAATTGTATTACCAGAAAATGTTTAGAACTTCTAGAAAATGTCTAGAAGAGTGGAAGGCTAATGTACTTTAATATAGTAGAAAATTAAAATGTTTCCTCCAATTTTTGGATATGAGTCAGTTCTTAGAGTTGTAGTCCATTGATTATGAGAATATGAGTCCCCGAGAAGACAGATTGTACAATGCCATCATAAGTATATATAACAATATATTCCCAGTATTTTGTAAAACAACCTGTAGCCAGTTACAGACAAATTTTACTTTGAAGAAAGAGACATATTCAGCCATTTCTAGGGCATACACTTTACCAAGGGACCTTTAAGCTACTTTAGTTCTCCTTTTAGACAGGAAGAAAAAATAACCTAGATATTGAATAGAGTTCTAACCCAGTTTATCAGGCAGCCATCCCACAGAATTCACTGACCCACTGTATAACTATTTTTGCAGCTCCTAGTTCATAATTGGTATGAATATTTAAAGGAATTGAGATAACTCATCAATAAGAATCATTAAGTTAAGAAGAACTAAGAGAAACTCTTGAAACTGCCTACTTCTCCAGCCAAGAGAACAAATCAGAAGTAATATATCATCTTGGGAATAATGCACCACATTAAACTATAAATATTCAGGAGTGGTGGTCTCTATCTTAACCCCATTCAGTTACTCTTTGACCCCTGACAAAACCATGGAGCATGGTGGATGATGATGAACTACCATAAATATTATAAGCGGTACTTCTCAGTGTAACAACTGTTATGTCAGATGATGCATATTTACAAGAACAGAACAACATCACCTCTGACATTTACCATGGTACTACTGATTTGGTGAATACGTTCTTTTTTTTTTTTTTTTTTTTGCGGTACGCAGGCCTCTCACTGCTGTGACCTCTCCCATTGCAGAGCCCAGGCTCCGGATGCACAGGCTCCGGACGCGCAGGCTCAGCGGCCATGTCTCATGGGCCCAGCTGCTCTGCAGCATGTGGGATCCTCCCGGACTGGGGCACGAACCCGTGTCCCCTGCATCAGCAGGCGGACTCTCAACCACTGCGCCACCAGGGAAGCCCTGAATACATTCTTTTCAATCTGTATTAGTAGAGAGCATCAAAATCATTTACTCTTTTGAGGGAAGATCCGTGTAACAAACTGACCCACTTTCCCAAGGCTATATTACATCTATTCTCAGTCACAATACAGACTGCAGGGATGTTGACCTTGACATTGCAGAAAATATCATGTTGGTATACTATTGATGACACCATGCTAATTGGACAGTTTAGAAAGGAAATTGGAAGAGTCCTAGATGACCTATAAGATATATATGTGCCACAGACTGGGAGCTAAACTTTCACAGATTTAATTAAGATCCTGCCATATTAGTAAAATTTAAAGTTTTTAGAAGTCCCATCATCTTAGGTTTCCTGGAACTTCCCCTTTAGTGTAAAGGCAGGATATTATATTTTACATCCTCTATCATTGAGTCCCTCTGCTTGGTGAGTCATTTTAGATTCTGAAGGCAACATATATACACTATTTGAAAATACTGCTCTAACTTTTTGTTGGGTGCCTCAAAATGTTGTCAGTTTTGAGTGGGGTTTAGAGTAAGTCAGGCCACTTCAGCATATCAAAGCTGCAGTACAAGCTGACCTGCTTGCTCAGAAGATCTGATGGCTCTAGATATGTTAGTGATATGGCATCTCTGGAAACTCCCATGAGAGACTCTTGGTCAGTGTAGATATTTAAGGTTTTAGAGCAAGGTCATATTTTCTGTGGAAAAAAAAATCACTCAACATTTGAGAAGCAGCTCCTGTTATGCAGGAAGGTCCTAGTAGAGATGGAATGCCTGAACACTCACCAAATATATATGTGGCTGAAATTTTCATCATGAGTTGGTATCATTAAATACATTAGCATAAAGCTGGCTTATATTAGAATGTTACATTCAGGATTTGGCCTGAGCAGATATTGAGGGAACAAATAAACTACATGAACCTGGCCCAGAGTACTGAGTCACATACCTCTTGCAGAAACTTCTCTATCTGCTTACACTTGTGACATCATCAGGGTTTACTTATGATCAATTAACAGAGGAGAAATAAATAGAGCCTGGTTCACACATGGTTCAGCTCACTAGTTTGGTAGTTGATTGGAAACAAACAAACAAACAGCTGCTATAATACAGCTCAAACAAGCAAGGCCCTGAACATAAGCATCGAAGGAAAAGTATTCTAGTTACCAAAGCTGTGAAAAGTGCATTTTGTCCCCCTCCTATATGGAGGAAGCAATGGCCTGAAGAGTGGGTGTTCATGAGCACCTGGGAAGTTTTTAATAGTTTTGTTAGTCATTATTTATGCGCTTATTGGTTTTGCTTTATTAGATTATAAATCTGCTTGATTAAAAAATACTTTTTTTTTCATTTTTCTATACATTTCTGCCTTAGGTAATAAGAGGTATAGTAGATTTTTAGGGTTGATATAACAATTTAACACAAACTTAGTGGCTTAAAACAGCAGAAATTTATTCTTTCACAATTCTGGATGATGGAAGTCTAAACTTAAGGTGTTGACAGGGTCACTCTCTCTCTAAAGACTTTGGGGGAGGATCCTTTCTTGCCTCTCCCAGCTTCTGGTGACTCCTGATGTCTCTTGGTTTGTAGCAGCATAACTGCAAACACTCTGTCTCAGTGTTTACATTGTCTTTTTCTCTTTGTGTCTGTGTTCTTTTCTGTCTCTTACAAGGGGATGTTCATTGGATTTAGACCCGTCTTATTCCAGTATGATCTCATCTAGATCCTTACTTTAATTATATCTCCAAAGATGCTATTCCTGAGTAAAATCACACTCTATGAGATTATGGGTAGACATGAATTTTGGGGGATTTCAATTCACCACAAGTTACTAAACCAATATTTAATGATTGATAATTTGTTTTCCTGTCTCTCTGACAGACTCAGTTTAGAGTTTCAAGAGACAAATTTTAAGAATTTTATTCCTTAAAAGGCACTCCTATATTTTAAATGATATATAATATAGAAAATATTTCATTTTATTCATACAAGTTATAAGCTGTAGCTACACTCAGGTAGTTTCTTCAATAGTGCTACTTTAAAATATTATAAAAGCTTTAAAAATAGTTTTAATATTGAAGATCCTTGAACTATAATCTAGTGCTTCAGTTGTAGACCATTGTTATTGGTTGATCTGTGTCCTCCCCAAAAAGAGATGTTGAAATTCTAACCCCTAATACTTCAGAATGTGATTGTATCTGGAAATAGGATATTTTATAAAGATAGTCAAATTAAAATTAGGTCATTAAGATGGACCATAATCCAATATAATCGGTGTCCTTATAAAAAAGGGGGAATTTGAACATAGACACAATCAGAAAGAAGACAACACAGGGAGAAGACAGGCATGTGACGTGAGTGATGCATCTACAAGCTAAGGAATGCTAAGAATTGCTGGCAAGCACTAAAAAGTAGAAGAGGCAAGGAAAGATTCTTCCCTAGAGCCATTAGAGAGAACACGGCCCTTCTGATACCTAGATTCAAACTTGTAGTGTCCTGAACTATGAGGCAATGCATTTCTATTGTTTTAAGCCACCAAGTTTGTGGTACTTTTTTTATGAAGCCCTGGGAAACTACAAACATAGTATGTTATATCATGGACTAGCATGCATAGTCTTGTGATATAAAATGTTTTACATATCTTTATAGTCTGTTTTAAATTATTTAATGTGTAGGTTTATGGACTATTTCTGAATTGTTTAATTAATGATTAGTTGTTAACATATAGCATGACTCATTCTTGAAAAAATGGCAGATAATTATAGGGATTTTCAAACTTGTTTTCCTCCATAGTACCATTGGTAATATTATCTGCACTTTCACTCCAAGTCTATATAATTTAACAGTACTTGAATTAAGGAATGAATTGGTGAAATAAAAAGGAAGTCTTCCCATATAATATTTATGCAGTGAAGCAAATAATGATAGGCTGATTTACATTAAAAGTCAAGTTTTATTTCATACGATATATTTAATATGATTGAATGTCATGATTAACACATATTTTTATAATGTATTATTTATTCATGTGATTTTTTGTTTGTCTTTAGTCCTATATTTACCACATAGATCATTTATTTGTTGATGTTTTAGAAATCCCATTTTTAATCTTATAACACATGTACATTTAAGCTAATAAAAGTGGGTTCATTGACTTATATTAGCCACAAATTTCTCACCAGTCTAGTATGTTAGGCATCAAATCTTATTGGATGCAACTATTAGAGATGGATAAGTGTCAGTTCTTTTAGAGGGATGAATTTTCTATTTTTGAGATTTTTGTGCAATTAAACCAAATTTCAGTCTCATTAGGTACACTTGGCTTTTTGACCGATAAGTGATACGAACTGTTAAATAATAGTTTTCATATTGTGATCTTCAATGTCAACCTGATTTTGGATAATTAATTAAATTTGTTTTAGCCATTTTCAAAAGAAACAAATTGAATTTCTGCCAGTTTTTTCACCCAATCTATGTTGTGTTCCAACAAGACTATAGTGATTGTGGGACTTTTGATGATATTAAAAATATTCTTTTGTTAAACATTTTTCTACTCTTTTTAGATCCAGTATTTTTAATTTTATTTTTATTTTTTGATCCAAAGTTTTTAAAGTTCATTTTACATTTTTTGAGTCTATTCAAGGATTCTAGTAGACTGTCTTAATTAAATTCCTCCCAGCCTCCCTCTACTAATTTATACAATTTTATTATAAAATACTTCCTATCTTCCTTAACTATCAACTTCACATTGATAGTTTAGATATCAGTACACTACAGGAATCCAGGTTCTATATTGTACTCCAATTCCACTAAAACCAAGAAACAGTAAATGATTCCAATTTTAGAAAGTAAAATTTCTAGAATTAGTTCTAATCTAAGATATGAGTGAGTACAACCCTGAATTTGCAGTGGGTAGGTAGCGATCAATAACGCTATTAGTAAGCACTGAGTCAGGTAGCAGTTATATGTTTAAAACACTCTGAGATCTATTCACATAAGTTGTCCCTAGTAGCAGCCTGTGTTAGGTAGGGTTCTGGAGAGAAACAGAACCAGTAGGATATATATATAAAAGGTCATTTATTATGAGGAATAAGAGTATGTCATTATAGTGGCTAAGTCCTACGATCTGCTGTCTATAAAGTGAAGACCTAGGAAAGCTGGTGGTATAATTCAGTCTGAGTCCAAAGGCCTGAGAACCAGGGAAGTTGATGGTTTAAATCCTAATCTGAGGGCTAGAGAAGATGAGATGAGATGTCACATTTCAAGCTGGCAGGCAGAAAGCAAAAAGAGGCAAATCCCTCCTTTTTCTGCCTGTGTTCTAGTCATACCCTCAGTGGATTGGATGATGCCCATTCACTCTGGAGAAGGCAATCTACTTTACTGAGTCTACCAATTCAGATGCTAATCTCATCTGGAAACATGGTCACAGACACATCCAGAAATAATGTTTTCTGGGCACCCTGTAACCAGTCAAGTTGACACATAAAATCAATCATCACAAGTCTACTTCTTGTCAACTTGGCAATCATATGCATCCCCTTAAACCATACTTACTCTCCAGATAAATACAATAGCAAAGCCATAATTCTGCCTAGCATGATATAACTCTTTTCCTTACAACAAAAAACACATTATCCTCTTGCCCAGAAGAAGAGATAAATTCCTTGAGTGATGTTTACTCCTCTTCTTGATATCCCATAATTTAAATACTATGATATAAAATTAACAATATTTAAATATTATGATATAAAATCAATAAATTTTATGTTATGTGATAATGGCATAAAATAGGAAAGAAAACAAAGATATACATATTGAATATATGTATATATTTACATGTATATATATATATATGTTTGTATATAGGCACACACATAAACATGCAAACATATTCATAGCAAAATAAGGAGAAAATACTCATGACATTTACAAGCCTCATTTCTGTAATGAGTCACATGTCATTTGGTCATAGCAGGTATTTATAACCACCTTCTTCCACTATTCATTCTGTATTCCAGAATGCAACACTTCAACTGGCCATGGTTGTTTACTCGGCGGTGGGTGATCCCAACTTTCATTCCTAAAAGGTCTGGAGCATTGCTATCCTGCCTGCATTGGATTGTTGTATTTTTCCATTGACCTTAATAATGGGGCATGGTAATACTAAGAAACACTCTAAAGGACCTCCTGTATTCTAGGCATACTCTTCCTTAACTCCACTGTGGAGCAGCAGTTCAATTTCCCCTTGGTGGTCAGGTTCAATTACTCCAGACAATGCCATTAACTCTCTTCTTTGCCTGTTGATTCAGAGATGTGAGGAGACAAAAGTGGCTGAGTGGCAGTCTTAAACTCCAGTTAAATGGATCAATGTGTGTCTCATGGTAGAAGCATTCCTCCCTCTGGAACTAAGACCTCTAGGCTAGCAACACATAATGTCCTGGAGACAGAAAACAAACATTTGTTAGTGGGTCACTAGGAATAATAGTGAGTGATGCCATTCCCATTTCTACCCTTTGAATTCTGGACTTGTGAATCCTGACTATCAATGAAACAGCACCATATATTGGAAGCTAATTCAGAGCATATACAGTTTTCTAGAGAACCTTAAGCCAGCCATGCAAGGTTTGCCACCTAGCTGGCACTACAACTGAGTCTTTAAAAGACCATTGCATCCTTCTTTCAAGCCAGCTGCTTCAGAATGGGAAGAACATGGTAAGACCAGTGAATTCCATAAGCATGGGCCCACTGCCACACTTCTTTTGCTGTGAAATGAGTTTCTTGATCAGAAGCCATGCTGTATGGAATACCATGATAGTGGCTAAGACAGTCTGCATTTCACAGATGGTAGTTTTGATAGAAGCATTGTATGCAGGGAAAACAAAATCTGAATACAAAGTATTTAATCCAGGGAAAACAAAACACCACCCCTTCCACAGTGGAAATGGTTCAGTGTAATCAACCTGCTACAAGTTAGCTGGCTGATCATTCCAGGGAATTTTACCATACTGGGGACTCAGTGTTAGTCTCTGTTGTGGGCAGACTAGGCACTCAGTGGTGGCCATAGCCAGGCTGGCCTTGATGAGTGAAAGTCTACATTGCTGAGCCCATTCATAATCTTCATTCCTGACACCATGGCCACTTTCTTCATGAGCCTATTCCCAGAGGAGGCTGGGAAAAGAAATTGACTGACATCCATAGAATAGGTCATCCTACCCACTTGATTATTAAAATCCTCCTCTGCTAAGGTGAACATTCACATGAGCACAAATATTTTCATGTGTTTTGCCCATTCTGAAAGGTCTATCCACATACCTCTTCCCCAGATTTCTTTACCACTAATTTTTCAATTATGTTCTTTCCAAGTCCCTGACCATCCAGCCAAACCACTGGCCACAGTCCATGAATCACTACATAATCACACATCTGGCCATTTCTCCTTCCCAGCAAAGTAAACAAGTAGGTGAATTGCTCAGATTTCTGCCTGCTGGGAGGATTTCCTTTTACCACTGTCCTTCAGGATGTCCCAGAGAGGGACTATAATGCTGCAGCTGTCTACTTTTGATTGGTGTCTGCATGTCATGCAGAACCATCTGTAAACAAGGCCCACGGCTTTTCTTCTTCTGTCAACTGATCATAGGGAATACTAACTGGAGCCATAGGTACAAACTGAGAGAGTAAAGGCAGTGTAGAAGGAATGGGGACCATGGGCTTTTTGATCACTTATTCATGTAACTTATTTATGCCTTCAGGGTCTGGCCTGGCCTAATCACCTGCATATCATTTCCACTTGATGATAGAACATTGCTGTGCACGCCCAACTTTATGGCTTGATAGATTAGATAACACGCAGTTCATTATAGGTAACTCAGATTGTGTGGTAAATTGGTGTCCCATGGTTAAGGGTTCAGTCTCTACTAACACCCCACATCAGACCCAGAGCTGTTTCTCAGAAGGAAACTGCTTATCTGTAGATGACAGCAGGGCCTTACTCCAAAATCCTAAAGGCCTATGCTGCAATTTACCTATAGGGGTCTGCCAAAGGTCCCAAACAGCATCTGTATCTGCCACTGGTCCTACAAGAATCACTGGATGTCCTGGATCATGGGCCCAAGTAGCAGAGCAGTTTGCACAACAGCTGATGATTAGTTTCTGCTGTTTATAAGCCACATTGTTTATGGTATTTTGTTATGACAACCTGAGATGACTAAGACAGGGTCCCATCAAAGTATCAGCTTTTCAGGTCACTCAGTAAATGAGCCAGAGTTACACACCCAGCTGAGGAATATGTTGTTTCCCAAATCCAAAGAGGCCTCCTAGATGTTTTGCTTTTTTCCTGGTTGTGGAAGGGATCAGATGCAGCAACTTCATCCTTCACCTTAGAAGGGATATCTCAGCATGCCTCACACAACTGCACCCATAGAGAAACTAACCATCACACTCCCTTACCCCAAACATTATTCCTCATCTTTAAAAGATATACCTGTTCTGGTGTATTTATTTGATTCTGGCACATTTAGGCATCTCTACTCAAATGCTCAAAATGCTTCTTCCAATTCCTGGCTTTATTTTAAGTTAATGAATTGTTTATTCTCTACTCCTCAGATCAAATGCTTTAAGTTTCCTTCTTATAAATGTTTTGATATAAAAAAGAACAATACCAATTACCTGTCACACTTCTATATAAGATAGATACATAAGATGCAACACCTCCCATTCTAACAAGGAAGTCATCTATTAATGAGAATTTTGTCTGAACCTCTTATATGGATTGCAGCATTGGTGAGCATCATTAGGTGACTTGGGTGATGAAACAAACTTAAGAATTAAAGTGTCATCCAGAAAGCAGAATGGTCTATATTTTTCTGTTCTTAATTTTATGAGATATTTTCTTAAAACATCTTTGGAATGAGAAAGAGGATTAATTTTCTCATTATTGAGTAGAAACTCTGGACTTGAATTTCCTGACTGAGTTCAAAAGCTGATTACTTATTTACTGGTTTTACAACCCTGGCTAAGTTATAAATATTATGCCCCAATTTCCCTATCAGGAAAAGGGTCATAACTATGTATGTTAAAGTGTTGTTGTAAGAAACTGTTAGGAATTTAGAGTGGTACTTGTCACAAACTAACAACTCAGTGAATATGAGCTATTCATTGCTATTATTATTACCATTATTATTACAAAAGAAGGTGCACATTTTTTTCTTAAGCATTTAAAAAATGTCAGTTGTCTAAATGTATATTCACAAAGTGAATCTTTGAAACATGATAGTCTATACTTACTTATTGGGTGATTTAGAGAATCAGACTAGACAATATAAGAAAGCATTGTAAGCTACTGTGTAATATATGGTTTTATTGTATTATTATCATTATCAAACAACAATATAGGTAGAATAGGTTATACATTTCGTAGGCAGTGCATTTTTTTACTTCTTTCCTTGAATGCCTTTGGCATTCAGTTGACTGATCTTTCCTCATGAAAGTCTTCAGGAGCAAAGGAGAAATGCAGTGTAATTTGTTCTTGATCCCTTGGTCTCTCAGAAAGCTCTCCAAAGAATATGGAGATAAAACTTGAAATTTTCTTAGCTCTACTGCACCCTTGTTTTATTTTTACTATGAAATGCTTCTGACTTTATCTTAAATTCTAGCTTATATATAGATATAGACAGTGATTGATAAGACAACCTTTTGTTATTTTCATAGCAAATATGCATGAGGTGTATGTTTTGGACAACAGAGATATGCAGCTTAACTTTTAGCCATGTTTTCTGGGGTCTTGGGCGTTCTAAGGTCTCATTCAGGACACACTGATATTTGATAAATTATTTATTATATTGGATTACTCATGTTGAATTAATAACACTAACATCATAATTTTAAATGGTTGCTGAAGTTGAAATATTTTAAAACATTTAATCATATAGCTACTGTTAGCAAGCTGACAAACATTAGGCATATAGCAAAATTTCTCAAGACCCCTCTTTTCTTATGTAAAAAAAAAAGAATAATAAAATAATTGTTAATTTCTGAGCCTTACACATAATGATATTCTTTCATACAAAATCACAACAAACATCAAAAAGAGAAATATATCTTTCATTACTTTTATTTTTTAAAATTAATTACATTTTCTGTTACTTTTTATAAAAGATTTTATATATTTGATTTTTTAAATATGCAGTGATGTTTAAGATATTATTTTATCTTTTTTCTTAGCATTATGAGAATATCTCTGTCTGGTCCTCATGCCCAAACTCACATACAGTTATTTGTGAGAATCATCAGCAATGAGCCATTATGTCAAGATCAACCAGTCCTGTTCTTAAAAGTGTGAGAGGAACAAAAAGTACCTATAGTATTATGATGTTTTTATATTAAGACTCTGCTTTTGAAAATGAGTTACATACTTTTGCCTGCTCTATTTTATCCTTTTGTTTCAGGTGAAATTTCTGGTGCCTTTACCAAATGAAATTTCCTCTACTATTCTAAATCTCCAGTATGTTTGGGAGAGCAGAGATGACATATACCATGCTCATTTTATCTTATTTGGTTCTCTAGTTATTTTATTTTGCAAAAGGTCAGTGGTTATTTGGTTTCTGCTTCTCACTTCCCTGGCGTCAAGTGAAAATAGTTGCAGGTTCTGGCAGCTGATGAACACAGGCTCCATTCCCAGTTCTGCTACTTAGAAGCTGTGTGCCATTTGGCAAGTCCCTTAAAATCTCTGGCCTCTAATTTACTTCTTTATTAAGTGATTATAGTGATTCCAAAATACCCAGGATTGCTGTGAGGATTATACTGATATTATACATGAAATTTTGTATACCCTAGTAGGTACTCCACAAATATTCAGACAGAAATGGTGAAAGGTACCTGTTTTTCCCAGTTCCAGATTTTTGGCAAATTCTGTTAGTCACTACAGTCCACCAAGTTACAGGCCACTAAACTTTTGTTAAATATTTATCTATGTCAAATTAAAAAGACGTAAATGCTGTAGGCCATGTACTCAGTGATGAA